>NC_071285.1:49258640-49558640 GCF_943735745.2 Anopheles bellator | reverse complement strand
GCTTTTCACGTGGTCAATTTCGCCGTGGGCAAAGCAACTCTTTAGCACCACGTACGGCGCATAAAATCAGCGGCACCGAATCACGGTGAAGGCCACCGGAAGGTGGGTTGAAGTGCCATCATGTATATACATATCGGCTGGCATGCGGCAAATGAAGGATACGTGAACCATTTTGTTTGATTTATCATCATTTATCGTCGCCGGTGATTGTGGTAACATTGAAGGCGCCTGTAAGATGTCGTTTCGGGCTGAAAAGTAAATAAATTTACGATAAAGAGAATCAAAAAACGGAAACTAGCCGAAATTAGGTGCTCCAAAGCATCGCTGAGTTGGGCAGTAAAATTAAAGATGTGCCTCCAACTCGGCAACGGCAACATATTCACGGCGACCGGTGACCATATGGTATCGGGCGCCGCATCGTGTCCGGATTGTCCACATGAGCAGTGGCCATAAAGTCACTCTCCGCCGACGGGTGCACCGATTTGACGAGCGCTTCCGACGTTTCGCCCATTTTTTGCTGAACACTATGCGGTTCTGGCAATTCCCCCGTGGTCTCTGCCCATCCAACCGAACCGTGGCGCGCAAAAGATCAAGACCATAAACACAACATCTTGGTGGCAGCGCCCGGGGCAGCATGATGGAATATTATATGACCGCTTAAATTAATGGCTCGACAATCGTTAAACATAAAACCCGACTTTTCCAGTCCGGTTGCATTTCGCTTCGTGAGTCGATTGTATCCGGGGCACACAACGGCGTTGCTTGTGGTGAGAATTTGTGCAAAGAATTATCACATATTACGCTGACGCTGACAACAACACAACCACAATAATCCGGCAGCAAGCAATAAAATGGGTTCGATCGATGGTTGGGAGCGGCTTTCTTTTAAGAGCAAAATCCTAATCAACATCCGCATAATTATGCTCGAGGCGAAAGGTTCTGTCACTGGATGCCACGTTTATGGGATTTTTGTTCAGTGAAGCTCTTTAATTATTTATGCTTAAGTAATGGAGTTCTAATTTCCATTATTTTAAGCCAACACCTTCAGCGGCAGCAGTTGCAACATGTTTACGGTGTAATAATTGGTGGTTGACCCCAAAAACCACAATCAAGAATTATTCAATTACATCAAAACCCACGTCCTGTTCGCGCGGTCCCAACAAATGAGCTCGGCCCGGCCAAGTGAAAACGACGGAACGCGGATCTAAGACAATAACAATCGCATAACAGATGCTGTAACGATTTGCATAAACAAACCGAAGCCCGGGTCCGGCCCGGGGCCCGGGGAGCAACTTTACTATTTTCTTGCCAATATAAATCCGTTACTCACCGAACCGAGTGAGCGCAAAGTAGCTCCCGCCGGGGACGACGTGGCACGGAGGATGGAAATAAAACAGAAACGCGACGCAATAGATAAAAATGGTCCAACGATTCCGCGTGCCTCGCAACCACGCTTCCTGCCCAGGGTCGGACGGGTGTGACAGGTTTCGTCAGGAAGAAAATGGTGAACACATTTCGCACTCGTCACCGACGGGTTTTTCTTTTTTGCCCAGCCCGTTCTGTGTGTGTGTGTGGGTTTGCCTCCTGTATTTGGAGTGCCGGGGCAACACCCATTGGCCACCCGATTTTATGGGCCCCCTACATTCGGCCTTGGATTGATTCGCCCTGGTCGGAGCTTGATTCTTGTGAGTCACGGCAAAAATCAAGCAATCGACAGAGTGCCCGGAAAGTGAGTGAAACAATAGCAAAGAAAGGCAGAAAAAGGAAGAAACAAAAAGGAAAAAAGTGATTCATTTTCTGGTGTCATAAGGAATCATTAAAAATCGCTACAAAGCACAGCAGCGCATCGGAAAGGTGTGCATATTTTATGGCCAGGATTCTTTCGTCCCCGGCTAAACAAGCAAAGCCCGAAAACGAACCCGGGAGCCGCTGATGGCGTTTGACGCGCGCGCGGCACGATGTGATGATGATAATGATTAAATTAAATTTCCATAGGCTCCCAATTTTCCACTTTTCTTACAGCGACAAAAAAGGGGAGCGCACCGAAGAGACAGTGGACCCCGCTCCGGGTTCTCCTCCGAATTGCAACTGGCTCACCACCACCACTGGCCGCGCGGCCACTGAACGATCCTTTCTGGGGCCGCCGCCTGCAACATAACGCAACGAACACAACGGGCACAGGCCTGCCGACGGCTGTTGACGCTCATAAATCTCCGCAGTCTTGACCTAAAACAATATTTTGGGACCCCGATCCGGCCCGCCCTAGCCCTCGTCCTTTTTATGGTAAATTTTCATTGTCGTTCGCATTGGCAAGTTCATCCTTTTGGTGTTGCCCTCTCTCGCTCTCTCTCTCTCTCTCTCGGCGGTGGTGGTGGTCGTTTCCTTTTTCTGTCTTTCGGGGGCTCACACCTCATCCACGCACAGACACCAACACAGCCTAACACGGGTGGCCCCAAACGCGCGGGCACACCTTTTAAAGTGTAATGTCTCTCTTAAAGTTGCGCCACCGGCAACCCCGGTCCCGGCGGTGCTTATCGCTTCAGACAGGTGCTTACGGCCATGCTCCGCTTGCCGTGTTGTTGGCCACCCCCGGCCAGCCATCAGCCAAAGCCAGCGGCATCGTCTCTACAACTTCTCGCGCGATTCACGCAAAAACGGCCACGCAAACTTTAACCGTAAAACCTCACCGCTCACCGGGTCTTATCAAACCGCACGGCCCGGTGGTGGTGAATTGATAATTCCACACGTCCCGTGCGTGTGTATGTGTGTGTTCACGGCTCTTTTGTTGCCGCGAACAAAATCGCTGAAAGAATCTCCGGACTCCAGCGCTCCAGCGGTTCCGTTTCGGTACCGCTGGCGCCATCTGTTGGGGGTCGCGCGCAACTAAAACAGCCATTTTGTCGTACCGTCTCTTTTCGGCCTTCGGAACGCCCCCCGTGCGTCGGCGGTTGACGCACACCACCGCAATCCCGTCGATGGCTGAGAAACTCACCACGGTTGCCGAGTAACCGGTGGTGCCGTTCTCACCACCGCACTCCGGGGCCTTCTACGATACAACCCCGTGAGAAAGAGTGAGAGAAGGCGATGAGTGACAGCACCCACACTAACGTCACTTGGCTTGTGTTGGGTTCGGTTTTCCCCAGTTTTTCCGCGGCCCACTCCGATCACGCACACCAGCACCCGTTCGGACGCGCCGACGCAGCTCGCCCGAAGGCCGGTCGAGTCGAACCGCGAGTCCCGACGGAAATTCGACGGAATCCTTTTTCGACCACCGCCAAAGGACATCGCGTGTGCCGAGCTGACGGCACTCGCCGTCTCCTCGTGGCCCATGAACAACACACGCGCACACGCATATAAGGCACAGGAGTCGTATCCTTCGACTCGCAAGCTTCACAGCGCGGGGCCAAGTTGGGGCGAAAAAGGGAGCAAACTGGCGTGGCAGCTTCCTGCGAAGGATTCTCGGCGCTCTGCGAGTTTTCCGCGAAGCTTTTCCCCCCGAACGGAAGCGACGCGTCGCGATGCGAACGCTTCGCTGCTGGACCGTTACGTTCAAAGTGTTGCCTTTCGGAAAGGGTTCCGTAGCTGATGAATGCTAACCGTTCGCTTTTGATATGATTGTAAATTGTAATTTGTGCTTGAAAATGGCAGCGAAACATTCCGCGCCCTGTGTTCTGTCGGGCGGACATGACGGCCAACAACGGGCACTCGGTCAAATTACCGACCGAGTTACGAGCCGAGCCCGAGCAACGATCTGCCATTTTGTTATAAAATCTTTACCTTAAATCCATCCCAGGCCATCGAGCACACGGGGCAGACACGCCATATGGGGGGCTCGAAAGCGCTAAAAACGGATTGGAAAAAAAAAGAGCGAAGGAAGAATCGCGTCACGCACCACACTTGGGGGACGCGCGGTGCAGCACCATAAATCTTGCTCCGTTCAGCTCCGTTTTTTCTTTTCGCTTCCCTCTTTCCGGCGTCGTGCTCCCCACATGCACACCGAACGACACGTTGCACGCACTCGTCATAAAACAATTCAAACGTCAATCAGCCAACGTTTCAATTCGATCCGAGGGTCGACCGTGGCCAGGGGGGGGACGGAAATCGTGTTTGCCTTAAATCTGGCGTCCCATAGACAGACGAAGCCCAAACAAACAATGGCCGGCCCGCCAGACTAACTCGGTTGTGGTGCACCACAATACGCGGACGCTTTATTTCGCTTCTCGTTTTTTTTCGCGCGGCTCGATCGGATCAACCATCAACATGCGATCGGATCCGCGAACCGTGTTTCGTGCAAGTAATGAGCAAAATTTTAATTTTTGGCCCAGCACACACGCATGATAAGCCATGATAGCCGCCGCGGGGTCGACGGGGTTGTACGCTTTCGCACGTCAATGTGAGTCGTGTAACGCCCGGTGACCCCAACACCCGGGCCGGTGGGCTAGTTTCATGATGGCATCGTGTTCGGACCACCATACATTTAGTGCACGATTCCAGGCGGTCGTACATAACACTATTCAGCTATTATAACGAAGCCGGACTTCCGAGAATCCTAGACCTGAGTTTAGTTCCCTCCAAAATCCAAAAGGTGTTTCTGGAACTCCAACTCCAAGAACGCTAAAAATAAATTTGGTTACTAAATGGCAGGTTGCTCAATAAGTTATGAGCTTCGATAAAAAAACACAATTTTATGGTATGAAGTGTACTCTTTTACTCAGCATGGTCTCCAGGATCCATGAACATCAATACACACTTTCCAAAGAAAGTGATCCAAATTTATGAATTCCATCCTTGAAGTGAGAATCTGGAAGGGCTGCAAAATGCACTTACAGTTACAGGTTACAATAATATTCACAGATGCTAACAGGTTTAAATTTAGCCTACCCATCTTACTGTATTAATTAAAGGCGAAGAGTCCTTACATGCTTTCAACATTCGTTCATAAATTTCCTTAGCTTTTGAACTTTCCATAAATAAAAGTATTGTGATACGTCGATATTAAATGGGTTGGAAACAAAGAATTGATAGATTTAAATGAAATTTCACATGCGTTCACATGAAGAGTGTACCAACATCCATGAATAAAGTTAGACTAAAGGCAGCGTCCTCTGTTATTGAACGGCAAAACTTATTGAACGTCCCAGTATAATCCGACCATACATAAATATCATCATTACATTGTGTAGATCGCGGATCGTATTTTAATTAGCCCCCCCGTGAGTTTGAAGAGCACGCCAGACACTCCGAAGCCTTCTCCCGCCATTCTCTCGCCGTCTGTTTGTTTTAAACTTCAATAAAATCCGCTTAATGGCAGTTCTTTGCTTTGGCCCCACGAGCTGCCTGCACCGGGGCAGCGAATGCATCGGGCTCCCGTGCGGCTCGGAGCCATCAGCGCGATGGGAAGCTCCGTCAAAATCTGCGGCCTGATAACGCAGCCGAACGCGGCACGATTTTCCCCGTGCGTGCACCTTTTTTGTGCCACTTTTTATGACGCCGGGCCGCACACCCATGAATGAAGTAGCGCCCGTCTGGGAAGTCACGGGAAGGCATGCACGTCGGCCGGCCGACGCACGAAACGTTCCGTTTCGGCGAGCCCTAAGGCGGCCACCATTCGTTGGCCATGCGAGGCGTGAATCAGTCGTAAAACAAAACTGTACCAACAAAGGCCCTACCAGGCCGGCCACGGGCGGTGCATTGGAGTGAAAAAACCGAACGGTTTAGCAAACGACTGCAGTTGATGCGCAAATGCACCGGCCGGGCCGGGGAGGTCGGACGCGGCCGCGTTATGCACCGCGGCTCGCGGAGATCGGATCGGCGAGGTTCTATCACCCGGTCCGTGGATGGCGGTAAGATCACGATGATGATGATGATGATGAGGCCAATGGCCACTGAGGCCTGGCTGGACGGACTTCGAGACGCGCCACGGATTTCGATAGTGATCGGAGCGCTGTCTGGCCGACGGCCGACGTATGCACGAGACGTGACAGGGCCGAGAGCCTCCAAGGCGATTGTGCCGTGCCATGAGGCCTCAGGATTAAATAATGGGTGGGTAGTAATGTACTGAACATAGTGAACCATCACTTCAATTAATGGTCTATGAAACAACAAAATGAAGCATGAAACGTTTCAGTTAAGTCGTTCGACTAATCCGAGCCCAAATTCTGATAAAGTCCTAGAAAAGACCGAAATGTTCTGGGAGTTAACTTAAACGCTTATTTCCAATCTACTTAAGTAAGTTCATAATAACGGTTCGCCGTTTGGGGCCATCGTGGCTGTCGCTGGTACTCCCACTGTGCTCGCAAGAACTCACGCAAGCCCCAGCGGCTGCAAGACCTCGAAGGCTGCGTGTAAATCACCTCTCGGCCCATCAGTAAAACTAACGCGCACGCCTCTCGATCCGCTACGTGTGTCTGTGTGCACGTGCGATCGCCTTTATTCGTCCCACATCATCGCAGAAATCGTGAATCGTTTAGCATTTGGCTACCGGTCTTGCGGGTCTTGAAGGAGGGCCCGCTGCCCCGCTCTAAAGCCGCTCGGTCAGCTTCTGTTTGGATTTTTTTTTTTTTGCTTCCTTCCCTCGGTTTGGTTTTGTTGCCCTTCTTATCCCCGTGCACCGAACTTGCCCCCCGGCCACCGCCGGAGTAGCATTCAAACGTAGAGCACTTCACGCCCCACGAGATCACATCGGCTCGAGACTGGCGGTACGTGCCGCGGCCCCCGTTTGCTGACCAGGTAGCATCAAATAGACATCCCACCTAATCCCCGGCCAGCCGGGGCCTAGGAGATCACACTTTCTTCCCAGGACACTCGTGGCCACAGCGAGGCCACCGGGAAGGCTACCCAAACAATCTACGCCATCGAATCTGGCATCGTTAAGTAGGCGAGCGGGCGAGGGTGTCGACGAATGTCTCTATGGAGTTCCCAATGGTCCGTATCCACCCAACGCTAGCTCGTCGGGCATCTTAGTTCGACATGTCGGATGTTTTGTTTTTGATAAACAAAATTCTAGACAAGAACCTAAATCGCGGTCGTTTTCCCAAATCTGATTGACGAACCGATACCGCTTTCTGAAAGGATAATAAATTTAATGCTCTTTGAAGCCGCCAGATCACCAAAAATTGTTTGCGTGGCTTCCGGTCCCGCGCAGCGAAAGGTAAGCCACCCAGTCACACCTCTCCAATAATAGAAGGAACAACACAAATCAAGATGGCCCAATCCTGCGGTGTCCGGCGTCCGTCATCACCCGGCCCATTCATCCGTTCCGTCCGGCCTTCGAGAGCCGCCCCTCTAGGGACCGACGTCAATGGCTTATTAATAAACATAATGTGTAATTGTTAACTTCGGCCGGTTTTCGTTTCAAAAGTTTTCGGTAGCCATCAGACGGTCACCGTTCCCATCCTCGTTAGACCGCTTCACTTCTTCGGGGGTCCCTTCCCTGGCTTCCCCCGGGTGGGATTGCGTTTGCGTTGTCATCGCTGGATGCTCGTTTTCACACACCAACACATCCAGAGCCGGAGTCGAAATGTTTGGTCCGCTGTCCGCTGTGGCCACGGCACATCCTCATCGGCGTGCGCGGCGTTTGGAGTGGCCATCTTAGCGGCAACCGACGCGATACTACCGTTTCGAATGTGTCAAGGTATGATAATGGTGAGAAAATTTTCCCACCAAACTGTGACCGCGAGCCAGGGAGCCAGGGAGTCGCCGACGGGGTGGTGTGCTCAAGTAACAACCCGAACGGGAGTCACAGCGAAGCGCAGACACTTCCCGACGAAATAAATGCGGCAGCTTGAGCTCGAGAAGAGGGGCCAAATACTGGAACCGCATTCAGGTTTCAGTTTATAAGAATTTGAGTAAAAGCTGCCGTTGGTTTAATAAACTCCACATAATTTAAAATTGTTTCCCGAACCTAGACATGATCGTTTTATAATCCCGATTGAGTTGGATTCGAGTTAATTTTCCAATTATATTAAGATAACACGTTTCTTGGCAGTTGGCTGCTTTCATTTTGGGTGCAAGTGTTCCGATGTGGCTCGGGCTTTTTGGAACGCTCCCTGTGGTCGTTGGGCATCAATCATGAATTCATCACTTCACCCCGATCATTTCGGCGCTCGGGAGGCAACAGTGGCTCGGGGGCTGGGACAGGAGTTTGGGGGGCCACACTCCTGTAGACAAAGCGCATAAAAGTACACATTTTTCTCTCTGCGTGGCCCACCGTACGGCGTAACATTGAAGCTTCTTTTCGGGGGTCGGTATTTCGGTTTCTTCAACGCCGGGCTTTGAATAGTTTTCTTCCACCTGTTTCCTTCTCCTTCTCTCTCTTTCTTTCTCTTTCTTTCTCTATCTATCGTATAATGTTCCTCTCTTAACTCTTAACGTTAGAGCCCTCGGCCTACGGCGACAATCGCAGTCGGCCCGAAAGTAAGATGTGAACTAATTGAATAAATTTCAAATGAAACGTCCAATCGCCAAATGATGGCTTGGAAAGCTTGGGAAGCAGATAGGCGAGGTAAGTGCTTGGTGCCAACTCTATGCTCCCAACTGGCGAGGTCCAAAACCAGGAAGCTTTCGCACTCACGACTCACGGTGCTCACCGACCGCCGCGATAGACATCTTCATCGGACCGGAGTAATTTTCCTAAGAGATGGCCTTCAAGAGATCATGCCAGTTGGGAGCGCTTGCCTTAGTAGGGGGTTTTTAAAGGGTCATTGTCATCGATTAGGATCATTCAGGGACGACAAATCATCTGAGGTTTTCAATCGACAGTAGCATGAACATATTGGTTGCAACTGAAATTATAGAGAGCTTTGGTGTTTAAGATTTCACTGAACAGCCTTCATTATAATGTGTCCTTAAATCTGTACTTTTAACAGTTCATTTTAGCCATTACAAGTCCCTATAAACAGTTGCGTCTAGAATTGTGCGATGGCTTACAGGCAAATTTCTATCATCTATGGCCGGTGATCCTTCTTCGTCAAAGTGAAAGAACTTACTGCACATCACAGCAGAAACGTTTACAAGGTATAAGGATACGAAACCATGAACACAAAATTAAAGCTATCAAAAGGTTTTAAAGTGCAGTCTGACCAACATACTCTACGCTGTTGGAGTCAATCGTCCGGAGATCTCAATACATTATTAACAAACTGTAGAACGCATAATAGAAGGCGAATTCAAGTTCAAGCTATCACACGAGCTAAGAAAATCTTGATCTTATAACGCAGCGAAAACTTCGACTTGAAAAAGTGAGGAAGTTGCACATGCTCGAAAGTGATCATTTTTCAAACTTTTGAACCTTTCAAAATGGCCTCACTTGCTTGGCACAAAGCAAATCTTATTGAAAAATCTATTTTTAAATATTTCACCAATTCAATATTATTTGGCCAATTCATTGGAACCTCGAGAGGTATGCTACTTTTCATAACAAGCACTCAATCTACTACATCCTGTTCTAATATTCTTCACTCACGCTCATCAAATCAAATAGCGCTGGCAATTGCACTGTCCCTGCGGTCCGACCCGGAATCGGCCCAAAATCATTTGCCTAACGATGGCGGAATCGGTTGAACCGAATGCGACACCAAAACTAAACGCAACCATTATCGCCGTGGGGTTTTTTTTGTGTTGGCCAAATTGGCAAATGCGATCCGTGCGCCAGGATTCCATCGATTGTGCGTTGCCGCGGTTGCGTCACGTCAAACCGTGTGCCATTGTGTTTTATGGCCATTCCCGATCGGAGCTGTGGGCAGCTGTATTTTTGCAACTCCCGTCAATTCGGTGGCTCGATGGCGGTTAACCTCAATTTCATTATGCTCGGCAGGCAGCACACGTTAGGCGGGCCCCCGCCAATGGCACTCTGCATGGTTCTGATGTTTGCTGGCGTCGTCACCCGGATCCGCTGGCCGCTGTCCGCTGCGCGATTAGTATGCGGCCCACGGGGGTCTAAAGTTTTATTTTCTCAAACGCGGCAACGCACGCAACAGGTTACACGCATTCCTGGGGGTGCCTGTGGATGCCTCTTCTTTCCCATCAAAACAGGAGGCCGCTGGTCTAGTGTCCAGTGCGGGCCACTTTTTATTTTCGAGGATCCTCCCTCACGAACGAGTGTCGGTTAAATACAAATGACGCATTATCGAAGCATTTCGGGTGATTCGTTGGCCCTCGGCCTCAGCAATTGAAAATGGTAGTTTCTGCTGCTCGTTCCAAGTCTTCCAAGGAGTCCTAATCCGAGTCTTCCAGCCGGCCGAGAAGCAGCTCCGTCACGGCAATCAAACGTCAAATCAACCTCAGATCCGCCATTCTAACGTTTGCGACGCTTACGTGTGCGCGAGCCCCGACTTCGGCACGTTCTCCTTCACTCGGGCAGCAAGCATCCATCAACCCATAAAGCCCACCGTCGGAACGTGCGTCGTCGGCTGGAATTTCCGCCCTCCGGTCGCCCGGCGGCACCGGTGGTTCATTGTTCTGCCCTCAAGAATTGTTCTAACGCCGGCACACGTTGACTCACTCGTTACTTCTCAACCACCCGCGTGCTCTAGCCACCCTTCCCCAGCACCCAGAGAAGCCAATTACTTCCATGTACGACCGGCGGACGGAAGGCTCTTCCAACATACGACGGTCAGCTGGAGTCAGTGGTGACGTCGGCCCCAAGAACCGCACCACACATACACTGAGGACTGAGGCACCAACACGCACCGCCGGGCAACACAAAAGAAGGTCAACAAACCCCGACGGCTGCCCGCGGACAGAGTATCATAATGGCGGACCGGCGTTTAATCTTGGCGGATCTGTGGCAGCCGAAAGCGTTTGGTGCAGCGGAAAGAGCGCCCGGAAAGGGGTGCGATGGCCACCCGAAAGGGGTTACGCTTCCCGTTCAAGCCACCGGCCCAGCCCCCCGTTCCAGCAGCTCCCTCCCGGAAGCGGTGGGGCGATTCCGAGGTGGTGCAAAATAATGCGCATGAAGAGTTCTTATAATGGTTCGCCGGCCAAAACGGGAGGACCACGGCGTGTGAGCATCTACGACACGCACACGAAAGGGGGGTTCACGCAATGGCACGCTCACCCACACGAGGCCTCCAGCTGGGTTTTGGAGCTTCAATTGTCCGCCAGAACACGGATGCCGACGGTGGCACGACTCTTATTGGAAACTATCACAAACGTCACCGTGGCCGGAAGTTGGGCCTTTGGAGATGGGCGATCTGCTCAACGTTACACGTGGTCTTAAGTGACGAGAACACCCGGCCCCGACCAAGAAGGAGCCCAAATAACCGGACATAACAGTAGAAGGCCCCCCTGTTGGCACAACCGAACCCGCTGTTCCGCGGCCGGCCCAGTCACTATTTAAATCAATCAGCGAGACCGGCCGGCGGCCAATCGGAGATAAATAATTCATCAACACACAAACAAAATCAAAAGTGTTTATGTTTTATTAATGACAAAGAAAATCGAGCCCCGTGTGCGGCGAAAGTACTTAACACAAACGTGGCCACCGAGCAGTGTGTGTTGGTGCCCCGCGGTTCCGAAACTCCCGGGGCCCGGGCTCTAACACGGAGCATTAATAAAAGATGTATTAAAAGTGAAAACTCGTAAAACGCGCATCGTCTCCACAGAATGAATACGAAATCGGCCGCACGCATGAACTCTGTAGGCGATGAAGCATAAATTAGTGGCCACCAAACTCTCGGCCGGGGCTCGAGTCACTTTCGAGTCTCGTCCGGTGGTTCGATTCGTGGTCGACGAAAAAATCACCCGTCCCGTAATTGGGTCTCCTAATTGAAGGTGAGTCTCTTGAGGAGGTTGGGTGTTGGTCTTGACGGATTGAATAAGACGTCCACGGGTCGTACCCCTTGGACGGGTGTTTGTATGATGACTTTATTACATCCCCCCGGGCCTGCCGATGACACGGCACGCCATTAGCATAATATGATAATCTTCCGCAAAACCGCGATCTCTGGCGGGTGCGAGCGCCAAGTGGCGGGTCACAACTTGGCGGTGGCTCGTAAAACCGGCCACTTGCCACCGGAATTCACCCGGCCGCGAGTGCGCACGATATTTGAATAATAGCTTTTTATTGCCCGTGAGATATTTGTTGCAATTATTCTGCGTGGCCGCCGCCGGCGCTGCCTTATGTTGTGGTGGAAATTTCAATGAATCGCGCCAGCCGCGGCCGCGCGGACCAGATGCTCATTACTAAAACAAACATATGTAAAGTGAGCGGCCCAAGGGGTGTGCGTGCCGTGTGGCCGGGCTGTTGATTAATGTGCAAAAGCCGTGCTGCAACCGTGCTTGCCCCTAAAAATGTGTGGTGCTAAAATTCGAGCAGTTTAAGTAGTCGGAGCCGGGTGTAAGCAGCATCACCGCGCTTCCGCGGCCACATTCCAACGGCCTGAGGGCTCATTAAACCCCCAGCACTCCACCTGCCCCTCGGCTCGGTGCATACGTTTAGTGGTGAATTAATTTTCCAAATAAGAAGTGCCTTCACTTTTCATTCATGAGCGGGGGAAATTAAGCGGTCGCGCGGCCGGACCCGCGGCCCGGGCGTAAGACATGAATGAAATTAACTGCGAGCGAGTAAAACTGCACACCGGTTTTTCCACCCTGCACCCTGCCACCCCGAGGAATGTGCCCCCGGGCCGGGCCCGCGTGCCCGGTGCTGAAATCTGAATAAATAGTAAGAGTTGCGCCGTTGCGAGAATTGAGGCTGAACTTGAACTTGGGCGAGGCGAAACTGGGCCACACATTTTTGAATAATAAGCTCGCTGCGAGGCCGGGTTCTACACCGGCCCCCTTCCCCGTGGTATGATAATTTGCTTCGTTCCGGCCACATATTTTTTGTTTTGTTGGCGCGCCATGCGCGTACCGAATTTTACTTTCATGTCGACCGGTCGGCTTTAAAATGATGGTTAGTTATTGGGCGGTTATTTGACCGCCGCCCCCGGTTGCGCAATCGGTGTCCTGGGGAGGCGTAGAAACCGGCGTACTGGCTCAATTAAATGCAAATAAAATTAGCCTGTTTAGGGCCAGCAACACTTTTGCTTTGCGCCGCGTTGCTTTCGGTTGGATGGCGTCACAATCCGGACGTCGTGTCTTCCAAAAACTGAGCTACATTTTTGAGGTTTTTCCTCCACCATTTTCTGGAGTTTTTTTTTGTAATTTCATTCCGAACCCGAACACATACACCGCACACGGCCAAACAGCCAGCTCGGGCCTGGGAATCGTTGGAATTACCGTATTTTTCCGTGTATAACGCGCACCCGTGTATAACGCGCACCCATATTTTACGAGAACAAAATTGGAAAACAAATTTTTTACTTTACATTTTTCAGATATGTGATATCCAACAAATATCAAATGATAATAATGTATTACTCTAAATACTCTATAAATATTCTAAAGTAGACTAAAGATAAAATGCGTATACATTGCAAAAGACATACTAGTATTTTATATTTCGGAATAATCTTCAAACTCAGATTCACTGCTGTCTGACAAATTGATATTCTCCAATTGCTGTTCAATGTACTCCTCATTGTCACTCTCTGAAGAGTCCTCATAAATTGCGACATCTTCAGATCCATGCTGATGCCACATTTTTTAAATGATTTCACAACAACTTCTGTTTTAACTCCCTGCCATGACTTAAAAACGATATTGTATGGATAATTATATTCCTAACAAGTGTTTCATTTTATAATTTATTCAATAATACTATAGAATATGTACCTAAAAGGGCACATTTGTATGCTTGGAGGAGACAAAATGTTTACTACCCTTGTATAACGCGCACCCAGATTTTAGAGCTAAAAAAATTGGGAAAAAAGTGCGCGTTATACACGGAAAAATACGGTAAAACCCTAATCCCGTGTTACAACCACTTCGGCAGCCCGCGGGGGCCATGTTTCGTTTCGGTTCGCCTTTTTTTTACGTTTTTCACCGCGAGGTCCACTTTTAAGGTCAAAATAGAAATCTCGTTCTGGTGGAGTAACATGGCTTTCCAACACGCAGCCAGCCGGCCAGCCGGTCAGCCAGCCGGAACGGTTCACGTTTTTTATTCACCACCGACATGAGGAGGCCGCCGTAATGACAATATCCTCTGGCGCAGTGTTCCGGATGACGGAGCACCACCAATCGGGATCATGAGGTCGGTTTTTCCACTCTGGCTGCCGCCGTGGCAGTGGCGTGGCGTATCTTTGTATGTGGCTCGGCCTTTTTTTCTGCTCCCCCACCGCATTTTGCTGTGAGTTTTTGAGACCGCAACTTCTCTCAGATCGAGTGCCCGGACACGGTACAGTGCGGGTGACCATTGGTGGTGCCGCACCGCACGGCGCGGCCGGAAGCCATAACAAACGGGAACTAATTAAAACTCCTTAAAAATGACACCTTGGGAGTGCTTTTGGGTCCAGTATTTGGGGGTTCTAGCTGCACCGACGGACGAACTGACAGCATAACCCAATAACACACGCCGTATGCTCCTCCTATCGGGCAACAATAATTCTTTGAAAGTGTCTTTCGACAACGTGACAGCTTCTGAGGAATGACCCGTGGAGCAAAATGATTAATGGCGACCGAAAGGAAAGCCTTCGACTTTGAAGACCCTTTTGAGCCCTTCCGAAATTCACTCCCGAGCCCTCCCGAAATCCCTAATTAGTTCCCTCATGGAATCCCGAATTCGAAAAAAATCCGAACAATTCCCGTTGTCTGCTGATCGAACCTTGAACCTCTTACTTCGTACTTGAAGTACCAACGTCACATGAAGTACTTGAAGTACTTGAAGTCACATGTCACAGATTAAAGCAAGTGTTCGAATATTTGGACCTTAATCGATCCATCCTCAACTCAACTCTTCAGAATTCTTAGTATTCAATAAAACTTTTTAGAGCATATATTGTAGCCTTTCAGAAGAAAATCGTGTTAAATTATAAATTGTTTCGTATACAAAAGTATGAAATTTTAACCAACAGCCCATTCGGACAGTTTTGTAGGCTCGTGCCCCAGCATAAAATATGTTGTCGAATAAATAAAGTGTTGTGAAATACACAAAATCAACGAATGTAAATCTTTACCCTCACTGAACGATAAAAGACTTGACGTTGCTACCATCGTTTCAATATCACGACATCTATTTCGATCGCTAAATTGGCCAAATAATGACCTCTAATTGAAAGAGACCCCTAAGTGTACTTATGCCAAACATTAATTTCTTCTCCTGACCACTACTCACTCACTCATTAAGCTAAATTCCTAAGGAAAAGATCATTAGTAAGATTTATTTCAATCCTCGTCCAAAAAGCCGTTACACGCAGCATTGGGCCCCCGAAAGTCATCGCCATTTCGTCACTCGAGTCACTCGGAGCCCAATTTCGCATTTCAACGCCCGGAAAAGAAGGGGGCCTGGTGCCGGGGGCCAGAGCCACCCGCCTGCCCACTGCAGATGCAGCGTTGTGGAAAGCTTCCCCTTTCTGCAGCCCAGAGTTCCAGCGCCCAGCGCAGCAGCAGGAAGAAGAAAATATAGCCATCGCCCGATCGCACACGTAGTGCGCAGCTCAGCCCTCAGAATGCCTATCATTATATCCCCTTTTTTCTTCCCCCTTTTTTCTTTTTCATTCTTCTTCCCTCTCGGGCGACGGCTTATCTAGATCGCAACGGCTCATTTTTGTGCCGTGGTCCGTTGTTGCTTAATATCTTTTCCAATGTGCTGCTTGTTGTTGTGTTTTTCCCCCTTTCGCAGATAGAACCGCGGCCTGTGACGGCCCAACGGCGGGTGGAGGGACCTGGTGAGGAGGCGATCGATGTAGTAACAACGCTAAAACAACGAACTGTTCAAACGACATGTTGTGTGCTTGTTGTGGCCGTCGGAACAGATCATCAAACGATGCGAACCGTGGCGGTCGGCCTTTGGAGCAGGAGGTGGAGCAGGCGGAGGACTCCGGTATGGAAAACCGAAAACAAAAGCCCTGTTAAGTGGCCCCCAACCCGGTTAGGTGCCGGAACGTGGGCCACTTCGCCCGTTCGCTCGCTCGCTCTCTGTCGTGGGCATAGAAACTTCGCTCGGCCAACAGATCAGCATCATGTGTGAAACATTCACGCTGCAACACTAACTACGGGACCCGGGCTTCTCCGCCGGACCCCCGTCTCCAACCACGCACTGGCCATCGGTGGCCATTATCGTGACGGAACGCGATGGCACCCATCAGCGCTCGGCGAGTGTTTATATGCATATTTTCCATTGTACGACCGTAATCAAACTTTAATGATAATAATAGTTATAAGGTAATAATGAAAAGCTCTCCTGCCTACCCTCGCATCGCCGGATATGCTCATTCGTAAATGCACAATGCCATTTACAGCGCGCACACACTCACCGACACACACGATCGACAGTTCATTACGAACTTTCCAAGCCAGAACGTGGCCATAATGGCCCCGGTCACCACTCCATCGGGTTGCAGTGGCACCGACGCAGCAGCAAATGGCGTTAGCTTCATCGCAATGTCCGGTGCCGAGGGCCAACCCTTGACGCCAGCCGGTCCCATCCCATCCCTGTGCCGACCCGGGCTGTTCCGGCGGAAATGCGTCGGACATTCGTCGCTAATTGTGCCTCTTTATTGAGCGACACGGACAGTGCTAGCGATAGAATGGCTACGATAAGCTGGGCATGCTAGTTGGTCTGTGTACGGTGCGCCATTTTAATTACTCCACGTTAGGGGGCATGTACCAGCGTGACTTTATTTTAGGAGAATACCATGCGTCTGCCCTGGACATGGTGAGGTAAGGAACTTTGTGGAGCAGGACTTCGGCTTACCAACGAGCGATGGTTCGTATTTATATCTTTCGATGCTTGGGGTCCCATGAACATACCCTAAAAGCATTAAATAAATTGATTGAACTCTTAAATTGTACTGAACACAACAGCCATAGAAACCTTCAAAATTGTATAAAAGATCAGCGTTTGATACGATCAGAAAAACATTTTGGCAAATAGACAATCTTTAGACAAAAACCAACGTCCTTTTCGACCAGAATTCGCCATCATCTTCGGCAGACATCACAGTCGCCGTTGCATCCTGATTGGACCTCACGTTGAGTCCGTGGTACTTTAAAAATTGAAAATAAAATTAAAAGGACCCAGAAACAGATTATTGTCCGAGGTGCGGAATGATCGCAAACGTAGATCAATCGTGCCAATAAATGAAATCAAAATGAGTGAATTTTACCCGCCTTTCCAAAGACTTTTCCGTTAAGTTCGCAAGAACCGCAGAAGAAAACAAATGTCTTTTCTTGCCTAAAAGTTTCTAGTTTAAACACAAAAGTAAAAATATTCTATCGTCTTCTGCTACAGCTACGATTTCGATTCCCTTTTGGCAACGCCCATCAAGTTTCAGAGGTCCCAAAAATGGAAAATTGCTTGTGTCGGGCTTTTGTGGCACTACTTTTTGGGTGAAGCTGTAGAGTGTCTAGCTCTTGACCCGAAAAGGTTTACTTATATAAGGTTCGTATGAAATCAAAGTATCGACGAGAGAGACCACGACGAGGGGCACCATCACCAAGACCCATTTCGCACGCCCACGAAACGACGGCTTTTTTCTGTTTTGAGCAAACGACCCGCGGGATAAGTGTTTCGATTAATAAAATGAATACATTCCTTGGAGGATTGGCTCCAGGGGTCTCGAGTTAATCAAAATCATAACGAACGATGAAATCCACTCCGGCCGTCCGGCAGTGACGCTGACGCCGACGACGACGACGACGGTGAGGATCAATTTTAAATGCAAATTTTGTTTGTTTTATTAAGCACACCGGTTGGCAGGCGGGAGCCGTGGCAGCCGGGGCTTGAACGGGGCTCTCCGGGGCGTATATAATACGCATGAAAGTTGTACATTTGCACCTACAACTCCCGAGCGCCCGCCACCCCCGGGGCACCCCCGGGGTTGACGAAAGGGAAAACGTTCTACTTCATTAAAACACAGCACTTTCCACCGGCCATAAGTTTATGGCCGGAACACACGGGCCACACAGCCCTCGGGGGCAGTCGGAATAAAGTTATTAAATTAGCAAACAAGCGGTTCCCTTTACACGGGTAATTTCGATAGTGCAGAAGATGCGCTCAGCGGTTTCGGTGCAGCGGTGGAAAACTTGGAACCAAGAAATAGATCAAGCTGAATGCATAATTTCCACCGATTTGCCGGAATCCGACGATCCGTGCTCCGGAAGGCTCATGCGGCTCATAAATTGTTTTTACGAGATGGCAGCGTTTAAAAAGTTCAACCTATAAACCGGGCAATAAAAGCAAATCAACCGTCAAACGAGGGCGTATAAAAGTGTAATCGTTTAATCACCGCCGCATCCCCGTAATGCACCTCATCAAAAGGCGACACTTGAATGTCGGAATACTTTCCCAGAGCTCACGCATAAAATTCGATTCATGGCCGGTGGTTTCATTCATGCTCATCAGCACGCGAGCAAATTTTCAACAACAACCCCGTGGCCGTCGACGGCGCGACGACGGCGTGAACGTATCATAAGCCAAAGGTACAAATTATCATCGCCGCGTGCAATTTGCATAAGTGTGCTCAAATTCATTCCAGTCCGTCTTGCCGGCTGCGGGGCTTTCGTCTGTTTGTTGGCCCGCTCGCGCTTCGCGTCTGGCCAAGATGCTCGCTCGGGAATCGGTAGCAGTCTTTAATCTCATAAAAACCGCCAGAATCGTCCCGCTTCCACCCACCCAGGGCGGGGGAGCATATCACGATCGTTTACATACCGAAATTATAAGCGATAATAAGATAATCATAGAAACAAACACCTAATAAACAAGGCAGCAACCGTAGGAGTGTGTGGCGCCACGGTCGCCCTCGTGGCCTCGGTGTGGCCGTAAAATATTCAAATGATATCTTAAAATATGCAACGAACTTTGAATAAAAATTCAATTTGTTTGGAAAACTTTTCAGTTTCGGTTCGCTTTGCTCAGATACGAAGTGAGCGACAGAGAGAGAGAGAGAGACCCCGTCGGCTGATTAAAGGATGAAAGAGGCGTTCGTTCCGGGTCCGGGCCGGAGCGTAAGTGAAAATCCCTAACCTTACTCACGCGATTCTTGAGTGCGGCCAAGTTCTTCGGCCCCCTGAGTGCGGACCGGTTGCGGTTCCTGACTTTTCCCGGGTCCATAAACAACACCCCAACACAATCCCGATCGGATGCAAAACCGGGAACCCCAGAAGAGCGGCGGGCCTAAATCATTGGTGGCCACGCTCATAACGACTCCCGGCATAATGAAGCTGCTTCCGACGATCATCTTTAAAGCCGGGCCGGCCGGGCCACCAACAAAAAAATCTCTCCATTAATTCGTGAAACGCGAGCCTCGTCGTGCGGCCGTCGTGGCGGCCATTTTACGCACCCAGACGCGCGCGCGGCCGCAACGGCAAAAAGCGACCACAGCTCCAGACGGTTTGCATCTGATTAAAATAATTTAATATGAATCGTGTAGTGGCCGATTTCGGGCGGGCGATTGTGCAGGGATTGTGCATCGTTAATGCATTATTCACGATGTGCCCGCAGCACATCGGGCAGGCCCGGTTTGTTTTATGACCGTTTAACGATTGATCTCCGGGATCACTACGCCCTCCGGGGGTGTTGCTTTAAGAATACTTCCGCTGCGTACGAACGTATGAATAATGCGAATTATGAGTCGAGTGCTCGTGCGTGGGCTCGATGGTAGCTAATTTTTTCTTCATCCCCTTTAAAGTGTTTTCAAGGACTATCGGCCACCGGAGAGGCGAAATTACTTTTAATCTACTTCAATTCGGTCTCAAAATGATTGCGCTAGCCAAACGTTACGCCGTACGGTGCAAAAGTCGGCCACGCCAGTCGGTCGGTTCGTTGGTCCGCTTTTGGGAAGTCACGTAAGCCGTTCGATCGTTCGCAAGTGGAGCGAATGGCAACCGCATTGGAATGTTCCGCGCACATTAAGCTAACCGTTAACGGTTAAGTGCAGTCCCCACGTTCCCAGTCGGACAGAGGCTTGCGATTGTTATCAGCCTGAATCCACATCGTGGTCACAACATGGCCCGCGATCGGGGTAAACACGTTGATTAGCATTTCACGTGCCCGATGGAGGTGTTACTTTGGGCACACGAACCAGAGTTGACCCCCCGAGGAAACCCCGCGATGCTTGCAATGGCGTGATTTCTTCATTAAACTTACTTTGAACGTTGACCGGTATCGGAACGATACATTCTTGCCGCAATGTTGATGGGTTGCTAGAAATGGGACTATTTGTTTGCCTCAAAACGCAACGACTGGATCTATCGTCTGCAACTGAAATTTGCCAAGAATTTGAATTTTTTCCTTCCTCGATAGAGTAAGTATTGAACCATTAGCAGGGAAAATCCATATGATGGTTCTTTTCTGTGACTCACACGACTGCTCAGTGGCTAGCTGACAGCCCTGACAATAATTGATCACTCCAGCAGTCGGTTGTTTCAGCACAGCCATTACTACGCTATTGTTTTTCGAACACCACCATCGGACCATCGGACGGCTTCGGTCGACCCGGTCAACTTATGCAAATTAACGAGTGCAAGCTCGACTTTGGTCACTGCGACAATCGACGCTGGCCGTTTTTTTTTCCGTGCCGTTGTAGGATCCTTTTCCGTCGCCGAAAACCATCGCGAAGGCGTCCAAAAGTCACTCCCCAATCGCTTCTTTGCATGCCAAGCCACCGTTGCCAGGCAGGTCGCTTTCGGGTTCGCCGGACGCCAACAAATCACTGCAACATGTCCGAACGCCGCGGAGCCCGATTCCCGATGGAGTTACAAATTTTCATTTAATTCGCCACAGGTCACAGGAAACGCCTTCAGGTTGTTTGGGCCTTCGCCCACCAGGATGTCACAGAGCCAGCCGGAGTGCCGGAGCCTTCCAGAGGCCAAGCTTGTTTCCCACCGAACGCTTTCCTTTATCTATCTTCCGCCCATCGACGGCTGACGGAGTGCGAGTAAGCAATCAATCCAACGCGACCTCCCTGAGGGCCTGAGAAAGTGCGATCGACGGATAATACGATCCTCGATACCTAACGGCGGCAGAAGGCGTCTTGCCGTCCTGTCCGTGCGCAGCGAACCATGGAATCCGGCGGTTCGCAGGATAACGGAAAGTTTGGGCCTGCGGTGGACACACGGCGCGTCACAATCACCCTAAAAGTGCACCACATTTGGAGGCATTTCTTATTAACGGAAGGCCTCCCGGTCCGGGGCCAAGTCGCACGCCATCACACGACATTTGGTGAAACCGTTTAACTCATTGAATATTCATGATTTTTGTTTTCTTGTTTTCGGTTTTTTGTTTATCTTCCCCCCACGAAAACTCCTTGAGCCGATTGGGAGCCTACCGCCTGTCCGCAAAGGGGTCCGTCCTATTGTCATACTTCCTTTTTGCTGGAGGTTTTTGTTGTTTTTTTCGATTTTGTCGAAAGGCTTTCTTCCGGTTTCCTGTGGGCTGCTCTTTTGGAGGGTGGCTCACTTCCTACCTATCGATGGTTCCGTTCCCCGGTTTTAGGATAATGTTGCAGAGTCTGTTCAATATGACGCCGTTTTGTTTCTTTTCCATGAATTTATATATTGGTCCTTCAAATCACTGTTGAATTTATGCTTTACTCTTAACCATTCCAAACCTTTTGCCTCTTCTTACGAGTGAAATGCTTAAAAGCATAGTAAAGAAACGAAAAACAAACCCACAATCGCAGTGCTATCAATAATATCCTCTGCCGTACTCTCCATCCACACAATCATCTGAAATAAATCATTAAACCTACAGATTATCGCTCGCCGAGCCAACGGTCGTAATGAAACGTTTCTCGGGCCGTTTGCGATACGCTCGTGCCGAATGCCCACACCGATACTGGGCCAAGAAGTCGCATATTTGAGACGTTCTTTGTTTAAACGTCTCATTAAACTGCACGCCCAACGTTGCACGACCTATGCCGTTGGCATGCCATCGGCACATTAATCAAACAACGACCACAGCAGCAGCAGCAGCAGCAGCAGCAGTGATTGGGAGCAATAATAGACGCCAATCTTTTTCCACCCATCGTGACGATTTCGTGCACTTTCTGGCTGGAACCATCGAAACCGTCGTCTGCGTGCGTGCAACGGTGCAGTTCCAGGCGACGGGCACGAACCTCCGGCACTTCGGGTGACCGTGACGATTCCGGTGGTTCTCCTGCTGGCAGGGAAATTTTTGAGCCACCTCTTGACAGCTCCGGCTATTATGGGTGGACCCCCGTCTGTGTATGTGGGATGGGAAAATCTGGAAACAAAAAACCGGCCAGCCAGCCAGCGAGCCAGAGAACACCCATCAGAACGTCCGCAGCGCACAACGATGGGATAATTATCCACCGGCTCAGCACAATCAGGCATCACACGCGCGGCACAATCAGTGACTACACGGCGACGGCGACATACACATGCACGCACCGGGCGGAAACAACCGCAAAAAAATCATGGCCGCTCGAAGAGGGCAGACCACCCCAACGGGCGACCCCTGGGCCAGCGAATGACCTTCGACGGGGGAAAAACGTTCGTTCGTTAATGATACTACCCCAAGAAACTGGTGTTTGTTTGATGAAAACGGAAGAGTTTAAAGGGAAAACATGCTGAAAAATGGTGCCTCAATGGCCGAACAAAGGTGGGGCCCTTTCGATAAGCCTTCATTTGCTCTGGCAGGTTACCAGGGCGGTCTGGGCGAAACAATTAAAACTCGATTAAAACTCGAGGAAAAACGGGGCATTAAAACATCATTCGAAAGTATTGGCCATTGGCGACGGTGTGCTGAAAATTACAATCAATGTTGGACCCAAATGAATAACATGTCAAAATGTAACCGAGCTATGTCGCAAGGCGGAAATAGCTGACAGGCGTCTTGAGGCTCCCCGCTAAGCTGCCGATTGTTGCAGAATGTGCTAAATGTTCCCACACATACACATTTCACGGCCGATCGTTTTCCGGTTTCCTGGCACCAGCGAAGGGTGCATCCGCCGCCGCCGCCGCCGCCGCCGGAAAGCGCAGCCATCTAATGAATGCATTCGCACCCGGCGACGGATTTGAGTTTCGTTCGCTCAAATAAATCCATCGTCGGCCGGCTGGCCAGCGTTCGGCGAAGAAACAATTAATGTTGGGTGCGTATGCACGAAGATGTTGTTGGGACGCGTCGGTTGTTTTGTTCGTGTAGCTGGCTGCAGTCGCGGTTGACGGATGCCGTTGCATTCGAGCACCGTGGTGGGGTCCGGGCGACGCATCGCACAAAACAATTGTGAGAATCGGTTAATTGCATTTTTATTATTCTCGCACATTCCGGTGCGCGCCGGGAAGGTGCAAAAGCATGTCTGCCGGTGCCGGTGGTGGTGCAAGGGTCACTTAGAACATGGGCCGCAAGTGTCCGCTTGAGTCATTGTTCGGCGTACACATTTTTTTCCAGTTTTCGCCATTCCGGCCCGGAGCCACCGGAGTACATCATGGGCTCACCCTTTAACGATATTCCGGGTGGGGCGATGAGAAATGTTGCCTGTGGGCCGTTGACGCTACGATCGTCGTGATGCAGTGAAATTCATCAAAACTTGGGAGATAAATTATTTTGCTGAACAGCCAGAGGTTCATTTAACAACACGGTAAAACAGGAAAGATTGTCCTCCAACTGGTACGGGTAGCTTCTTGCTCAATGCCATATGGTGCCCAAGGATACACCCGTTTTTAAAAATGGTGTCACAACGATTTCAATATCAAGATTCGAGGCTTAAACCAGTCTCTTGGTTAACATCCTTAGGTAAGTTTGGGATCCCCAAATCGCTCGTTAAGGTGAGCTTCAAAGCTTCAAAGAAGGAGAGAGACAGCAACAGTTTCACACCGAGCTAGTGCGCCGAGTGAACGAGATAGAGACAGCTCGGCGAGCATCGCCCCAAATCATGGGGATGTCTCTATGCCAACGCAGTGCGAAACTGCGCATGCTGTGTTTAGTTGGCGATGTGAAAGGTCAGCAAGCTTGACAAGCTTTCTGACGTCACTGTGTGGATAGTGTAGCAATGTCAGTGGACAAAATTTCAATTTTTTATGCTCAACACTCAATAGGTTAATCGACAATAACATGGCGTCTAACGTTCTGCAGCAACCTATCGCCTTTTCAGGCGATTGTAAAGTGCAATAGGTAACAAAGTTGAGTGTCGACAGTTTTATGGCGGTGCCAATGTCTCTCTCGGCGAGGGGCGCACTAAAACCGTGTGATTAATATCTCCGGGTCTCGGAGTAAAAAGCCCCCCCATTACAGCGTGGATTTAGCAAAGGCCCAGGAAGTGAAAATCGCATCCGACGGCCAAACAATATGGCGGTCCGTAACGGTTCGTAAGCAACTCTTGTGCGCGAGTGGGCGCGCGCTTTACGACATGCATTTAAAGAAATGACACTTACGAACCGAGCTGTAACCGGCCGACCTCGGGTGCGCATCACCACCGAGGCTGACCGTTGGCTAATTAAATCAGCGGCCGGAAAACACAATGGTGCGGTAAACATGTTGCCGCATTTCGGAGCACCGGATTCGAGGCTTTTCCCGCCCACTCAACGGGCGGGCGGGTGGTGTCGCCACGCTTACGTGGCCCAGGCTGGACCCATCCTCTGCTTAACGCAGGTTCAATGAGCCGTGCCACCGTGCACAAGTCATCGTGCGGCTCAGCTCACTCTCCCGCACGGCCATTTGCATTCATCATCGTTGCCCCGGGTCCCCCGGGTGGAAAAGCCTCAAGCCTCGGCCCGGTTTGAAGTCGCCGGATGTTCCGAAAATGGAGAAAACTCTCACTGTTGGCGTGCTGTGCCGTGAGGGGCCGTGGAAAACGGCACCGGTTGGGGGGGCTCGGAAAGAAAGGTGTTACCAGCACCCACACACACACACGGGCACGCACACCTCCACCGAGACACCTTCCGAAGCAGGGGTCCAAAGCAGAGGGAGCGGTAATAAAAAAATGTACAAAACTATTTAAAATTTTTACTTGAGCAACCAAGCGCGGAAACAAAATGGCTCTATAGAAAAATGCTCTGTGTGTGCGGGGGTTTTCTTGCTGACCAGCGGGCGAGGGGATGCCCCCGGGGAGGGGCTCTAAAAAACGGCAAATGCACGCAACATAGTTTACAACAGTGTGCCTTGTCGTGCCGGGGCCGCAATGGTTGGGCCATTGTTTCAGGGGCTCGCCGCCGCTGCCGCCGCCGTGTCGTTTTCACGGTGGCCACAGTGATTTCGCCGCTTGTTTTGTCCACCTGCCTTTTCACACACTGCACGCCCCCATCCGGGGGTGGGGAGGCCAATTTGTTTGGAGGGCCGGAGGAAGTGGCCGCAAAGTCGCATCCGCAAAGCGTGCTCGCGGCGCCGTCCAGCGAAGCCATAATATTTTTCTTTATTTGCCCTGCACATTACTGTTATTGTTTCGTTTTATGTTTGTTGTTTTTTTGTTTTTCATCGTCCGCCCAACATCCCGCCGCCCGTTGGATGCCAGCGGCCAGCTGGCTGTGACGGGGCGAATTAATTTCCTGCGCCACATCCGTCACGGCGCGAAATTAAAGCTTGGCGCAATGTGCATGTGCGTATTGCGCGATGAATGCAGCGCCATTACACCTTAATCCACTGCCGTTCCCGGGGCAGGGCGGACCGGGGACCAGATGCTGCACCAACTGCGGGCGGGCGAGGGGAATTCCGGTGTGTCCGGAGCCATTTACGATGCCCTGATTGCGCTGGGGCCCGGTGAGCCAACTCGCGAGCTGCACAATTTAATATCGCGGTCGGCCGTTTCTCAGTTATGGCACATTCCTGTGCAAAGTTTCAAAAATGTTTTCATTTTTTGTGCTCTCCAAACATGGAATTTTTTGTGCGGTCAACTTGGAAGATGTCTTAATTAAGTTGAACCACAGAATGTTTCATCGTGCGCAATCGGTTTGTAAGCTAATAAAATTGCATTTTGCTGTGCCCATAAATTAAAAGATTCATTATAAGAAGAACATTCGTTGATTGCTGTGGTTAGTAGCTCAATTTTGAAAGGATCTCCCGCCTAAATCACATACGCGCACTAGAGGAGCATCAAGGATTTGATAAAACTCTGGTACAAGTGTACTACTTTGGCCAAAAAATAACAGGAGCCACTTGTCAAGGGTCATTTGCGTAATGCTGTGCGTAAAAAATACCGGATTTATGGAGAAACCATTCTTTAACTTCTTTTTGATGTTTTTGCATCACAATTTTACGATCATTACTAATCATTACTACTAAGATCATAATCACAATTTTACGATCATTAGTATGGGACTTAACTTAATGCCAAGCAGAAAATGAATGCTTTTATTTACTAATAAATAATTAAATAACTTAAATAACAGATAACTTTTAAACAGAATATCTCTTTAATCAGACTTGTCAATCAACTATGTCAGAGTAAATTTCACCAACACTAGTCCTAAACATCATGGTCAACATAAGAACATGCTTATAACATTGTTTATATTCTCTTTTGCATCTGTTAACGCCGAACTAATGTTTCCGGAGCGGTCATTGTCGTTCACTTATTTCCTGCCCTTTTTATAAAGCGTTTACCACTCACAAACATAGCTTCTGCTTTGAATAAATTGCCTGTATGTTTGATGGTAACATATCTAGAGGCCCCGAGATCCAAATTTGACTGTTACACCTATATGAGTAGTGCCGAAGTTTCAGAACGAAGATCGGAGAACTAAGCAGGACTTAATTTTTTTAAATTAAACATCAAAAGAAAACCGCAACAATAACAATACAACCTAAAGTAACAAAAAAGAAACAAATGGAAGATCCATTGCTAGGAATGCCTTAGAAAATTCTCGGTAACTTTGGAACGATGCATCGGTAGAAAGAGACGCGCAACAAAGATGCGTGATTCAAAACGAACATCGTACAATGGCATGGTCCGTCCGTTGAACCATCCTTGAAACGGCCTTTAAATTGAAAACGAAGAATCCTTAAAAAGTCATCATTCCTCATAAATGTCATTGCACTGGCCGCTCGTTGGCCTGCTTCCGGACGCACGACGCTCCTCACGCGTATCTTGCATCGCCGTAACGCATTTTCATGCTACCAATTAAGCGCCCGGCCTCGACCTCTCGAGCGGACAGGGTAACCAATAAAGCGGTGGACAGGTGAAAGTGGACCACTTCACGATCGTCCTGCGGAGAATGCGTACAGACGCAGGACGCCGGGCAGTGCCGAGCAAACAATCGTACGTTACAAACGGATGGAGCTCGGAAAGAAAAACACACGCATCCAGGACGGAGCGCGATGTGAAGAAATGATAATCGAAACGAAGCGAAAGAAACCGGAATCGTTTCAAACCGGAACGCCGCAAGGACCTTCGCCGCTGTACGTCATTAGCCACCACACACAGACACACGCGCGCGGCGTAACTGGCGATGATAAGCGAAAGGATCTTCATCGCTTCTGTACGATGACCCTGTGACGCGCGCGGTCTACCCAGCGCACCAAGGATGCCGTGCTCGGTGCAAAGGACCTTCGGGCAGCCGTCCGGTCCCGCGGCGCTCGACACGGGCCACCGAGCCGGGCAGGTGCAAAAGGTGGCACCCGCGGGCCCGCTCCTGCGTCGGCAATATATATATTTTCCGTTAATTAATAATGATACGGTTGCCTGTCTGTCCTTTTTTTGCGCACCGGACCCGAACCCTTCGGTGCCAAGGTGCCAATTGGCCGGAAGAACGATGGCCCCTGCGGTGCGCCGAGTGAGAGTGACTTTAATAAATGACTTTATGGGGCCCGACTCCACGGGACCGGACCTTGCTTCTTCACTTCACTAGCAAGATAGTGAGATTAAGATCGGCCGACCGCGGGACAGCAGCACCGTTCGGGGTGAGCCGGTTTTTTTTGGGGTAGATTGGAGACCCCTTCTGCCGAGGACATGTGATGGAACGTTTCGGAAGGTCACCGAACCAGAACCGGGCGGTCGTTGCCGGCGAAAAGTAGAACTCCCGTAGATCGACAATTGCTGATCGATATCACTGGAAAAGTAGCGTATAGTGATCGTGATCTCGTGTTACGAGAGTGCTATAAGGACGCAAAAGGCCATTAGCCGAAGAGGAAACCAAAAGAAGGAACAACGCATTCAACGACCGCACAACTGTTCGGTGTCCTTTGGGGTGAGCCAGTGCGGAAAGAGCATAAGAAAACAAATAATGATGCCACGGAGTGTCGCATGAGACCGGTTGAACAAATAAAACAGCAAAACTAAGACCCATTCACTCGTAGAAGCTATCAACGATCCGTTTCCTAACGTTTCTTGTCAGATTATTCACATGGTCAAAGAAAGGGCTACATGATGAATCAGAATGCAAAAAAAAAATAATAAAATATCATCTTTCAGTGAAAAACTCGCCACAAAACACTGTCGGATCGTTTCGCACCCGGGCGTAATCATCATTTTTCAACCAACGCACTTTTCAGCGAAAGGGGACAAAAAAGGGAAGTCCTCGCTCTTAAGTTACGAGAACCCTTTCGCCCGGCGTCATCCTTTGAACACGTCGCCCAGATTAACCTTTGGAGGTCGAGGCAAACGAAATGCAAATCAGCCCGTACCATTGGCCACCGGCCAAACAACACTTCCCACTACGCACAACAAGCGCCACGGGATTTGCAGGGCCGTAAAATAGCAAACCAAACAAAAAACAACATTACAACAGCGAGACAGGCCAGGGAGGCCGACTTCTTCAGATTTTTCGACCGTTTTTTGAGTCAATACTTGAGCGAAAGTTTTTTTCCCTGCGAGTTTCCACTGTCCCTTGCGCACCGATTGGGCGCTGTCAGTCAAAGATCATCGCGCGACTGCTGACGATGATGTTGATAAAGCGCCCGCCATGGTAAATATCCTGCAGGAGCGAAACTTTTCGACGTCACCGTGCCGACACTTAATTCCACCCGAATGGACTCCCCGTTTTGTTTTTTTTTGTTAGACGAGCAGGGCCCTAGGTCTAGGGTTGTGTTGGGCGAAAAAGGCCGAAGAAGGTTTTCCTTCGTTGACTACGCTTTCCAAACATCCTAAAGTCAAACATTGTCCTGACGCGGTCGCTTCCTTTCCATTTGCGTAATGGCGTTTTAAAAAGATGCAAAGAAAGAAGATCAAACACACTTCGGATCAGCACGTGGCCGAGCACCGTTTCCTGGGCTGGGCCGTTGGCAATCGTGTAGTTTGATTGCAGAAAAGTGTCAACCGAAATTGACGAAAGTTCTTGGAGAAGTTTTGTCTTCTTAGCCACGCGCTGTACTTAAATTGACACGAATTATTCCGATCCGCATTTTTTCAGCCGCCCTAACCCGGCTATGCGGTACTAATAAAACAAAGCCCACCAAGCAGCTCTCCGATCGGAATAGTTTACTTTTTTATGCCCCATTTAGAGAGCCACAAACGCACTACTCCCTAGGCCACACTCGCATCATTAAAGCTCCATAAACCGTCATCTTAAGATTCGGAATTAGTTCATGCGCCCGGTCTCGGCCATGTTTCGAGTGCGCCTTGGGAGAGACACTTGGGCCCGGGGCCAGGGTCGCCGAGCTATAAAGCTCAGTTTACACCCGAAATATACCCGCGACGAATGTTGTGTGCTTTTTATGTCTTAATTTGTTTGGGCCGTGGGCCGTCGGCGGATGCACAACGAGCACCCCGAACCGGAAAAGACGGTTTGTAATGTGTCCGCCGGACCACAAATAAGCCTTCAACCGGCCGCGGCCCCGGTAGACAATTGTTCATTTCATATTTCCATGTTTACTGTAAATTAAAAAAGACGCCGAACGACCCTTTTATTGCCGCGTATGAGAGCGCGCCGACCGCTTACGGTTTTTACTGGCCCCCCAAAAGCCAACCCAACCGACCCGGGGTTCTTATGTGGTGCAAATAAAAATCAAATTAGAAGGATAATATTCCGCTCGTAAAGCAAACGGAACGGCCCAAATCCGCCCGACTGGTCCCCCCGGCACCCGGAAAATACCGGGCTAATCTGCTCCTTAAATTCTTCGATACGCCTGCATACCGCGTGGCGGGTCGACTGTGGCGCAATTGGGGCCCGCCCCGAGATTAATAAAAATTTTATATTTTACGATCACGGTCGATATGGTAACAAAAGCGAAGGACCTCAGACCCTCGGTTGCGCAACATCGACGCAACGTCAACATCTACATCTCGATGCCCGCCGCAGCCGTAAACCAGGCTTCGGCATAAAATGTAGCGAAACCATAAGGAATAAGCACAAATTAATTAATGCTACGCATGGCACCCGGACCGGGCATCTTGCGAGAAAATACATCCTTCGACCGTTCGGCCCACCGTCGCCATCAGGCAGTCAGAATCCAGCACCCGAACATTTACACCATTGGGCACCAATCTTCCTGAAAGCTTTTTACTCGCTCGCCACAACCATAAACCACGACACTGCGCATTTGATAGTTTCTAATTCAATATAGATAACGGCATAAATTTGCAGCTAATTTATTGGCAAGGTTTCGCCAAACTACGGGCCACGATTCAGGGCGACAGTTCGGCCAGTGTGAGAAAGAAACTTTTCCGAGCGCTTCTTTCGATGCGGTTCCTGCCGAGTTTCTCGGTGTGGAGCCGAACCGTGCCGGTAAATAACCGCAAACTTCTCGCAAGGAAGGCTCGTAAATCTGTCCATGATCTGGATGCGGTCAGAACTGTGTCCTGATTCTATTTTCTTCAACAATGAAAGACACAACAGTCTTATATAAACCCTGGAGTATCACAATAAAAAAATCGAAATAGATAAATGAAAAAAATCTTTTAATAAAATAGAACATTTCCACGACAATGCGATTTAGAATCTCTACCGACTGAGTTAGGCGAGCCTCCGATAAGTCGAGCAATATTCTACGATATTCCCTCCGGCAACGATTTAATGTGGGATTCAAGATGCTCTTAAATTACTCTGAAGAACGCTCCGTCAAACCCTCAACGGAATGACGACACAATCCGCAACACATCAAAAGAAACGCAACCAGCGCCAGCAACAGCATCGGCTGCCCGCATTTGGCATCCCATTTCGGACGCGCCAGCGCCCTGATGAATGACATCTGATTTTTTATCGCGATAAAACGTGAAGCATTACTCAAGCGGCCAATTACTGGGCCGCGTTTATTAAGAGAACGCCAAACACGGCTTGAAAAATATCATCGGATCTCTCTCCATCATAAGCGGTGCGGCGTTGCGTGCGTAAGCACCATCAAGATGCACCTACCCGAGGCCTGAGGCCGGTGTGCTCCAGGTGTGTTCCATTTACCGAACCCGAGCCTCGCTGTGTCCCTCGATGGTGCAAGTGTTATGTTAATTTCCGGCTTTTTATCAAACACGGCCGACGACGATTCTCGGCAGAAGCGAACCGAACGGAAGGAATCTTCTGATACCGCGCTATCTGCTAACGTCCTGCGGGCTTCGTCCTGGGGCTTACAGGTCGAGTGGCATAAATCGGAATAAAACTCAGCCGATCCGTAGGGGGGAAATGAAATCAAGAACCAGCGTCATTAACCGCAGCGGATCGCGTAACATTACGGAATTAATTATCGCAATCTTCTAGCTCCTGGCTAGCCCTCTACCGGAAGATAAAACGCATTCGACAGCCAGGGAAGCCAGGTCCTTCGGGCACGGGCAAAGGGTCCTTCGCGTGGTACGCTGTGTTGCACATTATCGGACACGTTTCGCCGATCATTAACGTAATGGTATGGACGTGTAATCCGACAGGCGGCTCATCTATTCCCCGCGGTCGCCAGCTTGTCATTTCGATAGCACACACACGGACACACCCGAGTCCACCTTAATGGGACGGTCGAGGACAGGTCCTCGTCCCTTTTTTTGGGGAGCTCCGTACTTTGGCTCCACTCACCAGCACTTGGCACTTGGCACTTTCATCTCGATCTCGTCCTTCTCGGGCCCGGCCGAGAAAATGATAGAACTTTCACCGTTGTCGCGACCCCCACGCCGGTGGAGTAAAAGGATAACAGGACGCTCCGGTGGAAATCTGTATCGGTCGCGGCGAAGATGAGTTGGGGCGCGAACAGGAAGTCCCAGATCGCGGAAGGAAACAAACTGAAAGGCCGCGCGCGAGAGAGAGAGAAAGAGCAGACGAAGAAAAAAGAAAGCTACACTGAAACAGCTTCTATGCAATAAAATTTCATGAATTATTCAGCAGTGAGAAGATATTTATTTTTCTTTGTTAGGACACAACCGTCCCAACGGGTGGGCGCAAACGGTGGAGTTCGCTTTCCGCGCCCGCACTCAACTCATTCGCTTGAAGTGGTTTTCCGGGAAGGAAACGGGCCACCGGTTCGCCGGTCCAGCCGGTCCGGGAAGGACATGCGAGCCCGGTGACGTCCGAGCAGAATGCGATCCGGGGAAAAAGGAGAAAAAAAACATACAACGAATGCAGGTCCTGGATTTATTTGTGTCCATCTCGGATCCCTTGCCCCGCCGAACCATCCAACGCTGGCCCTTACAGCGACGACGACGATGATGATGATGGTGATGATGTGATAATGTTGTGTTGATGTTTTGCCCGGGATTCACTTAAGAAAATAGGACCCCAGCTTGTTAACGGTCAGTTGAAGTTAGTTTCGATCATAAATCATATCCATCAGTGGACCCGCCGCCGCACAGGCGCACTTATCGATGTCCTTCGATTCAGTGAACCGCAACTAGAGCGCATCGGAGTTGATCCTGTCAGGCGGCTGCTGTCGTTACAGCGGCAGCAGTTCAAAATACCCTGTCCCAGTATGGATTCAGATGAGCGGAAAAATCATTATGCAAATGCCGCAAACCTTGGCTTGAGCGCGTGGCCGCTCTAAACAAAACAGGGAAAAAACACATCGCACTCCATTTCCGAGCACCATCTCAAGGACTCCGCCTGAGCGATCTGACGACACCGCCCGGCTGACGTGTATTTGCTTTTAAATAACCACTCCAGACGCGGCGACATAATTCTAATTGCATCGTCGTCAACGTCGTAGGTTTTTATTTTATCCCATTTTCGCCGCGGCCCACCCGGTGGACGTCCGGAATGGAGCCAGAGTAATGAATTGCAGAAAACAACATGTTTGAAACGAATGGCACCGGAAAATGGCAGTGGCGTCTTGTGAAGCACACCGGAGGACACAGAAACAGGACCAAAAAAAAAACTCGGCCACGAAAACTGCCAAACACTGCCGTGGAGCCCCAGGAAGGAAATGTTCATCATCCAAATAGACTCATTGCATAAATTTATCATAATTTAAAAATTATTTCGCTATTTCACTGGAATTGAAAAAAGTGTGTAGAATGTACAAAGTAACACTACCCATTTTTTTCAATGGGGTTTTCCTTTTTCCTTGCGCCTTCAGTAGCATTTTCCGGGACGGCACCGTCTAGCAGAAGCAAAAGGATGGAATAAAAATATGCATTAACTGGCCCGCAACATAAGTCTGGTCGTTGCATTGGCTACCTCCTGTTTGGTAAAGGTTTATTCAGTGCCATCCATTTGCTCATGTCTGATTTGAATATAATTGTAATGCTGCCAGACATGTGCCGACCTTACTATACTTTATCATAATTTTTTGAAAAACATCACCGACAGCAATGAAATATTGTTTAATAGTTTGAAGAAATAGTAAAAGTGTCTGAAGAACCTAATCTAACCAATCCGTCCTTTTAATAAAAATCAGGCACTTCCCCCTAATAAGTAGTCCCTTCGATTGAGTCCTCAGCAACAAGTAGCCATCGTTGACTTAAAAGAGAATTATTGCCAAAGTTTTCCATTGTTGCCAAGGCAATCTTTACGAATCCCTTCTACAATTGGGCTTCCGTAACGTATTTTTGATACATGAGCTTGTTGTAAACGGTGGATAGAAAGACTTTGAAAGTTGCGAGAAGAGGCGTTCAAAAGATGTAATTTATGGCCAGCTCTGAAGCCTGAAAAGAGACTGCAAAAAAATTTCTAAACTAACTCGATACCCGTGTGGTTCCGGCGTGAAGTAACCTTGACATTGGCCTAACCACACTATCGATTTGAAGACAACGCACCTAAAACGGTCATTTCCTTCTCAGTCAACAAGGAAGAGCAGTGTGTCTATGAAAATCTCATCGGAAGAAGTTACTGTGCTTTAAAACGCCTTAGTGTCAGAGTCAGGAACCCGCCCTTGCGAACTCGACGGTGGCAATGGGAGCCCATCATCGTATAGGGGAACGAACGCCACGACGCCGTATCCGTGAACCGTTTCGGAGTAGGCAAATTGAATATTTTAATAATTCAGGACGGAATAAAATTACAATCATTATTATGATTTCACTCTGCAGTTGGGCGTGCGGCGGTGGCCCCCTAAGCAAAAAAAGCGAGGACCACCGAAAGAAGGCGTGAAGGTTAGAAGAAGTTGTTTCATCTCCACCACCGCCACGCGCCTGATCCTTGGCGATGAGCCTGGCCCCGGTTGCCCGAATGTTGTACTACGTTGACTGTGTGCATTTAATTAAATTCAACGATGCAAAGCAGTTACAGTTCCGTGCGCGATTGCTGACCGCGAAAGCAAACGGGATACGAAGGATCTCACACTCGAAAAAGCAACCGTCTGCTCTCGGGGCGCGGCCCTGTAACATAAGAAAGGACATTAAAACATTCCCGGTGTGTGTCCGATACATTCCGCGGTGACCGCGGCCAAACTCGTCGGGCTACAAGCATTCCAGAAATCGAAAGCACTGCGGGTGCGATTTTATCACGAGTGTGAATTTGTGAGTTGATAAAGTTGATCTTGATTTAGGGACCTCAGTTCCTAATTTACATGCCTAATTAATCCATCGGCACCGAAACAACGAGCGAGGGTGCCCGTGGGGGCGGAAGAGGCAGCAAAAGGATTACATCAGAGCGACGAGACCCCAAACCGAACCGATGGACATAAATCAAACCGAACGAAAAATGTGTTGCTAGAAGGTTGTTGTTTGTCGAAAAAAAAGAAACAAAGGGTACGACGCGAGTCCTTTGCTCAACACGCGACGGCAATCAATGGTCGACGAGTTCGGTCTTCATTTCCTGAGAATGGTAATGAAAAGCGATGGAAATTTTTATGATAAGCCACCGCGGCAGGAACATTTCATGCTTTCGGGAGGCAATGGCCCAATACAAGTTCCCCGAAAAAGCCGGGGGAACCGAAGGATAATCGTATGCGCAACGCGTAATCAAATAGGCGAATTTTGAAACATCCAATCGGGATTGTGCCCGGTTCCAGGGAGCTTAGCAGAACTACTTATCGCCATTTAGCACCCCGATTTGGGTAGCATCGTTTCTATTCACGCCCCACGACTTGTTATACAACTAATTCGGGCTTAGTAATGAACACAAAAAGCGGAAAAATTCCACAAATACCTCACATACCTTCCAGAGTTGCGTAAAGCATTCCAAGCCGGGGCCCGAAACATGATAATTGATTCAAATAAGTCACGATCGGCGTCATTAAATCAAACCAGCCTCGATAATGAGGCTCCAGAACATATGCTAAGTTTCCCCATTTGGTGGTGTTTCTGCTAAGGCTTTCTGCTTGACATTAATAAAATCCCCACAAAGATGGCTCATAAAACCCAAGCCAACGTTCGAGGTCAACAATGTGGCACACAAACACTCTCGGTGCCAAATGGCAGCTGGTTGTGTTTTTTTTTTTTGTCCATAAATAAAGCCATCAGCTAACGGTACCCGCCAGCGCTTGCCCTCGTACGCCAAACCGGCCAAAGTATCCCCAAAAGCTCACGTACGCGCACTCCGGCGATGATCTCCATCATAAGTCACGGCGTTCGGTGTGCCGCTCCCCTTCCCGACCCGACACAAATTGGTGCAACATACTTGCATGCTAAGTGCGCCAAAGTGCCATTCTGCCACGCCGCCGGTCGGTTTCGCTCCGCAGTCACAGTCAATCGCCAGTGCCATTGGCGTGCAACATAAATTGAGTTCCCGTCCCGTCCCGTCCGGTCGTTTTGGGATTCGTTTCGTGCAGCTTTCGACTTTGTCTGCGGCAGCTTTCCACCACCGTCAAAACGTGTGATTAGTTTAGCGCAACTTTTGTATAAAACTGAAACTGATCTCACGAACTTTTCGTGAAGTGATTTTTACTTTTGAAATAAACAACGCGATTTTAGAAGCTATCATGTAAACCCCTTTTATGCTGTCTTCTTATATGGCCCCTCTCTCTTGCTGCTCTACCCGGTCGGCGCGCACCAACCCAGGCCCGAGCAATCCGGTTTTTTCCGTAACAGTTTAATGCTGCACTAATTGTACCGATCGCGCAATTTGCATGCGTGAAATGTTTCGCGATGTACGCCCCACAGCAGCGGGGCCCCCGCGGGGGGACCGCCCCTCCGGCTACATTCCGCCGGCATGCAAACCCATCGATCATCGAGCCCCCCGTCAGAGACGAGTGCACTTCATCAAAAGACTTCAATTTGCTCAGTACCCGGGCCCGATCGGAGGGCGAGCGAGCGAGAAGACTTTGGCCGGAGCGGGCCACGATGCAGCGATGCATTTTAAGCATAACGAGCCCTTGACTGACACCCTGTGTGCCTGTGCGAAACCGGCCCACCGTCGTTCCACCGTCGGCCGGGGCCACCTTTTTGTCCGACGCGCTGCAAGCTATGCTGTGCGCGCAAATTTAATGCTAAACATTTGCTATCATAATTATTTGCAATTACGGAACGAAGCCTTCGCACGGCTCCGTCGTCGTCGTCGTCGTCGTCGGCCGTGCGCGCCATATGCTCCGTCTCGGTCGCTCCGTCGGTACATTTTTCCAATCGCCTGTCAGATGATTGAAAATCTTGAGCCTACGCACAGGGCGGTTCCGGTTATCAGGCTCGCGCTCGGCGGGTGAATTTTCCACATCCACGTCCACGTCGACATTCAACGGCCTCGAATCTGTGGAAAGTGGCTGTGGCGGAACCCTCATTAAACTCGCAGCCAGCCGCAGCAAAACACGGCGAAGTGATGCGAAATGTGTTAATGCATCTGCTCAAACATCTTCGAAACACGTGTCGGGCCGTGTTTTGCGGCCAATTGCGTGCGTTATGGCTTTGCGACCAAGATGATGCACGGGGCCATGCGAAGGATGCGAATGCGTTTCTTCCCCGTGCTGCGTCCGCGACCGAGTACCGCCAAGATTGACGGATTGGGGTTGGTGCGAATTGTTATGCTGCGGTGGCGATACTGATGAGTACCGGGAATCATCGCGCCGCATCGCGCCTGCATGCGCATTTCGCGCAATCCGTGCGTTGTAATCGTAAACCGGAGCAGATCGGAACCATTACGATGACGGATTGTCGACGCTGGTAGCACAATGGTTTACGAGCAGCAATTGAGAAACAATGTTAACACAGCCCGGGGATTGATGTTAATAATGCACACCCATTTTTGCCAGTTTTTTTTAACGTGCGTAACGTCATTGTTGCGCATTGTAAGCAACAACATAAAACACTGATTCGTGAAATCGTCACAGTCCTCGCCCTTGCTTCCCAGGCTTTCCGGCGGGCGAACTCATAGCTTCACGCACGGCTCCGGCTTGCACGTGCGCCCCGAGAAGTGGCGTTCCGTCTTCGGCGCAAACCTGTGCTTCCCGTTCTCTGTCTCCGCGGCGCGGTGTCGTAAACTACTTTCGCGAGTTGTCAGGCGTCAGGTTGAGCGTTTTATTGGCTTTCTGCTCAATCAATTTCAGCGAGCTCACTGGCAGACCGTACCGAACCCGCACAAATGCTGCGAGTCTGTCGCGCGGTTAGCATAAATCTGATTGCGCGGTTTGCCGGTTTGAAACCCCCCGTTAATGCGTGTGTTCCGACGATGATTTGCTACCGTGCGCCAGGCAGGCACAATGGCAGCATTTTAAGCAAACTTTAAAACGCACGCAGGAACGCGCAGATAAAACCCACATAAACCTCCCGTTTTGATGGCCCTCTAAATACATCATTCGAGGCTGGCTACCGGGCACAATGGCCACGCGAGTGCGGAGCCACGCTTCCCGGAGAACCATTCCCGGGGCCTCGGGAAGAACGATCGTCGCCGGGTTTGAGAGTTGGAGTTTTGAGTAACGATCTTCGCTAATTTCGTGTTCGGTGCTTTTTCCGCCCGTGATCGCAATAGTGCTGCTGCTGGCCAGGGCTTGCGCCTTGTGAATAAATTGTCAAATTATGTGAAATGAATATTTAAGCATCGTTTGTTTCGGACCGGGCACCGGACAGGACACCCGATGAAGCGGGTTTCACCTACGAGAAGAACAACGGCAGCTTGGTACTTTAGCGAATTTTCGAAGCATTCTAAAAGCACTTTTAGCACAGCTTTGGCAACACTTTTAATGCTCCCGTGACCTTGATCACTGGGGCTTTGTGGCTCGCGTGGTGCTGACGGCTTCGTAGAGAAAACATCCCTGAAGGAGTTTGATAGCTAGCGTGAGGTTTGCGACATCCGTGACGTGCGCTCCATGCAAGGTCCACAAAATGGCAATGAAACAGTTGCAGTAGATGGTTGCGGCATTTCATTCAATTGCGAGTTTGCATGATCGTCGAGCACCGGAACCTCCGCCAGGGGGCTACGATTTCTAGGACGACCGTGGACAATCACGGCAAGGCCAGAGAGTCGGCACTCGAAGTGTCGAACTCGATGAAAGTTCTCAATCTCATCCTGCCCACCCGGCAGTTGATGATTATTTAATGATTGATTGCCGCTGAGATGCACTTTTAGCACCTTGGGCCCCCTTTCACGCTCGCGATCGGTGGCTCAAGTTGTGGCTCAATTAAAACACCATTAATATGTTTTCTCACCACGGGTACAATGTTGCGAAAATCGAGGTGCGCCTGTCATGATCAACCTGCAAGTCATTACGAACTTTTTCTCGCCATACTCTTCGCTACTTTGACGCGGCATTCACGCAAGTGTAACTCACGGAGACGGGGCCGTCGGTCCGGCGGAGAGCCATCGTCAGCCATCTCGGGGCGGGTTGGTGCGAATGCGTGAATGTTTTCCTTGACTGCTTCACGGGGGCCCCCGCGCGATCGGCGAGCATTAATTAGGGATTAAATGATCTGAAAAAATAATTCAGATGCTTTCGGGCGGATTGAAGAAAGCGGCACCCGGGCCGGAAACCTAGCCAAGCGGTCACTGGCGGGCGTTTGATTTCATTAGAGCCTTCGGACCCGGACCTTCCATCGACCCAACCCTACCCAAAAACCACTTCCCTCGATCGGACTTATAATTTCTTTAATTAAACAGCGTGGCAAGGCATCGACAGGGGGCTGCCGAGCGTGTATGTGTACCGCCAGGCTCTCAGTCCTCCACCCCGCACCCTGCGTGCCCTTTCAACCCCTGCCCCCGGTGGTCAGTACCTTAATGAACCGGAATTAAAATAATGAAAAGCGCTCGCGGCCAGATATTGCGCGCTGGTTGAACGCATTTTTCCTACCGATTGCTTCCGCTTCTGCTGTGACCCACGGCAAACACCTTGCACACACCACCACCACCACCGCCGCCAGCCGCTGTGACATCCCGGGGGCCGAAGTGGGACCCTTCCTTTTGCGCACAACGCTACGGAGCGTTTTGTTTTCCTAGCCCTTTTTTGTGTACTCCGCGGCATTCGCGTTTCCGAATTCTATTAGCACATGATTATGCTCGGTGTTCCGCCGGAAAGGCTCCCCCCAGCTGAACTGAAAGGAACAAAAGCCTATCAGCAAGCTTTTCATCCGGTTAGGTAAATTCATTAGGCTCTTCAGATAAGGCGGACGGTCGATTAGGCTACCGAACGGAGCGGGCCTTTTCCGTGGTCGTTGAAGGCTTTCAGCGCCAAGGCTTGAAGCGTGGATTATTTTTGCCCATTGTGTTCTACCGGGGATAAGGTTTTAGTTCCGACCACAACGACGGGGGCTGAAGTGATGGTACTGCTATAAAATGGGTAAGTTAAATTACATTAGCGCAGAAGCGCAGTAAAATATTGTTTCTCGGCTCGCAGGGTTGGCAAATCGCACCAATAACGCGGATTGATTTCGTCTTCGCATGCCACGGCACAACTAGCTCCATCTCGTTCGTCCGATCGGCCGTCGGCAAACTGCGCAAGCTCCGGACCTCTTCCAGTTGGCCGAGAGATAGTGGCACTTCCCCTCAAAATCTGGGGCCGGCCGATTGCCCAACTTCTTCGATAGAACAACGCACCCAACGGGGTGCAAAGAGTATGTAATTTATGAAAATAATAAACAGTAAATTGCATGTCTAAGTTACTGTTGAATGCATAAAAACTGTGTCAATAGCCACCGCCATTTACGTAGCCAGGGGTCAGTATGTTGTCCGCCAATTTTGTGCCGTAATCTGCCAAGCATCCCTTTATGCGCCGTTAAAGAGGAGGTCTTTGGGTTCGGCAACAGAGCTTCGGAAGCATCAAGCTTCACGGCGCATATGCAATTTCGCCGGCAAATCGGTGGCGCGCCCGACGTCCGTCCGATAGAAGGCGGAGTACCTGTTGCGTTTTCGAGGCTCTGTTGGAGGATATGAGCATGCTCGAAAGGTCCTGCGGTAGTTTGCTGTCCCTGCTCGAGCGAGCAAATAAAACTGCAAAAAACTGCAGATTGACAGAAAAAGGTGGAGCTTTTCCGAAAAAGTGGTTGTGCTTCTCTATCTGCCGTTGGGCAGTTAGGGGGCCCACTATCTCCGGCTCCGGAACACTGGGTAGGTTCAGTACCGTTCCGCGTGCTAGAAATGTTTTAAAAGTCAATCGCAAAGCCCCTCAAATTCGTTTGCTGGACAACCTAGCACACATCACGGTGCCAACATTAATCATAAAGCGTCCCATTAGTAGCAGTAATGCCCCACCGAATAATCACGGAAACCGCGGCAAACGCCGCGGTCAACGCGCAACGCGATTAAGATAAAAGCTAGCTCCCTTCGGCCCATCTGTAACCCAATTTCCGGCCGCAAAGCTTAAGTCCATAATTTTCGGACTTTATTTGCGATTTATTTCACGAAACACCGGAGCGGAGCGCCGGTACGCCGGGGTTCTGCTCCACTACGCGCCGGGCACTTGTCGCTGCGATGATGGAAAGGATGTGGCTACTTAAGACGCGGCAGCACGGCCGCCACGTTGTAGTGGCGCCCAGTAAACCGCGGACCCGAGCCGTGGCGGAGGTGCCGTTGTTTTACGGAACATTAAAATTTTTGGAAAATTTCATAATTTAGCTTCTCCGCGGCCGCCGCGAAGTAGCGGGCAAGCGAAAAACGGGGAAACACACTCTAATCCAAATATTAATCGTCCTGGTACGTTAAGTATAATGTAGCTTCGGGCATGAAACATTGCTGAACCGGGCCGACCGGCCAGCCGACCGACCGAAAGCCACACAGAACAGAGCCACGGCCGGTAAGCCGTGTGCGTGGCATAAATTATGTAATTAACAAACTATAAACTTGAAAGAATGGACCATCGCGGCGCGCCAAGGGTACGAAGCGAAAGGGCAATAAAATTGTTAGATTCTTACCGTGCCCCCCGGGCTGCCCGGGTTCCATCTTCACGCCCCGTCCGGCTCCAGCTGGTCACTCGACGCCGTTGGTACCCCTTCACGGAGCTGGTGGTACTTTTATGAGGCCCGCCATAATCCGCCGGCACTGTGCTCGTAAAATGTCGTGTTTAAAAAGGATTTAGTCACTATTTACTCTCTCTCTGGCGCGGGCGCGGTGTAATGATTAACGCGGCCCTCGGCCTACCTTTAGTTTTAATGACGATTTGTTCCCCGGTTTCTTGCGCTTCTGCACAGGGCCCCGGGCGCAATAAAAAGTCGCGAAAGTGGCCGCTTATCGTCACGAAAATCGGGCCCAAGAACACCTTTTCATTGCTTTCGGACCAGATTATGGGCAATCCGGAGTCCGAAATCGGCCGGTTCCGTCCGAAGAAAACAACAATCGCAAGACCACAACACGAAGTAATTTGTCCGACGGAAGTGTTTTGGGATTTCATTTTCAAATGGATGCTTCAGATGAGGATCACGGAACAGAATAACCTGGGCACTGTTCCAGGTTCCATTCCGTCGTCTTCGGAGCGCCAACTACTTAGCTATTCTTCGATGTTTCTTTTCTTTTCTTGCCGGATCTTTCAGAAATGATTTGCACACAAAAATAAGCAAACAACACTGTTATGATATTTCACTGTCCCTATAAAGCTGTTGGCACCGTCAACGAATGCCATTACAGTCAACAGTATTTATTTGAGAGCATAAATAACAGTCCTATACGTTGTATTCATGAGTCGGTCCACAGCCAGCTACGATTTCAGGTGAGCGTGCACCTTGGCAACGCTCCATCGCCCCGGATTGCTACAATTACATTTCTGTCTGCTGCTGCTGCGCCCTGGAAAATATGAAGTCGAAAGGCTTGGCCATCGGGAACCATAAATCACGGGCCCACACCGCCCGGTGCATTAAGAATCAATAACTTTTTCCGGCCCGGCCAACCTGCCAGCCCGGCCAATGAATAATGCATCCCGCGCCCAGGATGCACTGCGCCGGTTCTCGAGTTTCCGCAAAACATGCTTCGGCGGCTCTTGGTTGTTGTGAGAAAACGTGTGCCCACCGAAAGCCGGCCGAATGGAAAGGTGTCTAAAAGGACGCTGGAGCCCCGGTTCCGTGAGCCAGTTCTGAAGGATAAATTCATGTTGGCTGGGCGGAAAACGGGCACATGATACTTCCCACGAAAATATATATATCCGCAAGGATAGGAATTATAAACTTTTCCGGCGCATCACTGGGTCACAGTCTGGGTTGGGGCCTTTTTTAAAAGACGCACCCCAAACAACTCATCGCGATCTTATTTTCGCGACGTTGCAGTGTTCGTATTCCTTTAGAAGTTGGCGACACAGACGAACCCAGTGGCATGTTTTAAACACAAGATTGTCATATCTTATTGTTTACTGTCTTCGTTGTTCCCATTGTTGGTGGGCTGTGGATTTTTTTCCGTATCAGTTATCTTCTCCACGCACCAGGATCGGTATCAGAGATTCTCGTCCACTATTTTTCTCTCGTCGCTCGTGTCCGTTGGCGGCCTCTTTCTAGCGCCCAACGACTGCGCAGCGGCCCCCACGTGCGTTCTCTCTTGCGCGCGCGCGAATGGCGTTTACGCGAGTTGTAGGCGTTCCGCGAATCGGGAGAGACCGCGGCGAGCCCACGAGAGAAAAAGGCGTGGTTGACGGTGGCGTTTGCGTTGGCGTTCGCGCGCTATAGTGTTGCACATGTTCACCTTCCGGTTCCGGTTTCCACCAGACACCGGACCGTTGGGACCGGTGAGTTATGGCAATCCTTTCGCCCACGTTCCCACTAGCAGTCTCACTCTGTCCTTTCGCCCTGCATATCACGCCAACGATTGGTCTCACTTAGCGCTCCACGTCTGACGACAGATTGCATACTTTGTGCAACTGCACCCTGCACTGCACAAAGTCAACAACAACAACCGAGAGAGGAAAAAAAACAATGTGCACCTCCCGAGCTCATGGTTCGCCGGTGAGTTTTGCTGTTGAAATAAAAAACTTTTCCCGTACCGAAAGAGCGAGGTCCCGGTCCCGGCACAACTTCGTCCTGTTTTAATTTCATAATTTATTACAATCTTAACAGGTCGTAATTAAAATGATAATGATATCCTGCGCCAGCGAGCGACCGCGTGTTGAAAGTTTTTCGGTTTTCCGCTGCCGGAGCTAGGTTCTCGGCCAGGACCATCTCCGTCAGGGACCGTGGCTTTCGATTTAAGGAGCCCAATTGTGGCCAAGTTTTGTTGAACGCGGGAATAACTTCAACCCAAGCTTTCGGTGCCCAATTTTTGGTGCTTCTTTACGGGCGGCGATGTGAAGAATTTATTTGAAGTATTTTGCTTTAAGAGACTTGTTTGAACCGGAAGCGAACAAAAGGAGACATTTATTAGTTTTACGTTCTTTTCCCCGAAACGATTCCTTTCTCCATTGCATTATGAGGGTATTTAACGCATTGTTAAAGGGATGACACCCGTTTAGCATAACTTTCTCAACACTTTGTCCAGATGCTATCGACTACGACGTTAAACTACCGCACACCTGCGCGGTTGAGGGCGCTGTTTGTGGAGCCGTAACTTTACGACTCTCCCGAATGCATCGCATCCCGGGTCGAGGGGTATGACTTTTCAAACCGCAACCTGCCACGCTCGGCAATCCTGGGTGATCCTTAAAAAAATAAACATCTTAATGAAACATCAGGTGACTGCGTCTCCGAAGATTACCATAATTAACACAAAAATCCAAAATAAAACAAACTAATTAGTATGCAAATGACTTAAGCTTTTCGAAACGAATCAAAGCTACGCGTCGCGGAACCGAGAGATGCTATCGTTCCGGCGCTGCGGGAACGACGCCCCGGGACGGGGGCACCACCGCACCTCACCCCACCCCGGGTTAGCCTGGGGAGCCGGTCCAAACGTTGATGGGATTCGCCGTGACGCCTGCCACATTCCTCGATTAGTAAAACAAACCGGCTCAGCGATAAGGTTCGGAGCGAACCCGAGCGACGGAGCATATCACCTAGCACCATCTAATCTTCACATCTCGAGTGATAATTTCACATCCATCGTGGTGGTCCCCGCAAAAAAGGTCCTTTCCCCGCCCCCGGTTGGGCATCCGTGTGGTATGGTGGTTGACCTAAAAAAAGATCGGCCCAGGTTCAGGTTGAGGAACGTTCAGGCTCCCGAAAACGGCACTTTCGGGGGTACCTGTAGGTGACACATTGTGCCCCTTGCAACCTCACAGCCTCTCGCCACGGCTCTCGGAGACGAATTTTATGCAGATCCACTTCCCGCCCGGGCTGGGCGAACCACAGAGCCATGGGCACGATTTTCCCACGAGCTAATTCGTCAAGGATCATCCCGAAAGGGACCGGGCTGTCATCGGCGCTGTGGCTGCCACTCGCGGCGATGCCCACTTCGTCACAGTTTGAAAATTTTAATTAAACTTCTCCGAAATTGTGACACCAAATATAATTAAAACCCACACAGCGACACAGCATTCAGCATTCGGGTGAGAATGATGAACTAACGCCGGCAACCATCGTTGCTGGTGGGGCGACAAAAAATAGGGGAGCGATGCTCCGAATGCTCGTCCTCCACGGTGGACACGGCCAGCAACTAATCGGATAACTTCCTAGTTGCCAGTTGGCGGTGCCCACTGCCCAGAAGAAATTTGCTTATAACTCCACCACCCGGATCAGCCCTTTCGCTTGCTTTCTGCGCTTTCTTTTCGTGCACCGAGAAAACTCACGGCAAAGAGTTAGGGCCACAAGGACCACAACTAACTGGACGGCCGGAAGTTCATTAAACAAATATTACGCTTTTCCCCTCAGCACGCTCAGGTTACGCCATTGATCTCGTTCGCCTTCCCGGTTCCACGGAATGCACGGCGCGCCGATTTCTGGTTCTGTCGTAAATGCTATCCGTGCTAATTAGACTTAAATAAATTTAATTAAAAAACTTTCAATTTACATAAACGCAAATTGCTGCGGATTGAGACAGAGGCCAGCGGGCTCGGGCCACGGATTTGGGAGATCGGATTTGCTGGGGGATTTTGTTACACTTTAGCGTACCTAACTTTCGTCCCGTTTCCACAAGTTTCATCCGTTTAGGCTTATAAACATGTTATGCGTGCGATTCGAAGAGATAACAGTCATTTCACCGCAGAAAGTGAATTATTGCAATCGGCGATAAATAAATGAGCGATGCGCAATGTTTCATTCCCAAACCTAGCTTAAAACCTCGAATGTTGATTCTCTCAGCAACAAACTTAAAGTTGTAAATGATAACTGTTGAAACGCTTAAATTTAGGAATGGGTTTCCGAACTTTTAGCAATTACTAAATTCACATTTTCCCTTTTATCTTCTCGCCAGGGTTCGCCCGAATTAGCTGCAGGCAATCGAAACTTTGCATCTCATCAATTTGTTGTCTTTCGCCTAACTCATTTACAAAATACTTTGTAACCAGAGCGCCGCGCCTGAGTACAAATCGTCAAGAAAGAACTCAAAATTTTGCTCTTCAAAGAAGTCTTTGTTCATTTGTAAACTACTTCAGAAAAGTGTTCCGTTTTGTAGAAAACCGTAACGAGATTAATCAAGTACTGTGGCACGATAAATGTGAAATCATATTAAAAGGGGAAATGATTTAGGATCACCCTTTCTCGAAAGCTATTTTCACCGCTTCGAGGCTAAAAAGTTACCAGGCAGGCAAAAAGAGGCTTACAATATCAATGTAAATTGAAAATATTCCCAATATTCCACTCTTCTATTGACGTAACTTTCAAAATGTACGAGGCAGCAGCATTTTTGCCACGGAAAACCTAAATTCGTCACACTGCCTGCTGAATACAGGTTAGAGGTGCTACTCCAACTGGTGCCGATGGAGCTATGGTTTCCTCACTAAACGATTTTCGTACCGGCAAAATCCTTTTAAAATGCAAATACCCAGCCCGGCTGAACGAAACTATTTTTCCATCGCAGGTCATATTTTGCCACTGGCAGAGAGCAATTTTTCGGTCGTCGGCAAATAACAGTGGGTCCACTGCACTGAATGATTTTTGCATAGTTTGTAAAAAAGACCTGGAAAAATATGATAGGAATGACAAATTGTCGTCTTACTATTTCATACAAGCATACCATTCGAAGTATTGGACCTTTCGGTTTTTTTAAGTGTAGACCTTTATTTTGCAATCTACTTTTGTACTAACATAAAATGTCGTCTTGCTCAAAGACTAAAACTCTCCCTCTAAACCATTAAAACGAAATATACGGAACAAATCAAACAAGGAATGTTTATCTAGACACACAAAAGTTCCACCCTCCAGATATGGGGAAACAGTCCTTCGGCACCATTTAGCAACCCTCTCTGGAGGGGAACGATTAGCACACGATTTGACATCACTTAAGCAATTAATTAATTGACTAATTTTCAATAGCACTTCAGCTCACCGACCCGAACCGAACCCTCACGCAATCAAACGATACAAATCACTCGCCTGTCGGGCGAGTTCCTTATGTGGGATGCTGTGCAGGGACAACAGGAGCGTCAGAGTGTCATCGAAACAGGTTGCACAATCCGATGCGATGCTCGAAGCGGCTCTCGCTCTCCTTCGAGGCAGTAAACTGTTACCACAACTGTCACATTCCATTAAATCACTCGCAACTCATCGACCAATCAACGATAAAAGCTCGCTTCCCTTTCACGGAACCTGCACGGCGGTCAATGACTTGAACAATAGTTTTAATGGACACTTCCGACCGGCTGGTCACCCTCCGCAGCACTACGGATGGGATCTTCCGAGCCAAATGTAAAACATAGCAAATTAATAGCTTTTTACCGTTTTCACTTTGTCAATTGTGATTTCGATCCCTTCACGGGGTCGGCGGATGTTATCGATGTGATGTTGCCCCGTGCGGTTTTGGTCGGTCCAGGGTGCGGTCGAGAGGGCGCAAACGGACCGTCATTTATGGGGTACCGTAACATGTGTAAAGCGAACAGAATGATGATTGTGCACTTAAGTTTTCGGTTAGTTAAGTGTCTTTCATCAATTGGTTTCTGGTGCTGTTTTTTGCCCCACCGCCTATTATCTAATGAAATGGAGCAACATGTCCGTTACTGTTAATTATACTAACAAGACTGTGAAAATGTATTTAACAACTAGTAAGTCTAAAATGGATTTGATAAAATTTCCATCTAAAATTTCAACCAAATTTTTACATTTGAAAAAAAAACATTAAATTTCAACTAAAAAACATTTTCAAAGCATGACTATATAAGGGTAAGGAATAGGCCGTCAGTCAGTCTCCTCCGTACTGAGCCATGGCAGTGCATTAATAGCACGCTGTTAATGTTGCCGGAACGAGTCCTCCGAGGCGGTAGACCTTCCCTAAAAGCGTATCAGTCCTTTAACTGTTCATGAAAACCACTTAAAGCACCATTACCGAAAACTCTCCCAATCTAACTTTAAACAACATTACAGCACTTTGATAGACCGCACACGAACACACAGTAACGGACCAGCGAGGTGGGTTCCCGGAATCAACACTTACCTAAAAACAGCTCGTTACCATTTCACTTAAACTACGAAAAACGGGACGGGTCCAGGGTGCCGGAGGATAAACCGTATCTTCCAGGCGCTCCAGGAGGACAGAAATTACGGTTAAGAGAAAGAAAATCTGCACGACAAATCCCGAGGCCCGGAACGCGGGCAGCAGCCCCGAAATTAGCATATTTCAAATTAGAAAAATTCATCACCAAATTCATTAAATCATCTTTTCGTTCGTTTCGCGCGCTGTGGGCGACCGTTTTCGCGAAGTTTTTTTTTCTATCCCCGACTTGCGGTCGGCGACTCCCCTTTTCCGACCGCCGGGAGGGCAAAACAGATTTTTCTGAAATCCCCGCGAAAAGAAATCCGTGCCCCGAGGATCCCAGGACGGAAACTTCAAGAAACGGAAACTTCTAACCAATCTTGCGCAGCTTTTTGCTGGCTCTTGCAGCTCAGCGACACGGGCGTTATCCTTGGTAGTTCATAAGTTGAAACTCCGTGGCCACCGGACCACTTCGACCGAGTTTCCGACGCCCAAAAGAAGCCCTCCGTTCCCGGGATTAGCCTCAAAGTTCCGCGGCGCCCACGAAGAGTTAACGAAGAAAAACCAAACGCTCGGCCGGCCAGCCGGCCCCGGCTGAAGGAGAACCTGGCAACCAATTTGTGGCCGTGGTTCTTCGGGACCACGACCGGGAACATTATGCGGAAGAGCATTAAGGGACAAATAGTATATCATCTGCGACTGCGGTGTGTTTAACTTACCGACCGCGGGCGCCCTGTCCAAAAAGGTTACGCACAGGGACCCTTTTGGCCGTCGTCTTAAAGCGTCGTGTGCAAATTGTGTAATCGTGTTGTTCTTGTCACTTGCGCTGTCGATGTTTCTGTGAGGCAGAAGATTGCGATTCCCCTGTCACGGACAGCTGTTACGTGGTACGATGTCTGCTTTAAGACTGCAGCCCTATGGGGAATGGTTTAACATTTAGACGAGAGTTGTTGCCGGCGCTTACAGCGTTTGACGAGTTGGACATTACACTCCACTGATTTGTCTGAATCTAGAGCAAGGTGGCCCCCAATCACGGATTGTATCATGACAAATACGTTCAATTGCACGCAAATGAGCCAATAAAACCCTATGCCGGCCAGCCACTTACAAGTAATGGTCAGCGAAGTGATTGCTTCATCATGGACGGATAAAAGGCTTTCCAAATGTTCAAAAAACGGATGCCAAAAAATCAGCGAAAAGCTGAGTAATTTATCATCAATTTCATGATTCATCCGTTCGGCCGATACGATCGGTAGCCAGAGTGGCCGCGTCCGACTGTTGGACTAATGACATTTTGATATCGTTGCCAACATGTAATACATAATAAATCGATCATATAATTCAGCACGATGTTGATGTACGCGCGGATTGCTTTTTTCTCCTCAATCTGGCGGCCGTTTTTTTTCTTTTTTGACCTCTCTCTACCGCTCGGTCCGTCCGGGTCAAGGGAGTGATATCCTTCGCCGACTGCTGGCCGTATGCACCGCACACGCCCAACACGAGATTGACGCTCGATTCGTCAGTCATTTTTATTATTTTCCCATTAAGACGTCCGAGCGTTCGTCGGAAAAGCAGACCTTCGAATGGCCCCGGGAAAAAAGGATGAGAAAGGGATTTCTTGGGACGGCATGCATGGCGGCATTTCTACCGAAATTCTACTCCATCATCCAATGTCACTATCACCGTCGTCGAAGCGTCGGCCCATCCATCGGTCATCATCAATCTTGATTGCGCCGTTGTTGCGCCAGGATCCGGACGGCTTAGCGGGATAAATCGATCCGATTGCGCTATCTGCGTTGACCATCATTGACCATTAGTGGTCTCATCATGTCACCCTTCACGGGGATAAAATCATATTTCATAAACAGCCAGCCAAACAGTGACAAAAAACGGACGGCCGGAGCATTATTCTTTCCACATGATTCGAATATATTTCTATCAACGAACGGGGCACGGCCATTTGCAGGCGTCGAGATTTTGATTGTCGTTTACGGGTTTACTAAAACACTGCTGCACTTGATCCTAATGGGCATCCGAAGCGAAATTTCACAACTTTATTAATTTAATCACCGGCCACCAGTGGATTTAAAATTCAATTACCGTGTCTGCGAAACCTGTTGAAAAGTTAGCAACGTGTCGGCGCAAAAAAAAATCATCGAAAATTACGTGCACACGACCGAGTGGGAAGCATAAAAACATTATATTAATATTCCAACCACTCTAACCGATCGCTCGGTGTGGTGTCGAAACAAAAAACAGTTTTTAACTTTTGACTTTTTCTGTCACTTCCACAAAGTGCTAGCAAAAAAAGGTGCACAACTGACTGACACCATCAACGCCCGGCCTCGGCCACAGCAGTGCCGCCGGGTTTGACACGGGCCCCGAATTTAGTAGCCGGCGTGCTTGACGTCTCAATCTCACGCTAATTAATTAAACTCGTTTGAAAGTTCCCACGTCATGTCGGCGTCAGCGCCAGTCGAATGGGATGGAAAAATGGCCCGGCCCTGGCCACGAACACACAGTCAGCAGCAATAGAAGCCCGAGGGAGTGAGCCGGGTAAGGGAGCCAGCAAGCCGGAAAGGAAGTGTATGAACGAAGCGTCGGGTTGATCAACGCGAACCGCGGCGGTTGATAAATATTTTGACATTCGCCGATTGTTGGAAGGCTCTATCGCCAGGCCGCCAGGAGCGTGCACCAAAGGGGTGCCCGTGGTCGAGTCGAAATCCTTTCCCATTCGGGTACGGCGAAGCGGAAAGTGATCCAGATTTCGCGGGGCCTGTGTCACGAATGTTCACACCGTGCATCGGAACCCCTCATTTACGCATCACTTACACCAACCATAGCGACGGCGGCTACGCAACACGCGCGCCACCATCGGGCAAGGTTTCCTCGGGGGTTCGAAGATTTTTCCGCGTGTCACGCCATTGTTTAACCAATTGCCAGTGACACCCGCTCCGTCAATAGAGCGCGCGGAACGTGTGTTTGACTTGCTGCTTTTTACACACATCTATCCCTTCTCTCTCTCTATCGTTCGGAACAAACACAAATCACCACGCGCTCTAAGCGAACCTCAATCGCGGACTACAATCTTGGCACCATAACAGGGTGTAACGCATCGTTGCATAGATCCCCCGGATTGCCGGGACTCCTGTGCGGGCAGAACAGGTCGCAAAGGCTCGGCCGTAGCTCGTTGTCAATAATTTTTACCATTTATTAGATCGGCGCGTGCTCTATTTATTGGAAGGCGCGCGGTTCCTTTTCGGGATCAGTCCTCCCGCTTCTGCACCGACATTAATCTTGTCACCAGGACTGGTGTCGAACGTCAACCAGATTTGCGCTAGCGTCTAATGACGTTCGAACGAAGGTGGCCCGAAGCCGTGTGGTTCTTTGCCGTTCCAATTAGGATGCACTCACGCTTAGTTTGGCTCGGGAACGCCTTAAAAATGCATAAGGACTATTGTGTCCTAATGAAGTCGATTGAAGGACGATTGAGTATTTGAACTCGAATCGAGAGGCACGTAAGAGTCTATTGCTGAACACGCTTTGTTTTCAATACTGACAAAGTTTTTTCGTCTATTATCTTTTAAAAATAGGTTAAGATATTGTTCATGTTGAAAGGAAACAGTGTTGCGCTTTTTGTTAGTGTAAAGGGCCATATCTAGTAATATTTTCACTTTCTAATGATTTGGCCATTTAAAGAATTTCTTTCAATTTAAAATAATTGGTCTTTTGTGCAACATAACCATAATTATCTTAAATCAATCCAATGTCGTATTTTCTTGAGGCTTATTAAGTTTTAGCTCATTGGCATATTTGTTATTCAATGATTGCATACTGCAATGCCACCAAACCAAAAGTTAAAAAAACATGGCTCTTCTGCAAAATCTGCAGACAAGTCTTGTTATTTCCGAATGCTTCTGAGCATTCATTTAAGATACGGCCACCATCCATCTAGCGCTTCTGCGCCGGATAGAAACATCGCTTGTTACCTATCAGCGACATACGCCGCAGACATGTTTCAAATTCAACTGCAGCACAAAACTAGCGACCCTTGAGCTCCGGTGCCAAGACTTTGTGCATGCTGTCGTCTTCTAGCCCACGACAGTGCAAAGTAGTTCTTGCGACGGTTCCGCGACAAAACATCTTCTTTGGCCCTTGAACCTTTTTGTCAATCGCATTCACGCGGAACGATTTATTCTATCTGAATTATTTTTATTTAGTCACGGTGACATCATCAACAACGGCCGCCGACAAAAACGACCCACCGAAATCCTTCGCCCCAGATTTCGGTGCAGAGCGCCGCAAGTGAGCGTGACTTTTATCTCGATGTCGCCTTTTAGTCCTGGCCGCGCGGGCGGGCGTTTTTGCGAATGGCGTTCGGATATAATTCTTTTTTTTCCCGCGGCGTCTGTTTGTTGCTGCCATCATTTATCTCCACACCATTATGCTGCCATTGCGCCACTTTGATACAAAGTAAAGACAGACCAAACACCAAATGATCTGCTTTTCGGACCGTGCCGGGCCGGGAAACCGACTGAAGCACCACTACAACGGGCAGCAGCACCATGGTGCGAGCACACGCCAGCCTTCGGTTCCGGATGGTACGGATGTTTATCTTCAGTTTACGCGAATTCACCGCGGCTCATCCGTCGCGGGCCGCCGGCCATTGCCACGGCCACGGTTGTGATAAATGGAATCAACCTAGCGAAAGGGCGACAGCCAATGATGGAAACCGAGCATCCGCCAGCCAGCGGAAGGAGACTCGCGTCGAATCGCTGCCAACTCCTGGAGGGTCCGGTGGCGTACGCCGTCAACGAGTTCGCGGTTCGTGCGAATTAATCGTGTGAAAAATGTAATCTTTCACGAGCTGGATAAACACTGGTGCAGCCGCCCAACACGATACCCGTTGTGTTGTTGTTGTAGCTGCAGAAGAAGCTTCTTTTGGGTGAGGCTATTTTTTATCTCCTTCAAAATAAGGATGCGATAGTTTGGCTCGGCAATTGGTTGCCCATTTTGCAAACCCTGGTTATCCTGGCGATGTTCCCGGCTAGTGTTCAGCGGCGCCCGTCATCGATGTCCCGGCGGGCCAGTGTAATCGAAAGGAAAACCCCCTTTTTTATTGCCATCCTTTCGATCCGCTTTATTGACATTAGCTTGATCGATGGAGCGAATTAGAAAGCACACACCCCGGGGTTTCTTCCTATTGCTGCTCGAACTAGGTTGCGTCCGAACACGCGCAGCACGCGACCCAAGAGGCTCGGGGTCGAAAGGGACGAAGGATTTAATTTAAAACGATCCTTCCACCTAGCCACAGGGTGCGTGGCAGTCAGGAAAAGGGTTTCGCAGGCTCGGTAACCAGCGTGGCCATTCACCCAAAATTAGGTTCAAATTTATCCCATTTTTATAACCATCTTGATACGAGCCCGGGGATCGGCATAACTCATCGATTTTGGCTAGTGACTTGAGTGAAGAGAGCTTAACCGTGTTCCAATCGAGGTGACCACTGACCAATTGCCAACACCTCAATGGTGACCGCCAGGAAGATATTGGCGGATTATAAGCGCTCGTTATACTTAACAATATTCCGATACACGAGCTCAAGTTTTTTCCAATCCACTTTCCCATGCTCGCAGAATGAGTGTCCAAAATGGCCCGTTTGTCTACACAATCCTTGGAAGCCGATGGAAGAAAATAGAGACATAACCGGAGGATAACCAGTGGCGCCCCGTGGAGCAAACGACCACTTTGGGCAGACACGCACGTGAACGGTGCAGCAAAAAGGGATCCTTTTAATGGCATCCTTTGCGCCGACAACTGACCGGACCTGGTAGCCGCCAATAATGCCAATACAAAAAGAAGTAATAAACCCGACACCCCGAAAAAAAAACCGAAACTGGACTGGAACACCATTTGAATGCGGGGAAAATTGCCGACGCTCTGACGATGGTGAGTGATCTGACTTTTTTCACTTCACTTTCCTTCTTCCACCGAAAGAAGTCAGCGATCGTTACAATATCCCCTGCCCTGGTGTGTTAGAGGGGCAGAAAAAAATAGAAATAACCGGATGAGAGGCGCTTCCAGTGCTTCCGGACAGGATTCCGGGAGGGTCACGGTTATGAGCGCTTCCCAAACCCATCCTAACCCCTGTTTATTATGTTCATTTATCTGTTTATGTTGTTCCGCAAGGGATTCCGCTCGCCCTTTCTGACCGGAGGGTTCCGTTCACCCCACCGCAGGGCTGCAGGATGCTGGGATGTTGGTTTTTTAAAATACATGCTCCAGCTAGAGCGACGGTCTGGGTACGACCGGATCGGGTATTGAAAGTGTAACAGTTTAAAAACACATTCCATCCCGGTTACCGTGAACCGGCGGGTTTTTTTCCGAACCCCTTTCGTAGCCGCAGCAGAATCCTTTCCTGGCCACACTCACATGATGGAGGGTCACCCGTGAGCAGACCCTGACAGACGAGATCTGGCCACATCAAATTAGTCAAATTGAAATATTTCAATAAAACTCCATGATTAACTGTTTAATTTGATTGCACCTCTCGGTGGAACCGAATGTCGGTACTTTCACGGGAAGGGACGGGACTATATGCGAGGCGGGGGGTCCTTTCGCTATTTAGTCCACTACACTTTATTACTACTTTTGTCCCGTTCACAGAACAAGGCTTCGGGATTGTGTCTGTCCACTGCAGCCGGTGCTGTGTCAGTCAGTCGGCACCCGGGGCGCCCGAGTGCTCCAGTTGGGTCTGACAGGACGAAGCCCAACTATCAACACTCCCTTCACCGCACGCATTTCCATTTCATCGGCGGCCCCCGCCCCAGCAGCAGCCAATTGTGCCAAAAGTTCTAATTTGTTGCGGCATGTTGTCGCCATTCGTTTCGGTTGCCGGGCATCGCCGAAAGGGTTCACGCCAAACGGTCGCATTTGTGTGGGCTTCCCGCAAAGGACTTTGAATGCGTAATGAAATCGAAACCCGGTCCCGCCCGGCTCGAGAAGGGTGGATTGTGACTTCGAAACCGGTGGTTCCCGGGGGCCACCGGAAAGCGACGGCTTTCGGAATCGGAATCACTTGTCATTCGATAATGGACTGCTAATTGGTGGTGACTGGGTTGACGGGGCTCGGCAAGGATTGCGAGGACCATTTGCGGCGACCGGAGCACATTCCGAGCGAATCGCTGAAGACTTTTTCATTAACTTCTATCCCGTTTTCGCTCTCCCTCTACTGGGCAAGGGCTCGTGTTGTGGAACAGTTGTGTGGCCAAAACTGATCCATGTGTGGTTACGTAGTTTGAACGAGGTTTAGAAGGAATGTTGGAACAAGCATTTTGAAACAGATTTTCCGTTGAACTATTAACTTAAAATTTGAACGAATAGTTTAAAATACTATTTTTGCTAGTAATATCTTTTGGTAATGAAAAGTTCGTCTTATGTTCTCCAAGAAAACGATAGCAGCCAAATTAGAAGACCAGTTGAAGTTCTGATGTTCGAACGCAAGCCAAAGCCATCGATCGTTACCCACCAACGGTCATCGCAATCAATAAAAGTCAAACGCCGCAAAGCTTGCTGTCACCCGGAGCGCCGATTAGAGGCGGAAAATCAAATAACTTAAAGGCAACAGATTTTCTCGAACAATCTCATCTGGACAGTGCAATAGGAAAGCGGAAAACTCGTGGCCCACGTGAAGCAACAGCGCACCGCTCGAAGGATGGGTGACAAACGAGCGGCTGACGAGAAAGAACCGAATACAAAAAAAATTGGTGCGGAAATACACAATTTGCATAATTTCTTAACGCACGACTGGCGCAATTCTGTCACCAGGATCGTTCTGCCTTAGCCCACCGCATCCCGTGCCACCCGTGGGTTGGGTGCTTTTTGAGCTTAGAGAGTTTTAAATCTGCCCCAACACGGCTCGGCGCGGTCCGGTCTGACAAAAAAGCAATAAATTTGTTTCGAAAAACCGTCGCGGGACCGCAACGACTTTTTTCCGGATGTTTGTCCACCTCGGTCCGCCTCGTTCCACGATCCGGACCGGGGCCCGGGAAACCCCCCGCCCGGCCCGCCAAAGGGAAAGGCGGAACAGTTCCAGGGCGTCCTCGGCCCGGCCCCGGGGGTCGATCCTTGACGGGGGCGAAGATTGGCCATACGCTCTCCGATGTTTTTGTTTCAATTTAAAGACCCGGCGAATCGTCCTTCTTCCGTCGGTTTTGGCCGCGCTTTTGAGTGGGGTGGTTTCAGTTTTTTGCTCGTCGCTGCTCGTTGTGGCCGTCCTTTCACCAAAATCAATGCATTATTAGCATATTTAATTGAAATAACGAAATCCAAGACACTTTAAGGGAAAATGAAAAATCGTGCAAACAACGAACGGTGAAAGGACGCGAACCGCCCACAAAGGCCGCAGGGGTCGATCGGTAAACGGGACGTTAATGTTACCGGGAGTTTGTCCACCGAGAAAAGGGTGATTTTTGGTAGAATAATCGTTTGCCGTGAGATGGTTGAACCGTACAAGGGAGAACCTTTCTGATCCGAAGCGCACAAATCGCCAGCGTAAGCGCTTCGCAATCCAAACGACGGTATTCAATTTTCCGGCATCCTCGGAACGGAACTCGTTTCGCTGCTCGGCAACGATAATCGTCCAGAAACCTCGGTTCGTAGCACGCCCGGCTGAGGCTGAACACTAATTTGCACTCTTTTCATGCTGTCATCGCTTTGGCCACTAGCCAGCCAGGACATCGAACACCGTGGGTCGAGGACGATTTTAATTTTCATATTTTTGTCTCTCGCGCGGAACCTGTCTCTATCCTCCGCAAAGCGCGTTCATTTTGTTATGTTTCTTTCACAATTTATTATTATTATTTCAATGCGAAATCTGGATACCATTACCATTTCATAAACATACCCAATAGGTCTTAAGGCCGATAAAACTATAAAAATGCCCGGCACTCGCAAGACTTTCTCGCGCCAAATCCCTAACATAACCTCACTTTCGCAACTTGGCTTAGAATCGCGCGCCAAGGAGCCGGAAAAATCGGAACAGATTATTATCAATTTTCCGCCAATTTGAAGCTCTGAATATGTCTCGTCAGCCGCACGGGACCGTCAACTCTATGTGCCGTTGTTAGAAGGGGTGGACGCGACACTACAGTCAGTCAATTCTCACTTCCGGCCGCTCTTGGGCACGCTTGAGGAACCGTTCTGAATGCCATTACATGAAAATCCGACATCGAGTGGGGCCGCAGAATCCTAAACCGGCTCGGCCCGTTCTCGGTGCTTTATTTACGGTACGTCGTTTGTCGATCTCGAAAAACTCGTCCGTTAGGATACACGGTCATGGGACCTATTGTTTTTTTCAACATATTTTCCGCCACAAAGCGAGTCGCTGGACAAAGATTTTTCAGGATATTCCGGTAATATTGCTCTCGAGTGGGCTCGATATTTACGTACGCTCGCTGATGGCCCTTCGGGTCTGACATGCAAATTCAGGTGCACACAAATTAAGCCGATAACAAGGGCTTCGAGTGCGAACCGTTGAAAACCACCATTCGATTTCGCAGTTGGGCGGTCCTATCTAGTGCTTGTCGAATCCCGCACTAAGGTCCCGCGGTCGGTCTAAGGCCGTTCAATTTCACTCATTATCCAGCGCGCCGGCTCGCTCCGGTCCGATGCTTGAGTTAAGTACGCACTCTTCACGATCCAATCCGTGGGCCGTGGGCGGTGGCGTGGTTGACAGGGCAGCTCATTATTTTGTCCCCTTTTCGGGGCGCCATCGGGCCTCGGATGGCTGCACACGATGGCCAGGCGAGCGAGGGTGGCCGCTGTGCAGCAATTATTCGTCACCAACATCGCCGGCGCGCCCTCGTCACCGGCACGGTGCCGGGTGGAGTGCATACTTCCGCTCGAGTGTCTCATTAGGTGGCGGGGGTCGAGTGGTCGAAACCATTATGATTTCTCCATCTTGATTTCATCACTCCATCCGGCCGGTCGGGGCGGGCCAGATGGAGCACAAAATGGTGCCATCGACCGGCTGATACCCGGTGCCCGTATGAAATGGGAACCATTAACTTTGATTTGTGGCTTTTCTACTTCACGATTTCGTCCTCATTAACGTTTTGCACTTGCACGTTGAACCCAAAGTGGATACAGCCGCGCGAATCGTCATCCGGATCGATCGGATCCGGACCGGCGACCGTTCGGCGTTGAGTTTCCCCAGCCCGATTCGATGGGCGTGGACACTAATTCGGTCGGAAAAGCCAACATCAAACGTTCGTAACGTTTGTGGCTAATTTGTCTCTTGATCGGTTCGTCCGAGAAAGTTGTTTGATGTTTTGATGTTTCTTTGTTTGGTTTTAGTTGTCTAACTTGTTTGTTCAAATTGGCCAATAATTAATGCTTCTTTTTTGTGGTTTTTGCCTCCCTTCCGAGGGCATTAAAAAATCATAAGAATTTTTCACACTTTGCGTCCCGATTCCTTAAAGCGTATGGCGCCAAGCGTGGCCGATCCGCTACCGCGTAGATATTAATGAAATAAATTCATGAGACGTGTATGCTCCACAGAATCCAATCAATCTTCCTTAATAGATGGATTGCGGTATCCATTTGGCGCTTCCCAAACGTGGCCACCGCAAAGAACCGGTCGCCGGTGTATAAGTATGTATGGCTTCCTTTGCTTCTCCCCCCTCACCGTGGCCAACCAGCCCACCGGCGGAAACTACCGGAGCCGCCTGGCCCCGGGCCTTGTGTTTTATTATCCTAGAAAATGAAAACCGATAGATAAATTGGATTCTAACGGCGGCGGAACAGCCGCTGATCGGCCCGGGCTCCGGTTGGCGTTTGGACGAAGGACGAAGATAACGAACGATTTCAAATTGATAGCGATACCGGAACCCGAACGTGAGTGTGTGGGGTCCCTTTCCTGGGGCGTCGACTGATAGCGTTTTTTTTCCTCTCCCAATTTCTTATCTTTTCTGAAAATAACGAGCTGTTCCTGATCGAACGGTGTGGCCGCGATTCCATCAGCTCTCTCCTCGGCACCGTTCTGTTGGTTTTCGATTCATTTTTTAAATATAAATGCAGATGAAGCTGCTGCTGCCACGAATTGCGTTCCGGAAACTGACTTAAGGATGGTGTACGCGCCACCACCGGGCGATCCGCGGCATCGATCGACTCCCCGAAGATTCTTCACCGGCAGGTCAACGCTACCGGTGAAGAAAAAAAGCATGCCAAGTTTTCCACCTGTAAGGGCGGATGATGTAAGACCTTTTCTTGCCGCGGAGCGACATGTGCGAAATGTCTGCATTTGAAAGTTTATTTACTCAGCTTGGCGCTGCGCCGGGGAGGGCCAATTCTGCACAACCAATTTCAATACATCATTATTCCGCCCGAACACAGCATAATGAAAGTTCTGATGAGTGCGGTACCGTTTGAGGTGTGCGCACTTTGAATATGTTGCCGGCGACATACATTCATGCCCGGCGCCTGATAGCGTGGCTTGTGGCGTTCTGTGCGCCGCGCTTGATCGACATTTTTCCCACCTTTCCACGGCAGACCCTCTCTCCCGGATCCGACCCCCGAGCGGGCGGTAGCATGAGATGAAAAAATTTGCAATCTAAATCATTGTTTGGTCCGCCACACACATTGCACATGGTAAATACATGCTTCGTGTTATTTTTTTTTTGCTCCCATCCCCATTGGAACTCTCTTACTTTTATGATTTACATATTATTGAACTCCAGAAGATGACACGTTCCCGACCGGGCGGCTTGTAAGTGTATACGTCGCACCATGTCACGCGAAGGAAGATCAAACGGACTCGGAGCGACTGCCGCGCAAAGTAAAGAAAGTAACGGTAGCCCACCGCCAAAGGAGGGCTAAACAGTGGCAAAAGAAAATTAGCCGCCGGGCTGGGCCACTGTTTGCGAAGGTTTTCCATTTGACGCGGCGCCTTTCACAGTGTGCGCTTTCTTTGCCCAGCAAATGGTAATGCATTTGCGCACCACGCGAGGCTCAACACAAAGCTCAAATATTACATCAAAACGAGTGACAGATGTTGCGCCACAGCTTGGTCCGGCAGAAATTGTAACGAGCCTGGGTCCATGTACTGGAGCAATCCTACAATCTGAGTTGGAGGATTAAAAACGGAAAGCTTTAACCGCAAGAAAGCCTCCCGCCGATCGTTGGACGGAACACGAATCGCCCCGCTAAATATCCTTCCAGCGAGCTGCACGTGCGAAAGCACCCACCTGCCAAAGGGGCTCATCTCGTTTATCAGCTTCTAATGAGACACAGTTCTTCTTCATTTCATTAACATAAGCCCATTTGACCTCACGGTCCGCAGTCGATCTGCCCATTGCATAACATTTTCCCTTCGTTCTAGTTCATAGCCCGCGGTAGGCACAGGCTGCCCGGTCGGCTTATCCTAGTGATTGCCACAAACCTGGCCGTCTCTGGCAGTCTTGGGGGCCCCCCCGTCATTCCCAGAGGTATTGTTGGTTTTTCTGCACCGGCAAGTGTCGGCCGCGTCGGCGATGGTTCCGTGCTCCGTGTTTTTCCCCATGTTTGCCGGTTTGCGGTTGTCGGTAAGGATGAAAGCGGGAAAAAATTAATTTATTCCTGTGTATGTTTTGTCCAAGTTGAGCCGGTGTTGCGCTTAAACGCTTCCGAATGCTCTATTTGCCTGTTTTCCTGCCACCCTGCCCAACACACCTTTTGGCCACGTTTCACCTTCTCGGACGCCTGGACGCCTGGACGCCGAAGTGTCATGTTTTCAGGCGCCCAGCTTTGGTCCTGCTACGGTTATTGGTGTTTGCGAAAATAGAAGGATTAAGCAAAAAGCGTTGTTTGTTTGAAAACAAAAGGTATTAGTAATTAAAACGGACAAAATAGTTAAACTTTTCCTGCATCGTTTGTGGCCAATGATTTTATACACCATTTTGGTAAGACTAATTTGAGAAAAAAAATGAAATGGAAGCCTCCGTATCCTAGTTGAAGACCATTTCAAAGGACTTCTGCTGCCTGTAGTAATTTGCTCCCTGGTGCACATGTCTTCTGCTTCCGGACGGTGCCGCTTTACTCAGCCAAGCACACTGCAGAGCCGGCGCCTGGTGCATAAATTGCTACGAAAATTTATTTCCTACATACGTTTTCTGATACCGAACAGGGAACCACTTCCTGTGCATGGCTCCATTCCCAACCCACCCCCAGGGAGGCCACTAAGTAAACCTGTGAAGTCTGCTAATGACTTTAGCATCATGTCAGCTCCCATTAGCACTCCTCCCGCGCCTGAGTCCTGTGGTTCTGAACTGAAACTTCTCGTGCCTGCCGGGTTCGGTTTCTACATTATCTTTTGCTTTTTTCCGTTCCCCATCTAGTTCCTGTTTTAATTTTAATTATTCCCTGATGCTCATTTGCAAATCCCACGTCCATCTTGCTGTCCAGGCCGCTCCCCAACCTGAAAGGGAACTCATCGGAAGCCTTTCCGGCAGGCAGGATTAATGAAAGAGCTGAACGAAACAATCTTACTCACCGGGAACGGTATGGCAAAGGTCACCAAGTCGCCTTCCGTCGGAAACTTGCACTTGGTTACGGAGCTGCAAACACATCCTTTGGCGCTTATTTATTGCAAGGAAGTGCCGGAAGTGTTTAAGAGACCGAAAACAAGGCCGATAACATCGGCGGCAACAGTTCCGGCGAAGCTATTCGACATTTGTTCCACATTTGTTAGCTCACATTAGCACTGCGGTGTTCAGCTGCTCTTTCCCTCGCCTGCTGTGTTCGGACAATTTTGCATTTTCTTTGGTAGTCATTCTTTTCACTTACCGAATTAAAAATATGGTCTAATTTCTTTTAAATTATGGGGTTTTATTGAATTCGCTTTATTGTGGACATTACTAAGGAATACTGGGCGTATTTATTTCTAGTTTTCTTAAAGGCTCATCTGATTTAGTTTTACGGGGACTACTTCTGCAGCTTAAGTCAAATAGGTGGCGTACAGCTCGTTCAACTTCGTCTCAAACAGGCCAGATGTAACGGGCGTGCCTAGCTTCCACAGCGGATTCCGAACGACATACTCAACCCAGAGCTGTGAAATATAATGAAACGTTCGTGAATTTCCTATGAGTGTACTAGCCCTTTAGCCCTTTATCCCTTAACTCGCCTTGGCATAGATTGTTTGCAGGAACTCGCGCACTCCGGTGGAGTTGTTGTCCGTGTTTAACAGAAACCTAACACCCGACGGAACTTCCAGGTAGTGAAGAGTATATTTGTTAGTTTTGTACCACTGAAAGCCTTCCTTGGGATCCCATGGTGACGCTCTGCTTACGAACGATCTAATCGAGAACAGCATTCCGTACACTAGTTTTGCTTCCTGTCCGGTTAATTGTATCAACAAAATAAAATACATTGCGTATTTGCCGGATGCGTTGAATTACTCGCGCTCGCATACCTCGTCCATCGAAATCCCGGACTGCTTGGTGCGGTTCCACTCGCGGTAGTAGAGCAGTGTGCCGAGCTTGTCGTAGATGTACAAATTGTAGATAAACATTACAAATCAAGTTTTGCTAATTTTTTGGAATATCTTCGGAGCCGGCCCCAAATCAAAACACTTCGTTGCAGCCGTTTCTGGACACTTCCTCCATCGAATTCGAACTCCGAAGCTTCTTGCGTTAGGCAGCTGGACACAGGCTACCCCAATTTACTATCAGTAGACAAAGTTTTGAATTAAAATTGTGTTAGGAGAAGTACACGTTGGAGCAATGTTTCGCTCATATTTCCCTACTGTTGACAACCAACATTAAAGACAGTATACTTTCGCACCTTACGTTCGAAAAACCTGACGATGGCGATTTAAACATAAGCAACTGGCTTCGCTATCACGAACACAACTGAATGGCGATGGCTGGAAAAACATGAAGCCCCGTCTAATAATGCGCATGTGCAACACAGCGAGTGATGTTTCCGTTGCACTTCGTTTCGCATAGAAGTTAAACAATTTAGGTGAGCATGGATCGTCATCGCTTGGTCTTTCTGTGCCACAGTCTTTAGAAACACCATTGACAGTCCGATTTTGACAGCTGTTTGTTGACATCCGAAACGCGTATTGGCCAAGAATCGTCTCGACGGCAGAATCGGATCGGTAAATTGCAATATTGTGGCCGGTTAAATGTTGTCCAACGTACTGCGGACGATTTCGTCCGGTGCAGCGTTATGTACGCCACGTTCCGTTGTTCAGCAATCGTCCAGGGTAAGGCAAATAACGGCATCCAAGTGCTCTCTTGTGGTTCGCGCAGTGCGGTAACATGCCTTTTGTTGCTCTTCTGAATTGACAGAACACGTTCATCCTGAAACGCCGGTTTCCGCCTAATCTGTACAAGAAGAACCAAAAACCCGGTAAGCTGAGGGGCCGCCACTTCGTGTATGACCTGGTGGAGGATAGATCGGTGGTTAAGAAGCCCAACGTTGAGGTGGTGCTAACCACTTTCGTCGAAAACATCGGCGCCAAGGGCGAAGTCGTCTCGCTCAAGCCCAACATTGCCTACAATAGGTTGCTGCTTCCCGGGTTAGCCGTTTACAAGACTCCAGAAAGTGTGGCCAAGTACGCCCAGGATGTGCGTGAAAAGGAATCGGCAGTGCACAGTTCTGCCCAGGCCGCTGTGGTGAGTGTTTTTGTTTGTTTCCAATGTCGTTTTGTACTTTGCTCATAGCGCCGAATGTTTTATAGACGGTGAGTAAACTCGAAAGCCTCATACTGGCGGTGGTTTTGAACAAGGATCACCCGTGGGTGATCGAACCGTGGCACGTAAGGATGTCACTTCGCAAGGCTGGTTACTACGTACCGACGGAAGCAATCGAGCTACCGGCCACGCCAATCACAGGACCGGATCTGTTGAAGCAAAACAAGGAATTTTACGTGACCATCACCATCAACAACCTGGAGAAGGCACGGGTGCGCTGTCGTATTCACCATTGGAGCACGGAACCGAGTGATCGGTTGCCGTACGTGTTCGAGCACTGGAAACTGGACGCAGAACCGCTCTTCGGTGAAGGAAGTCCGTCAAAACCCAGCGACACAGTCACATCATCGAGTTGAGTCCTTCAAGCAAAGTTAGTCACAAGTGTAACCATCGATTGTAAAATGCTTAAATAAATATAAAAAAACGCATTTCGAAGTTCTTTCCATTAGAAGTACTTTTACAGTGCACATATCGGCGAGCCCCACTCACGTTTAACTAAACCAGTTTCTGCGGTTATAAATAAGAATCACGTTCACCCCGTTCACGAAGTCACGCTCCGTGCGACATTTTAATGGACAAAATGAGATACTTTCACCTCAATGCGGTTAGAGGGGACATGCCCAACGAAGTTTTTAGGGTCTGAACGATGTAGGCCATTTAACCAGGGGATGTATTGGGGATGGTTATTTACAACAGGGATCAACCTTGCTTTCCAAAGGAAAAGAGGATTAAGTTTGGAAAAGTTTAACCTGCCGCCGCCACCACGACACACGATGTTCGTTAGTTCTTCTTTCGCATTTCAAAGCCAACCGCCATAACATTTGCCAAACGTCCTGCCCAGTGCATCACCGGGAGGAGTTGCTTGCCAGATAAAAAGATAATATTTTCTTATCATCATCATCTTCGCTGTCGCGGCGCATCGAACAAAGAGTCGGTGCGGATAAACATCAAAACCAAAAATCATCGTTCTGCAACGCGAAAGCCTCGCCCCGTCACTCAACGGATCATTTTGTCGTCCAGTGAGCAGAAAACGCAAGAAAAATAGACAGTGACACTAACAAACGCCCGTTCCTCTTCGACGGTTCTCCGTTCGAAGGGTGCGTGGGGTTCAGTGTTTTACCACCGCACCGGTGTCCTTGTCGGTCCTTGTCCATCAGCTCTGCCGGTGTCTGCCGGTGATGGAACCGATAAAATAGTCCTTCCGTTTGTCGCCATGCTGGTGTGTTGTTTTCCGATACTTGGTGTCTGGCCCGGGCGTCCCGATCTTTGCTCGGCGAACTTCGCGATGCTTCTTGGGTGTCGGTAGCACGTGGGAGGGTAACATCAATTTACGCCACAAACGATTTATCTCCCACCGGGTGGACGTTGGCAGCCAACATTCAAGCACCACCTCGAAGGAGCCACACTGTATCAACCAGCAACTTCATCTAATCCGCAGGATCTAAAGCAAACGACGCCCCACCGCCCGGCGGAGAAGCAAAAACAACCAAGAAGGCCGATGACGATGACGATGAGGGTTTTGATTTATTTTCCATTGACCACCACGACCACGCCATTACTGTCATAAAAATACAATTTTCCCAAAGTCGGCGACGCCCGGTCGGTGTGCCGCCGTGCGTTGCTATGGGAGTTATGTTTGCCGCTGTTTTTTTATGCGCCATCATCACCGACGACCGCCGGCGGATGAAACTTTGCAGTCACGCCCGAGATGGGCGGTCGATTCGACGATGTGTCAATGGCTTTGACTTGCTCACCCTGCGCGGATGTCCTGCGAGAATCTGACGATCCCGGGGAGATCAAATGCGAGGGCCTCGGGAACCCTGTCGAGAGAGCATACATCGCGCCCGGGGATTACCGTGAACGGAGACGGAGAGTAAAACAACCGACTGTGGGGACGGTGCGTCACACAAAAAAAAACGAGTTTCCCGGTGGTCTGACCCTGGCGGTCTTGGTGGTGGAACTTCTTGAAGAAGTTCGACAAAAAAGTGACACCAAAAGAAGGTCTTTTCCTATCGCTCATCCATCGTCCGTCGTCGGCGCGCCTCGAATTCGACCGGGACGTTGAGATGTGTCATCTTATTTTATTGACATCATATACAATCCGTCATGTTCGTGGGATTTTTCTCGACCCGACTGAGGATAAAGTGGGTGCTCCGTGGGAAGTCTCCCCACGCCTGGGGGGCTTTGGGTAAAAGTTGAATCCCGTCGTCGATCCGTGTCAGCCCCGTCGGGAGGCTTCAAGCTTCATTAAACTTCTGTCGTGTTAACTGTCGTTTGCACATAAAACGGACGTCCGAGACTGATCTGAAGCAATGAGGCTTGAAACTGATCCCTACGGAGGGCTAGTGAAGGACCACCAGAAGGCCGCGGTCGGAATCGTTGTTGGCTCTATTTCACTTGAACATTTTGAAAATCTGTTTCCCTCACTGTAGCTTTTCAATAAAAGAAGTTCCGAATCCTCGGAGAAGGTTTCATGGAGTTGTTAAGCACATACAAATCAACCAGAAATCGCCTTTTCCTATCAGGATCCCTCAGGATTGAAAATTGTCCAGCAGGCGCGTGGTTCGCAGATTACAGGGATCATAGAGGGAACGTGTTTATTTTCTTTATCTAAGGTAAACTGAATTTTTCTCGCAAAGGTGTGGACTTGAGCTGATTTTGATGATGGTGTCAACTAGCACCCAATTGTCCGACTCTTAAATAAAAATATAAATTGTAATGCGTCGATTTTAAAGTCACGTTTTCCACAGCTAATTTCATGCATTGCGTCCTCTTTTACAAATTGTGATAGATAACACATTCACGGGGGCAGACCAGTTGGCGGCCAGTTCCACCGAACCCTGGCACCAAACATTAGACCCACATTTTCCACGCCTGTTTACAAGCACAAACAACGCTCCAACCTTCCGAATCCTGCGATGCGTGACGGGGCGGCTGAAATAATTTCAATCCTTTTCTCACCGACCCAATTGATGGATCAACCGTAACCAGTGATGATGATCATCGTTACCATCATATCGGCGGAACGGTACGCAAATTTGCACCATCAATTCCCGTTCATGTTTCACTGACATCCGTTATCTCACGCACCGCTTAACCCACGGCTGCTGCTGTGGCCACGGCCTGTGCGTTACAATAACTATCGAATGTGTCGAATTCGGTGGGAAAATGTGTGCATGAAACAGGGCCAGGGCCACATCACCGAAATTCTAGCGCATCCGCGTTTTACATATCGTTTCGCACGATAGCAAATAAAAACATACACACTTTTTGCACATCATATAATTCAAATCAATCTTTCACCATGGCGCTCCCTAAACCGCCCGTGGCCCTGGTGCTGTTTTTTTTGCGTGTGGCGCAAATGGCAAATGGGAAGGATATCATTGAACCGGTCCCTGCAACCGATCACTCATCATTTCCGTACGGGCCCGCTCTGTGTGGGCCATTAGCAATTCATCGATGCTAGAATGCTAAAGAAACATTATTAGAAATTCCTCTCAGCCGGGGGGAATCGTGCTCATCATAACCCGGTTTAGCCCGAAATCTGGGAGCCCCCTCCGGTTCTAATTATTTTTACTCCATTAAGCGTAAAATTTTGAGTCGTTCGCTGGAAACCGACGTTTTACCTTAACCGATCGTAAGGTCGAGAAGGTTGGAAACGTTTCGAGAAAAATGCTCTTCCCGGCCGTTAGGTATGGCTTCTTTCCATATTGGGCTACGGTAATCGACGCACATAGCCGGCAGGATGAATGTCAATTATTTGCCGCTCGGAAGCAGGACTCGCACAAGGGCGTACGGTGAAATCAATCATTTCAGTATACTGCACACATCGGCACAATCTGATGTTATCACTGTAAGCTATTAAGAAGAATTTTTGGCGTAGGAATTGCTTGTGAATAATAACCCGAAACGTACCAACTCTACATCCGTAGCCATTTGAATCGAACCACGTGATCTTCAATCCCTTTCGATCACCACGAGCATCGTTTGAATTGGAGAACTCTTTTTCGTTCAAAATGAAAAATATTCCAAAGTAACTGCTTTCATTTTGTTACTTTTAAAGTTCTACACCTTCGCCAACGGCGCTCAACAAGACGCAACCGTTTTTGGATGAATTGTAGCAAAATACGCCGAGGACGAAGACTGCGCCTAACAACATTTTAACTCATAAATAGCAACATACCGGAACCGAGAAAAAGGATACCGACCTCGCAACCCACAAAAGAATTATTGCCCAGCGAATACAATCCTTTTTAACAGTAATTTTCATTTTTTTTTCCCAAAACCAGTTCTGGGCAACCCAAGCTCCAACGCGGTTTGTTGGAACCATGTCCCGAAGGAAACCATCCCGACCATCGTAACTCTTTCGCCAGTGTCCGTGGCGGTGGAAAAGTGTTTTAAAAATGTGAAAAATCCTCACGATAGACCGTGGCCATGTTGGCCAACTCGGAATGCTCGTGGAGAGGCAATGAGACCGCCTCGCGGCCCCCGTTTGAATGGCAATTTTCTAAGCTGTTGCTAAAATGGCTTTTTAGCATTTCAAATGAGCCATTCGTCGGTCGATTTTTGGACATAAATTTCCAGCTTTCACCGCCGCCGGCGGCGGCGCGATAGGTTCGATAGCAAAAGTTTTCCGGCCTCGATTAGTGTCGGCTATCGATGAGCAGACATTTAAATAAGTCCGGCCGTTTGATGGAGCGAAATGAGCGACTTCGGGGACTTTCTTAAAGTGAATTAAAGCCATCGCCTGAAAGCGAAAATGAAAGAAATTACGTGAAATTTGTTGCTAACGAGCAGAACTAATTTTGGGCCTGTTCGCCAAATAACCGCCAGCAACAATTACTTCAAGGATAACAGCTATTGCGTTATCTCTTACGATACGCATTTGAGTTATAGTGACCAGCAACATTATGCCGCAATCCACCATGGCAGAGGATCGCTATACCGGAATTGCAGTCGACGATAATATCTATCCGTAGCAGATGCCAGCATCCAGATATACCTCCACCGAGCCGAGTGGAAAGCATCCAAATGTGGAGGAAAAACCGCCCCGTTGACCACTTCTTTTAACAAACTATCCATCCCGAAGATGGGGAAAAGATTTATCTTCTCGCAAACTTCCAAGTCGCAGGCCAAAATTTATGTTTTCCCGCAACCCGCAATCCGGAGCGCGGTCGTATGTGTGCTGCCTTGTATGTGTGCTCGAGAAATGCTGCGAGAAAATTTATTTTCCCATCCAAATACTGGGCAGGGATGAGCCAAACAAGGATAATAGAAAAAAGTGCTAGATCCTTGTGCCATTTGGCTTAGGCTCAGGGGTTTAGCCCGAATCCTGTGGACCACAGTCGCGGGGACCGGACAAAGAAAAGTTACTCCCGAGTTTATTTAACAACTCGTCCACAAGATTAAAACCCCCCGGAACCGTAGTCGGCACCCCGCGTGCCAGAATTCCCGATTCGAGGGAAGAAAGTTGTTTGGCATTTATTTTTTTAGTTGTTGCCTTTCCCGGGGATGCGTTTATCCTCGCTCACTCACCCGCTCTGCGGGTGAGAATGTCCCCTTCTTCCCGTGGGTGACGGGATAAACCTTGTCCAGGTCCTAAATCGTTGAGGATGAGAATTTATACACCCAACGGGTTTCTCGCTAACCCCACATGAGCCCCCAGGGCACGGAACCTCCTCACACACGGCGTAGCGGGACGCATAGTCGCGACCACTCATAAACAAACAAAGAATTTTTATGCTTCCTGTTTCGTCCACCAACCACCACCCACCGCTGGGAAAGACGAACTCCGCCAGGCGGGGGCCGGAAGCAGACCCAGCGGGCAGCGGCGGTTGGTCAGTGAGCAAAGCCTGGTCGAGCTGGTTATGTTTCTTCTCATCCGAAACACAAACGGAACTCGGAGCATTCCCGAAACGGACGAAAAAAACGGTCGAAACTGAAATGAAATAAAATAACTGCAAACATGAAGTGGAGTCGGGCGGGTTTGGGCGGTCACGCCTGACCAGTTCCGGTTGTCCGGTTAGATTCTGGGACGCCAATAAAAAACCCGCACACACAGGAAGAATCCAACGGGGGCTCGTTATGGGGTGGAAATAAAAACTAGGAAACAATAAAATTCCCAGAAACTCGGGAGAGGTTCCGGGCCGATTGGATCCTCGGACTCGGACGGGTCCTGGTTCCAGGTGGAGAGTTGCCCCAGCTCGTCGGTGGAATCTTTTCTCGCCCGAAGCGCGGAAAAGAAAAGGACGACACGGCTAGAGGATGTTCGGAGTCCGGCGCACATCCTTCGCCGAACTCGCGAAGACCTTTGTCGCGCAGAAAAATAGTGCCACCGGAAAAGGAAAAGCACGGAATGGAACGGCACGGTACCTTCTGCTGACCAACCCGGGATGGGATCCCGGATCCCTGGGATCCAGAATTCCGAACCACACCCCATTTTTGCTGAAGCGAGCAAGAAATGGTCCGTTCGTCCGCTGGGTTGGCAGTCTCTGTCCCACTCTCACCACATCGGGCCGGTTAGTTTTTGGCGAACGGACGAAACGTGAACATAAATTTTCCCATTTCCCATTGCCCGCCACATTATTTCCCACTATCGGACCGATGCTACGCCCAACCCGGAGCGGTTCTTCGCCGGTAGTTGTCTGCCGAGCGAAGAAAATGTTGCAACGCGGGCGGTACATCCTTTTTTCGTCGCCCGCACTCGCCATGGCTTATGTCCTGGAGCAGTGGCTGTGGCTTTTTATTTATTTTCTCAGCTGAAACAGCTGCCAACCCAGCCAGGGCCCGTAGGTTCGGGCACGCTGATGCCGCGGGCCGAGGAGACGAAACCTGAAAGAAACGACCATCTTCACTTTAATCTTCGCAAAAGGTAATCAACTACAGTGGCCACTGTTGTAGCGAAGATAAATGAGAGCGCCCTGACGTACAAAAACAAGCCCGCATGGTGGTCGCGTGGTTTATGGGAGTCGTTTCGAGTAGTTGTATGTGCAAAAACATTTACGAAACTCGAAAGATAGCGCAATTGCGCAAGACGATATCTTACGCCACCACTCAGAGGCGGACATGTCTTGCGCATTTTTTTTTTTGCGAACCAATGGTCTAGGCCGGCCATCATCACGGGGAAATAAAAACCAACCACAGGACCAACAGTCAACTGCAGCGATGCCAAAACAGATGCCGTTTGTCACAGTGTTGTGGCCAGCACCAGTGATCGCAGGGATGTGGTCCCTACCGGACAGCGAAAGATCTCATTTGGAAATGGTCCATTATCTTAAAAACTATGTAACTGCTTCTGCTGGCCAGTGGAGTGGCCAGTGGATTTGCGAATGTACATAAGAAACTGAACTTATTGTTATTGCCAAGACCAAGACTACTGGACGACATGTTGTTTTTTTGTTACTCTCTTTGTGTCTAATTTAAAAGAACTGGGCAATTAAATGGACTGTAGCCCATTTGATACATTTTGAGTCCATTAAACATCTTTTGCTTCATCAACCATTGTTGGTACTGTGATTTAAGTTCTGCTATTCGACACCAACATTAATGCTATAAATCCCAAACTGCCAAAAAGGTTTCAAAAGTTCGCCGCAAAATCTGTACCACAGCGAAAGCAATCAACTTTTCTTCCAATACCGCTGTTTACCGAACAACACTTTCCGGCACAAACAGCGGGCCTAATCCGTGCCCCAAAAAAGGCTACCCACTCTCTGTGGGATCCTTTCCGTTTCCTTCCGAACCGCACAATAATCGTAAAATTGAAGAACAACAAACAGCGCGCCCGATTGTTCATTTCATTAGCGAAAGGGGCCGTTGCGAAAGAAAGGATTCGACTGGCCGCGGCGGACGAAATACGGCCGCTAATCACTGGTTCATCGAACGTAAATCAAGTCAGGCCGGGCTCATTTCCGTCTCCCACCCGCCGTGCGAGGGGCGGGAGACTAATCCTGGCCCTGGGCCAACCAAGGACCCAGGACACTTCCGGCGCGCACCAACACCGGCCACGAGGTGATTGTTTATAACTATTATTTTGTATTTACGATCGAAAACTATTTATTATTCATCTACATGTAGGAGAGTGGTAGGGCTGACCATTCTTCCGCTTCTTAGGAAAGGGTCACAGAAAGTGCGAGAGAGAGAGAGAGAGAGACCAAGTGCACGAGAAGTGTGGCCACTCAAGAGTTTTGAGGAAAGTTTTGAGGAAAGAAAGCGAGAACATAAATAAATTATGCAAATTTAATTACTCTATTTCGGCCCAGTCCGCACTCTAGGCCGTGGGTCCTTTCGGGCCGTAAATGACTTTCTTCGTCGCGCCAGGTGATGGCCGCAGGTCGGAAGAATTAAGCTATCGAATCAGGTTTGGACGATGACAGTAGCCGATGGGTCGAAGATTTTCACGCTAGCCAGAGTTCTTTAATATTTTAGCACAATTCGTTGTCCCGCGGATGCTCGCGAAGACGATAGATTGATGGTTAAGGCAGTTTATATAAATGGTTGAAAATAACCTTTTTTCTGGATTGAAATAGTCGCTTCTCATTGGATCCTATCAAGTACTGGTAATTGTACGTGTTGTTTATTTTTTACACTCATTTCGGCAAATATCTGCAATTACGGACCCGAAAGGGTAAACAACTTAACGACCACAGTGTCGCAGTGACCGCATTAGCACACTGTACTTTAGCCCTTTAGCCCTTAGAAATAGGCCCTTCTTCGCGAGTGGTGTGGCTCCGAAAATCGGTCATCGAACTGCAACCGCCCCGGAAAAACCTCCCCATGTGACCCCCGCGCGGTTCTAATGGGCAAGAGAACGCAACTTCACGAATCATAACGCAGGCCGTCGAGTCCGGGCTTCCTTATTGTTGGTGTTTATAATCATAGGCCACCGCCAGCATAGGTGGAAAGGGGGGTGTTGGAGCCACAACAGCGGTAACATAAACCGGACGAAAACATTGCCAGAATGCTGCGCGATTAACCGACCGAAAGCACCGGTCCGGCTCGGGCCGTCCGTATTTTGATCGCACCGTGTGTACACCTCGGAACTCAACCCCATCATTAACACCGAGGGGAAAAAACCACGAAAATTATGGAGAGGAACTGGGCAGGCCGCCACATGACCCGCTGGCTAGGCGGGGGGCGGATGGGACAAGAGAAAGTAAAGGCCGGCGTTTGGCCGGCTTCCTTTCACCTTGTGGTCGGCTTTCGGCGGGTTAATGAGGGAAAACCAGTACACCGCGGAGTCACCGGAGCCAAGATGGGTCCCCGCCTACGAAAAGGAAAACTCTCTGGCCATCGCCAATCCATGTGAAAACCCGGCACAAAAACAACAACAACGCGCCGACCGCAACATCAATCTCCCGCTGGAAAAGCCCGCAAGGAGGCGTACCGCGCGCGTTAGCACAGGAAAAACGCACAGCCGCGCGCCAGTCCCCGAAAACCCTTGAGTGTGGTGATTAGATTTAATTGGATAACAGATAGTGTTTGCACCGCGCGCCACACGGACAAAGTTCTCTCTCTGTCTCTCTTACACTCCAGCACCCTTGGATTTCGTCTTTAACACTTTCTTATAAATAATTTATCAGAATTTCGAGGTGTTAACCGGTGCTGCGTGTCCACTGGACCGACGACCAGCCGGCCGGCCGACTTAAAATGGCCGATTCCGGTGCCGTGGTGGGGTCCGGGACCGTGCGACAAACATGCGCAACCATGAATTGCAACTTCGCGCGGTCTACATAACCGCCGAAATTCACGGGCCCCGTGACCGGGTCGGATCGCGGACGTGAAAACGACACCAGCCTCGGAGGGCAACTACCTACCTGCAGAAGATTGATAAATGCAACACCGCGGGCTGAATTTGATGGATCATCGTCGCGGAATCCGCAATGTGTCGTGGAACCGTCTCGCCAAACAAACACACAATCGGAAACGGGTTTTCCCGTCGACTCCCGCCGGGGTCAGTGCTGTGTAAAGTTTTCACACTCAACTCACATTATGAACGACTAAGGCGTGATCAGTAAAAAGTGTTGAATCAAACTGAACTGAAATGTAACAATTTATTTTTTTTCAATTTTACCTACCGTTGCATTATTTTTTTTCATATCGCAAAGCTTTGAAAACGGTTACAAAAATAATTATGATTGGTAATGAAACGTTCATGCTTCATTACACTGTAAGTTCTTAAAGCTCCACTCTATAGTTGACCCGCTGGCACTATTTAACCATTAGTTCCAATTATAATTTTCAATAAACTTGTTTCTATTTCCACAGAGGCTTTGGCTTTTTGGATGGAAAATACTTTACATTTTAGTTTAGTTCATAAAGAAGCTTCGGAAGGTTATTTGGTTTTTCATCAGCGAATAAACAAAAGTCTTAAAACATTGGAACCTTAAAGTTTCCCATGAAATGGCGACAGGTTTCAATCATATTAGTGAACAGAAACTTCGTAAATATCATCATATTAAAAAATTGTAATCCGTTCCATGCACTTATTTAAAAAAAACAGTTACATAAATTAATAATGCAATCAAAAACGAGTTCAACAAATTGATCATGCTTTATCTATGACCTGATTCTTTACTGAAGTATACAGCGTTAGCTTGGACGGATATTTACTATCATTATTAATTTATTTTTAGACAGAGTAATAAATATTAAATGCGAAATGCTCAAGTTGATGATTCGAACTGACGAACTGGCCCATAGGAACCGATTACTCGGGGCGGATCATTCGTTAACCGGATGATCTATAGGCGAGCCATGGCCGAAAAGGTCAATCAAATATATTTTTAAAATAATTGGAAACTACAAAGAAAAACTCCCCAAACAAAGACAGAACAGTGGGCAAAAACTATTCAATTCTTTGTGTTTCTTGCCGATATTTGCTTACTACTAATCATTAGGTATTTTAATAAAGTGTCACGTTGAAAGTAAAAACTTCAGAAAACGTGCCACAGAAAAGCTCATCGTGTCAGGTTAATGCCTTCGGGTTGCAGCATTCCTTGTCACCGAGTCCATTGTAACATGGGTAAAAACATGGCAGCCAAATGAACTACTCCGGCGTGTCGATCGGAGATTACTTCACCTGATGGGCCATAGCGACGTTCCGTCTACCATTCGATGAAGTGACAACACAATTTCCCGGCACAAAACAGCCATCACAATCCGGCACCATTACCACGGGGCGTTAAAGTGACACAAATTTAAACACATTCTTTGGTGGTTTTTCTTCGAAATAAACACCGCCGCGGCGTATCGTGTCGCGAGGGCCGTGGAAAAGGCCCTGGTACTGGGAAACACGTGGATGTCCCCCCGTCGACAATCTGCGCCGGAAAATCAGACAACCAAAATCAGCAGACAAATAAATAAAATTTTAAAGCTTTTTGCCCGCTCCCCGGTCGCCGGTTTCCGTGAAAGTGAAGTGAGTTTGATGCGTGCAAAAAAACAGAAACGGAGAGCGCGTCACGCGGTTCCACGGCATCGCGCCGTGACCCTTGCCGAGCCGGGAAAATTCTTCACGCAAAAAGCGCAATCTGTCGCGGTACACTGAGCCTAGCGCTGGCAAAAGCAACAAACTGTCCGAAAGGACTAAAGGACTACGACACCCTGTCGTTGGGGTAAGGACAAGTGCAAACAGTACCGCCAGGAGGAAACTTACCGGTTGTCGCGGAGCGAAAGGAAAAACTTCCATTTCCTAAGCGTATTCAAATTTTATGCAGATCCAATACGATTTAGAAACATACTTTAAGTATTTTCTATCTTCGGTCTCCCTTTCAGACGGATCCGGCCAGCGTGGGCCCTGAGGGAGGCGGTCTACCCCACCCTTTGACACGATGGTCGGCCAAAGGAATGTTCTCACGACTTCTTTTTCCGCGGGGACGAATCGCGATCTTTCCCGGCAAGGTTTTGCCCGGTGTCTCCGGTAACACTTGCCAGACGACTTCATCCAGCCCTGAGCTCTTCATCAAATGGGTGGGATTTTTTGCTCTAAGTCCTTCTAGGCGTTTCGGCCCCGCCCGGACCTTCGCTGTTTCCGGTTCACCTGACGGCAGTATCTTGAGATGAAGTAAAAATCAAACTCCAGCCCGCGTCACAATCAGCCGGCCAGCAAATGCTTGGCTAAGGAGTAGAATAAATTCCAAATGAAGACATTGACGTACTCGCAGAGGTTTTCGTTCGCTTTTTGTAAATCTGCAGCGGAAGTTCCAGGGAAATGGGGATCACACCTTTACGCCAGGGTCAGGAAGGGCTACTGCGCGTGTAAAAAAAACATGAGCACTGTATCGGATCGAAAGGCGATGCAAAACTAGGGTTTTAACACCCTTAATAGCTTTATCTTTCCACAGCTTATGCAGCGTGCGGGTTGGTAGATTTTCCGTTCGCTGTCAGACCGCTGGACACCGTTAGTAAAAATATTTGAATCGCAAACGGAGGACCCGTTTTCTTATCAAATGGTAAGTGGCCAAGGATTAAACGAGCGTTGGTTGGTAAGGAATCAAACTGTGAGGATGCAAGTTTCCATCAACGGAGTAAGATTTTTGGTTGTGCAAATACTTTATGGTGAGAGGAACGGCATGATCAATTTGTCTTTCTTAAAATTATTTTCAGTATTTGAAACCCATTCAACAATTTTCCTTCTACCAGAGTCTGTTTCGATTTATTCCTTGCCATCGGCAAATCTTGTATGACGAGTATACAAACTTTGCTGACAACGGAAGTAGATTAGAAGTGATACTAATATAAAATATTGTCATTTCTATTAGATATTGCCAATTATTTTGTAACGTTTCAATCTCTGATTATAGCTATCCATACTAATTTTATTGTTTCTTGGGATAATTTTCAATTTAATTTTATTTCATGCGACAATCAGCCATATTTTGTAAGGAGCGAACCAGCCATATTTTACAAGGAGCGAACCAGCCACAATTTGTTTTATTTGCAAAGCGTCACCTGGCGGTCAGTTTAGCAACTCATTGCCGCCATCTGCTGGCGACTAGCCGGAAACCCGTCGGCCATTGCGCGCGTGCTTGGCCCGCGTCAGCTGTCTGTCAGTGCTCGGAAGTTCCTAGCGTAAACAAAGTGCGAATCCGCTCTTCCGAATCCATATTCACTCCTTTAATTGTTCTTTTCAGTACGCAGAACTGCATTCCCACGATCCGCGTCACCATGAGCACTAACACGGAAGGTTTTCTATCGAACCCAACGAAATGGAAGCGCCCGGATGACATTATCAAAATGCAGCGACTGAAGCAGAAGCAGAAGGCGTTGCAAGATCGTATAAACAAACCCTCGAGAGCGGCAAATGCTGCGCAGGCCAAAGCGAACGACGATCCCATCGCAAATCGGTTCGAGGGATCCACCAAACGGAAAAACCCCTTCTCGAGGTAATGGTGTGTTCGAGTTGAGTGCGTTGGTGGTTTAATATCGTTTCCCTTTCGGTCTCAGAAACACGGACAATTCAGCCAAGCGCCAGAAGGACGATTCGGTCAGTGGGTCGGCGGCAGGCGAAGAAACGATCTTTGAACTCCTGAGCAAGGCGCAGCAACCGGAGGTGCCACAAATAGAGGCACCAGTCGTGAAACCCCTAGAGCAACGCTTCCTGCAACAGTGTCCCGTCGAGCAAACGTTACCGCAGTACGTGGAGGAAGTTCCCAAAACTAGTAAACAGAGCCCTATCCACTGGAGTGTGAAGAGCAAAATGCGTATCATCTGCCGTACGCCTATCCCGGGAACTAACCTGCGAACGAACCAGGAAGCCAGCGGGCTCACTTCCTTCGTACGATGCATTGACGCAAAGGAATCTTCCACCGGGTTGGACATTTCACCCGGTGCACGCTTCTACCAAGCAACGCTTTACTGGCAACATCCGTATCTGCCGTGGCTTACGCTCTTCCCACGTAACTCACGCAACAATCACACGCAGTCCACGTTGGACGAATCAGTCCGTTCGGTTCTGGCAAAGGAGTGGGTTACGAGCTTCCGCAATCTGTTCCAGCTGCTGCGGGCACGCCAGTGTCCATACTTTTACGTGTGCGCCAACACGTTTACCGTACTCTTCCGGGCGGCCGGTATCGGCGGAAGGGTGGAGACACACGCACTGCTAACACCGACATCGCGAGGGATGCGGGCAGCCCTCAAACAGGAGGAGATCGAGTTCAGTATGCCGCTGAAGAAATCGAGTGCAGCTGCCCCCGACAAGGCGGACCAACTGAACCGATCAAACGAGTCGGGCGTTGGGAATAGCAGTTTTTCTAATTCTTCCGAAGAGACGCAAACGCAAGCTGAGGCGACATCGAATTGCCTGTCGGATGAAGAAAACGACGAAGACGAGGACGATATGGACAGTGAGCAGTGGCTAGAAAGTCTTGGTGTAGATGCGGCCGAGATACGCAAGATTAGCGATAATCACATGAAGAAACAGCAGATGCGCGAGTGTGGCGGAGACTACGGGGACCAATCGCTAGTGCTGATCGAGGGATCGGAGTGCCAGGCGTTCTTTAACTTTCTGCTCAACGCGAAAAGTACCACAGCGAAAGTGGGACGGTTAGCCGGTGTTCCGCCGACACTGTTGGCGCCGGTTTCGTTTGTTGGAGCCAGCCTCCGCACGCTGCAAACCCGTTCCACAAAAATACGAATGGATGGCCAAGATTACCACAGTACCGAACTGCATGGAGTCGTGCTACCGCACGTTCTTCCGTACCTGACGGATTTGCTGTGTGAAGCGAACGATAATTATAGCATAACGCTTGCGACGGTTCCCAGCACGGCGGGTCTGTGCGAAGCCTCGCAAAAACTGATCAACGATCTTGACAAGGAAAATGATGCATCCACGCAGGCCGATCCCGTCTTCGGAAAGGAGAATCTGTCGGACTGTGGACTCAACCAGCGCATCGTTGAGGGTATGTGTCGCGTCACGAAGGACTCCGTGTTCGACACCGAACGTCTGCTGTACAGCCTTGACGCTGGTGGTTTCAGCTGGAGTTGAGCGCCACGTTTTTGGTACAAATAAATACGTCCATTAAGACAATCGTACAAATATTTCCGCCCAGGTCTATTTTCAAAATAAAATTACACTCGTTACACACTAGTGATCAATAATGATTAGTTCGTCGATGCTCCAATCTTCGTACGAAGAGTCGGGAAGGTAGCGCCGGATGATGATGGGGATTTTACGTTGCTTCAACTCCTTCATAGCAATCTGTAGGGGGTCCGTTTCACCTTCCAACTCCACCATGATCGGTGCGCACATTGCAATCTGAAGCGCCCGTGTGCCAAGCACTCGCGCCCGTTCGTACTTCGTCATGTACTTGGTCGTAATGCGTTTGTTTTTCGGCACGCCACCACCGGCCTGACCCGGGTTGATGATTTCAATGTTATCTCCGTCCTCTTCCTGGTTCAGCTCATCAATGTTTTCATCGTCCTCGACATCATCGAAATCATCCCCGCCGACGCTGCAACGTAAACGATTCTATTAAACGAAGAAGGAACGTGACCGAACAAGCTACTTACTCATCGTTATCATAATCTCCATCCTCCATGATTACTTATCCGTTTAGAACACGCGAACACGAGGAAATATCACGAATTTCGAGCGATTTTTGCCTGTTATTCCGCAGCAAGCCCAAGACGCCCGAAATGCTGTTTCCTTTGACGTTTCAAGAGCAGGTTCAGGGTTGTGTTTAGTGCATTGAAATGGACACCTTTGCAAACCGGTTACAGAATTTATTTAATTTGCTCAGAAACATCTACGAATAAGCGAAAATTTGAAATAGTCTAATACTGCATAAAGTAGTGGAAAAGTGTTTTTATCTCAAAAACTTATCATTTGAATTTTGTGTTACCGCTTGAGCAGCCCTGCACAGCTCTTCCGTCAAACGAATGTCAACAGGCAAAACAACGGACTCGCGTGTTTTGATCGCGCACGATCCACGCGGTTCGACTTTGTGAATCCCGATTAGATTTCTTCACTGTTAAATTTTAGGAGAAAATTGTTCAACAGATCAAAGCCCAACCATGGCTGAAGATGGAGACCATAGTGAGAAAAAGAAATCGCACAAGAAGCGCCATTCAGGTAATGTGTCCCGAGTGTGTCCATTTGTGCTCGAATTTGCTCATCTCATTTTTCAATCTTTTCTCAGGCGTGAAGGCGGACAAGAAGAAGGCCAAAAACAAACCGACCGATCGTACGAAAAACCCGAAAGGTTACGCTATCTCAAAAGCACGTTCGGCAGAGAAGCGTTTCCGGCGCAAGGAAGACCTCACCACCAAAAAGCAACACATTCCGCTCGTTGATAAAACGCCCGAGGAACCCCCACCGGTACTGGTGGCGGTGGTGGGCCCTCCGAAGGTGGGAAAAACGACGTTGATCATGAATTTGATCAAAAACTTTACGAAGACGAACGTAAACAACGTATGCGGCCCAATCACGGTGGTGACGTCGAAGAAACGCCGAATCACGCTGATCGAATGTAACAACGATATCAATAGTATGATCGACATTGCCAAGAGCGCCGATTTGGTGCTGTTGATGGTGGACGCAAGCTTCGGGTTCGAGATGGAAATTTTCGAATTTCTCAACATCTGCCAGGTGCACGGAATGCCGAAGATTATGGGCATCTTGAACCACCTGGACATGATTAAAAAGGCAAAGGCACTTAAAATGCAAAAGAAACTGCTGAAGCACCGCTTCTGGACGGAGGTGTACGATGGGGCTAAATTGTTCTACCTTTCCGGACTTATACACGGCGACTATCTGAAGAACGAGATCCGCAATCTAGGTCGATTTATTTCGGTTATGAAGTTCCGTCCGCTGGCATGGCGTGGGGCACACAGTTACATAATTGCCGATCGCATGGAGGATATTACCAACACGGAACAGATACGCCTGAACCGCAAGTGCGACCGAGATGTCGTATTGTACGGTTACGTGCGTGGTGTTCCGTTGAAAAAGGAAAACATGGTTCACATTGCCGGTCTCGGTGATATGCATATTGACGAGCTGAACACCCTTCCTGACCCGTGTCCTTTGCCATCGGCTGAGAAGAAACGCAATCTACTCGAGAAAGAGCGTCTTCTGTACGCGCCTATGTCCGGTGTCGGTGGCATCGTCTACGATAAAGATGCGGTCTATATCGAGTTGCAAGGATCGCACAGCCACAAGAAAGGACCATCGAAAAACACAGAGCAGCAGCAGATCGTTGATTCGTTCATCGGCAAGAAGGAAACTTTCGATGTAACGATCGATAACCAGGAGTTCCGATTGTTCAGCGATGGAGACGTGATCAAATCCGGAGACTTTGTGGACAACGTGCGAAAACGTGGCAATGAGTCTGATGACGAGGAAGATGATGATGCTAATTCTGAAGAACAGCAAGAGAGCGAGGATGATTCAGGTTTGGAAGATTCGGGAGACGAAGCTTCTAGCGAAAAAGGAGCCCGTTTAGGATGGATTCCTGAGGAAACAGATGATGAAGAACAAGAAGACGAATCAGGAAGTGCCTCTGATGATGATGATGATGAAGATATGCCGAAAGGCAGACGAACTGGGTACCTTTCATCGGATGAAGAAGAAAAAACAGCTGGCGGGACCACGATGGCCTGGAAGGATGGTTTGGCTGCAAGAGCACGCAATGAATATTTGGAACGGCAGGCAACTACCAAGAATCTTATGAAGATAGTTTACGGAGTGTTCAGCAAGGCTCATCAAAGAGCGAAGGCGAAGGTAGCCCAGGAGGCGGAAGGCTCTTCCGGCGATGAGGAGGACGATGAACTGCTGGGAGGCATATTTAAAAACCTAAGCCAGAAACAGGCGGAGCTACAAAAGAAAAAATCGGTACAGGATGTAGATGAGTGTTGCTTCTTCGAGGAGTACGGTGATGGTGTGCGCGATTGGACGAAGGCTGAAAACAAAAACCTCATCACGAACTGTTTCGTAACGGGTAAATGGAAAGCATCTGAAGATGCAGAGGAACTGCTAAAACTGGACGATATGAGCGATGGGGATAGTGATATCTACGGAGATTTCGAAGATCTCGAAACTGGCGAAAAACATGAAGCGACAAAAGAGAAGAACACTAAAAGTTTACAGAGTGCTAGTGAAAAGCAAGAAGGCGAAGAACAGAGTGAAGAATCCGCCCTGGGGAAGCGCAAAATAACTAGAATCGAAGAGAAGAACATGTCCCGCGCTGAGTTGATGGCGAAAAAGATGAAGCTGAAAGCGAAGTTTGACTCCGAGTATGACAATCCGGAAAAGGACGATCACCACATAGAAGGCGATCATCAGTACTACGAAAAGCTGAAGGCAGACGCTCTGCGCCAGACGGAATTGAACAAGAAGGAGTTCGCCAATTTAGACGAGGACGTACGGCTCAACATAGAGGGCCATCGGGCGGGTCTGTACGTGAGAATGAGTTTCCGTAGCGTGCCGTCGGAGTTTGTCCAGCATTTTGACGCAAACTTTCCGATTCTGATCGGAGGATTAAACATGTCCGAGGAAAACGTTGGATACGTTAGTTGCAAAGTGAAGAAACATCGGTGGTACAAGAAAACGTTGAAGACGGGTGATCCACTGATCATTTCGCTCGGCTGGCGAAGGTTTCAAACCATACCCATCTACGCCAAGGTGGAGGACGATTTCAAGCATCGGTATCTGAAATACACTCCGAACCACGTGACATGTAGCATGAGCTTCTGGGGGCCGGTAACGCCACAGAACACGGGTCTGATGGCAATTCAGTCGGTGGCGTACGATCAGAGTGAGGTTCGCAAGCTTGGGTTCCGCGTGGCAGCCACCGGAGCAGTGACTGAAACAGACAAGGCAGCCGACATTATGAAGAAACTCAAGCTGATCGGTACTCCGAGCAAGATCTACCAGAAGACGGCCTTCATTCAAGGAATGTTTACTTCGACTCTGGAGGTGGCCAAATTTGAAGGTGCCAAGATACGCACCGTTTCCGGCATTCGCGGTCAGATTAAACGGGCATGCCCACCGGAAGGATCGTTCCGTGCCACGTTCGAGGATCGTATTATGCTGAGCGACATTGTGTTTTGTCGCACGTGGTTCAAGGTGAATGTGCCGACGTTTTACGCACCGGTAACCAATCTGCTTTTGCCACCAGAGCAAAAAGCCCAGTGGATCGGCATGAAAACATTAGGTCAACTGAAGCGCGAAAAGAACCTGCAATTCGAAGCAAAAGAGGACAGCTCGTACAAGCCGATTGTGCGCGAAAAGCTGGCCTTCCGTCCGCTTGTTATACCGAAGAACCTACAGAAGGCACTCCCGTACAAGGACAAACCGAAGCTTGGGCCAATCAAACCGAAAAAGTCATTTGAAAGCGAAAGAGTGGCTGTGGTGAATTCACCCCACGAACAAAAGGTAAGACCCATTCCTTCGCAACGCTTCGCACTTTAACGTTAATACACATTTTCGTCTCGTTTCAGGTTGCCAAAATGATGAAGATGATCAAAACTAACTATAAAACCAAACAAGTGAAGCAGCGACGGCAGGGACAGGAGCGAACGAAGCAATACAAGAAACAGCAACTAAATGAGAACTTCCGCAAACTGCAACGGCAGAAGGAATTGAAAAAGAAAGTGTTCAAAGCGATCAGCAAAATGGATGCCAAGAATGAAGATAAGCTGAAAAGCGGGAAAAAATGATTTGTCAATACAGTAAAGAAAAAAATAAATCGCACGCTCACTAAAAAATAGTTCAAATCTGTTTCGATATTCGAATTAATGTTCGAAAAGTGTCACAGGACTGCCTTAAGGCTCGTCCAAACGTGGCGATTTGCAATGCAATGTCGCTTGAAGTGACAGCTCCGGAGACGTCATAAATGTCACAGCCGCGGGTGGAAATCTGAAGACTCGGCATGCAATTTGTGAACAAATTTCAAAACAGGGTCAGTTTGTCGGTTGGACATGTTGGAATCAGCCATGGAAGCAACACTGTGTTGGTTTGCCTTACCATTGTGCTTTTCGGTTAAAAAGCGAAAAAAGAACGTGCGAAGAGGTTACAGTGTCGAGGAAATTGCTTTTAAATGGCATCGTATGCCTCCGCATTTTTATTCTGATCACTATATTTTTTATTTTTTAGTTGCCAAAGACATGGCAGACTTTCGTAAATTTTTATAAATTCAGTTACACACTTTCGCGAACGTTGACGAAGCGTCCAAAATATAAATAAGAGGGCAAAACAAAACATCAACAAGTCAACCGACAAACTGACCCTGTTTTGAAATTTGTTCACAAATTGCATGCCGAGTCTTCAGATTTCCACCCGCGGCAGTGACATTTAAAACGTCTCCGGAGCTGTCACTTCAAGCGATATTGCATTGCAAATCGCCACGTTTGGACGAGCCTTTAGCCATTCTGGCGGAAAACCGTTGCCATGGTAGCCCGCCAAAACAAGTAGACCTTGCCAAACAGCTGCAATTTTCCCTATTCTGTCTGGTGAGTTTTGCGAAGTGGACGCGTTACGCTGCGGTACTACTTCAAACATTTTTTTTTGCTTACTCCACCTAAGTGTTGCGTTATATCAACCATTTTTGATCGGTTTCGAACAAGCGTACATAAATTACATCCGATAATGTCTACAGCGTTACGTTCTTCGTAAGTATTCAATTTCGCGTTCAAGGATGAGGTGCTTCGTTTGCCCACTAATATGCAGGATAAACGGTACATTCGTTAGTGCATCGTCGAAGGTTTTTCAGTATAAGCAGCATTGCCGTACGGGGTGTTAATTACTCGTTAGTCCACCGAAGTGGTGAGTGGCAGGGAAACAGGGAATCTGTTACAAATCCTTCACGCGGAAATCATACTTCATCCAATTCATTTATCTCAAATGCTTCTCCTTAAGGAAGCCTACTATCACTTTCCTTAGTAACGAAAACACATCCTTAGCGAGCACAGTTCACGAACACCACGGCATGGAATGCTTTCGGGCGGGGGTATTTACTATTCAACGCCACAATACGCACGACGTTGGATGGCAACAAAAGGGAAGGGTTTATTTACGAAAGTAAACATTACGTTGGTCAGTTGCGTCGCAGACATCTTGATTTTTGTCACCTCTTCTAAAAATTAAATTATAATTTGTTTTCGTTCGCGTTATTTCTTTTTCGAGTTTTATTCATGTCCCTACACAGCCGTAGTTAATAATTGGGTGAGATTTCAACTTTTTAACGTTAGCTTATTAATTTCAGATTTTCTATGCAGAGCATGGAAAGCCTTTATTCGAACAACAGTTCAAAGTTTTCGGCGCTCCATCGACGCAAGGCGGCTGCTAGGCAACCGGCCATCGTATTGGCGACGAACAGCGATGTGCGGCATCGGGTCATGTCTGCGCGTATGCTGCGCCTGAAGCAACTGCAAAACCAACTTGAGGTGGCCAATCTACACATTTCGGTAAGTAGCTACAAACTTGTGAACTAATCTCTGCATGGGAAAACTGTAACCGATTAATCTGAACGCAGGAACTGACCAAAGACAACCGTCTGTTGAAAGCCTTACAAAAGCGTCAGGATTCAGCGCTCTCAAAGTATGAAAACACAAACGCCGAACTGCCGAAGTTGCTGCACTCGCACGCCGAAGAGGTTCGAACCTGGCAAACCAAGTATCGCAATCTACAAAATCAAAATAAGGAACTTAACAGTAAACTCAAGGCAAAGGATGCTCATATACTGACCATAACAGATCAGAATAAGCACCTAGTACAACTGAACAAGGATAAGTGCGTTCATTAGGACGCTTTTCCAAAGTCCGCTGATATCAATCGATCCCCTTACAGGCATCTTGAAGAACGCGAGAGGCTGGCGGACCGAGTGCGCTACTTGGAGAACAGGCTTATGGAGAAGGATAACGATACGAAATTAATCGCCCGACGTTTACAACTGGAAACCAAAAACTTTAAGGCTCAGCTGCAACAGGAAGTTTTAAAGCAACGCGAAATGGCTCAGAAGCTGGAACGTACTCACCATGAAATCAATCGACTGAACTCGGTTATTGAGGTAATTTTCTTCCAAAGCGATGTGGCACTGCAGTAATCATTTTTGATTCGTTCATCGATTTAGATATATGAAAAGCGTACCCCATCGACGCTGCTCAAGAACACTAGCTTCCTTCTGAAAACACCGAAACCATCATCCGGGCAGCAACAGCAACAGCTTGTAAGGTACACGAACGGAACCGCTCACAAGCCAGTTTTTCCAGTAAGTACCCTTCACTTGGAAAATCCCTCGAAGTTGGTCTTTATCGTTGAGACCGTTGCCCTTGGTTTGCAGACCTTTTCGGAACCATCGCCAGTGATCAACATGGACGTAACACCAAAACCAAAGTCATCGCAAGAGGGTGAAGGTGATACCAAATCTCCAATCGCGAGTCCCCGATCGTTGCAGCCCATTTCTCCGCCCGAAGATACGCCACCAGCTCCGCATAACTCGTCGAAACCGCGAAAGAAGCACTCCAAGAGGAAGGTAGCGCAACCTACGGACGACGAGTCTAATGGGGGCGAGAAGCGAGAGGAGCACAACTACGACGAGAAGATGTGCACCGAGTTCAACCAGTACGCAATGGAGCAGGAAGCCGAGTTCGATAAGACCATTGCGACTGAGCTGTTTCGTCTCCATACCGAAATGGGGTCTTCGGCAACGAAGCTGCTGAAAAATAGAAACATCAAACAGTACAGCGCCACAACCGCTACATCGTACGAAGACGACTACGAGCCGGATCTGTCCTCGGAGAAAAACGTTTCCAATCTGACGGAGATTTTCGAACACAAGGCTCACATAAACGAGATCGAAAGCCACATCCGTCGGATGGGGTCGCCCATTACCATGGACGGATACCCTTCGATAAAGGACAGCTCAAGTGTACGCAGCAGCACCACCAAGAAAAAATCGTCTGCCCCCCTGGATACGAACGAAACGGACCTTGATTCGTCCGAAAGCGGAAGCAGGTCCTCGGCAAAGGAGTTGGAGGCACTGAAGCAGGAAATGCACCAGAACATTCTCAAAAAGGAGGCCCTGCTGGACACGTTCTGTGACGAAATGAACGGCAAGGGACAGCCCAAGGCACAGCTCAATCGGCCCAAGCTGGACAACTCGAGGCGCACGCAGATCGATCCAAAGAAAAAGCAGAACCTGCTGGAAGTGCTCAAGGCAATCGATGGCGACAGTTTTGACAAATGAGCTGCTCGAAGTGGGTCGTGGCAAATAGTGTACAGTAACGTTTCTACCCTCTAAGACATGAAGTCTTAGCAGCAGCCGCAATCCTATTTATAGGCAGCGAAACGATTTATATTTTTAATAAAAGACACAATTTACAAGGAAGGTGCATGAGACTCGTATAATTTTCTGTGGAGATATTTCGCGACCAATCTATTTCTACCAAAGGGGATTTTTCTTTTAACGGTTATTTTACGGGATTCGAATCGCAACGAACGCAGCCACAACAGCTGATGGACGTGAGTGACCGACCGTGAGTGGCTGCTTTTGACAGCTGGAAATTCTCAGGGCCACTCACCGTGAAAACCCGATTCAACCTACGAAAATCCCGAATGTTTGACGTTTCGGGAGATGTTTTTTTTCTGGCATTTTTTTTCCGACGTGGTTGGCGCCGGACGTGTGTGGTCGGTCTCTGTGTCTTTCGCGTTTTTTCGTCAACCCTCTGCGGCCGGAACCGTGAATCGTGTGTGTCACGCTCTTGTTCACGGTGAAATTTGTGCAATTTTCTGTGCCACACTGAGGCCAGTGTTTGCGGTGGTGACATTCTGTTTCAGCGCAGTGCCACACGATTGGTGCATTCCATCAGGTTTCCTGCCGTTCGCCGCTTCTAGTGGTTCGTGAGAAGGATTGTGCAATACGACAGCGAAGCAGCAAAAGCGTCAACACTGCCCGACACATTGCTGCTGCTGGTCAGCTAAGGAGTCGCACGGGTTCCAAAGCCAACTACAACTACTAGAAAATCCGTTCAGCTCGTAGACACAGTCTTCCAGAAACAAAGTAGCCCGGGCCCCAAACGTCGATGCGTTTCGATGAGCCCCAGTTTGTCGCGGCGGAAAATGGTAATACGCGTCGGAAATAGTGTTAACCACTTCCGTCTGAATTCCCCGATGTGATTCGATTTCGAGCATATAAATGAGCAGCGCTGAGCGAGCGAAAGAGCGTGAGCTAATCGGTGGCCGAGTGAGCGAGAGAAGTAAATAACAAAAAAGGAAAATACGCTTCGTAGTGGCCGCAAGGAGAGTGCGACAAGTGCGTAAGGATAGAAGCCGTGTGTGTATGTGTGTGTGTATTTGAATCAGTCGAAAAATAAATAGAAATTATTCCGAGCGATCGTGAAAAAGTCTAGCTCCCGACGAAAGATCCGCAGGCGCCAGCCAACATAATAACGATGGCGCGGCTGACCGAGGAAATGGTGATTGCCCGGTCGAAGCAGTCCGATCTGGGCGCAATCAAGAAGCTGAACTGCTGGTAAGCATAGAGAACTGAGGCCGGGAAGTCTTGTTTACGTTCGAACTCGCCACTTTTTCTCTTGATCAGCGTGTCTTTCCAATCCTTTGCTTTCGGTCTCAGAACACCGCTCACCGTTGGCAACCGGAAGGTTGCTGTGGTTTCCAGAAAATTATTCCAAAGCCGCCACACGCACACTCATTAGAAGCGATGTTGGAGCTGCTCGCCGCACACTCCACATGCATTCCCCCGGCACGATACCGTTACAAAGAGGCGAAACGTACCCCGAACATAGCCAACCCTCGGCGGGAAGTTCATTGGCAGTGGGAAGCAGGTGTGGGCAGAGGGACGTGGGGTGTCTCAACAGATGCGTCGTCTTGGGGATTCACGATCGTACCTTCGTAGGCAACGGGTTCTTCTTTTCTGGGCGCGTATATTGGATCCAATCCCAGGCTGGGGTCGGAATGGGCTCGTCCAATGTTCGCCGCTTGTTCCGTGGGCGCGACCGTGGAAAGGTTGCGATTTATCATACTTGGAACTGTAGATCAAATGATAAGGGGTTTCCTCCAAAACTCCTCGTTAAGATACGATCGCTCCATTAGCAATGGTAATTGTCGGTTCGAACCAGCAAAACTGTTTTCGATTAATGAATTCAATTCAGAATTAAAGTTCGAATCACTGTGGTTATGAAACGGCAGGATGCTGGGCTCTTTCGTTGGAGAGGCCATTTGCAACATTATGTTGCAAACTTAGTACCGCGCTTCGAGTTCTCCGTTAGTCGTTGTCAGTGCTGATTCGTTGCTTGCGCCTGTCCATGCGGCCAGCCACACAACCGGTTCCGTGTGCAGACTTGTGGCTTGCGGAACCACTTGAAACAGGATTTCAGTTAATTGAAACCGCAGCGAAAGGTCGGCTGATCGCGAATGTTTACCAACGTGCGGTTCATGGTAGAGTTGCCGCCTGAGAACAGATCGCCCAACCTCATAGGACCGTAATTTGAGTCGAATAAAGGTTAGGTAAAAGATTGCCTAACGTTTTGCAAATTGGTATGTGTTTTTGTATGCAAAAACGATTTAAGAAACGTGTTGAGGACATTCTGCCGGTAATGCAACATTTCTCTTCCTTACTTCCTACGGTTTGATGATTCATAAATGGCGCCTTCCATCGATACAACACGTTCGCACGATGCCCCACGTGATCGTTGAAGGTGTTTATCATAATACCGTAGACTAAACACCTTTTCCGAGCAACCGTAAACAGCGTTATCAGCCGCGTAACTTGTTCTTTTTTTTTATCAACCAACAACACTAACACCACTTGTTGCAGTTTGCTTGCAGGTTGCTACTTTCCTTTCGATTTCTCGCCAGCCGATCATTTGGCGCGGAAAAGTTCGTGCGCCTATCACGTGGTCGGTGGTCGATATTTATCGGCTGATAGCATAAATCCTGCCGCAACACGTTTGAATTAATTTCTCCTTTTCTTTTCCCTTTCCAGGGGCAGCGAACTGAGCGACGTTTCCATCATCCGGCGCATGCGTGGCGTGGAGGTGCTTGCTTTCAGGTGAGCTAATCTTAATCGGGACCGGTATTATGGCGTAGGCGAGGCCATGGTCTGTTCACCGTTCACAGACACTGAGCGGCTCATCCTGATAACGCAACGGTAATTTTTTTGGGCCTGAAACAGCAAAATCAAAGGACCGCTGAAGGGAAGCACCTTGAGTGTTGTTTGTTCTACGTCTTACAAACGTCGGTTCCGTGTGTCAAAACCCGCCAACGATTCTATCGTATCACTTGCTAAGCGAACTCGGGGGACTTATTAGTCACGAGGGCGCTTTTCGTTCTGGTTGCCACTTGAAGAAAAACTTTTCCGATAAGCTAACACCCGCCCGGCGGTCACGCAACCTTGGCGGCGAGCCTTGCGTTCTTCGGAAGGCGGCGTAACACGGAAGTGTCGGAGTTCTGGGCGAAACTCAGCCAGAAAGCCCATCCCTGCGTCACAGATTGAAGGGAGCCCAAGGGAATGCCTTGAGCATAGTTTCGTGCCTTTAAAAGGGAGCATTGAGCTGCGTAACGCCTCGATGAAACTAGCGCCTATCACCACGGTCGGTTGAAGGCTGTGTGGTGATGAATTTTATTGCGATACTAAATTAAAATAATGCGCCAGTGGTGGTGAAACTCGGTCCTCATGAAACCCCACTTCCTTTTGCACACGCCAGATGACGTGCCGGCAAGGGTTCCGTGAAGCATACGCGCCACAGAGGCACATTTTTTAAAGCTAACGAAGAAGCATTGGCCGGAATGAGCATTGAGTTAATGAGGCTTAAGTGGGTTCTAGGAGTGAATTTCTTCGTTTCAACTCGCAGCAGCGTTTGTGGTGATCTCACGGAAACGGTCATTTCGCCGTAAAGCTCCACGCGATACGAAACGTTCTGTGCTAATCATGCTATTTATGTGAAACGTGTTGCTGCAAATAGCGACACGCTGGTTTCGTGTATTTTTCAGTAAACCGATCTTTTGCCGTTGAGCGCATTAATCCATTTGTAATCCCGTAAAGCTGCAAGCTGTAGACCAATCTAAGATGCTGGGTGAATGCTAAAAAGCTGCCAGGCTGACGCCTAAAATCGGAATAAAGTCATTAAAAGTAACATCCTCGCAAACACTTAAACCGTACGAGATTCCACCAAAGCTTCGGTCCCTGTTTTTTTCATGTTACGCTGGAATGACCTCTTTTTGTCGGTCTCCGTTTGCTGGAAGCGGATGTTATTACTTTTTCAACGTCTTTTGACCATCGGAATACTAGGGCGTAGAGGAGGAACTACGTTCTTTTTTCTCCTTTTGGCGCAACCCCGAACGGTGGGCCCACGTGGCATTAAGTGTGGCGGCCGCCAGGAATGGTCGCCCCCGTCCAAAGCTTCTTCCCACGGATTGCGTACTTGGCAATCGGAAAACGGCCGCCGGCCAGCAATCGCTTTGCGGCATTTTTGCAAACCACAACCTTCAGCTTAACGCCCAAACTACCGATCCTGTGGCCATATAAGACACTTGGTTACCTTTTCCGCCGTAGAATGCGATCGATACTGAGAGTTGGTGCTGCTGCTGGTGCCCGTTTGCCCCGACCGGGGACGGGTCGTCATCGATGATCTCATCCGCGAGTCGTGGAATCAAATTTAGGCAAAATTGTATCCAGGACGCAATTTACTCGTTTTTGTTGCCGTGAACATTTTTGTACACTCACCTACCATAATCATCCGCTTAGATGGTGCAACCGTGTGCTGTTTCTCGCCATTTCAATTGCTTTCAGATGGTCACTGGATTGGCCGTGGTGGTTTTGTGCAGTTGGCGATGATGTCACACTCACCCATTGTATGGACTTTACCTGTACGCTGCTGATGACCACGTCATCGAAAGGGCTAGTGATTGCGGATTAAGCAACTTTCTCTTTAATGCTTTGGGGGCTTATTTTATGGAAATATAATATATCTTATTATTTCAGAATCTCATTTAATTCAACATAAATTTGCATCAGACGTGCTGGAAGTTTAATATTATTACTAAATAAAAATGATTCGTAGTTAAAGGTATCATTATTGCTCAACTGAGCTCATCAATCCTTTAACCCATTACTAATCGTCCATTAATGCACGTCAATGCACGTGCACTGCACTAATAATGATGTAAGGAAGTTCCCGCTCGATAAAGCACCCCATCGTGTGGGGCTTTCTTGCTCCTTAATGACCCTTTCTGGATGTGGAAACATAACGGTCCCGTTATGTTTTTTATGGCGCTTGACATTCCTGCGTTGATTGAGACGATAGGATACCCTGAAACGGGCGTGTCCAGCACCATTAGAATGTTGGCGACAGAGGAAATGTCACGCCGTTGACCATGTTATTATTTATCACAGCCGAGGCCGGTAACACTAATGACTACGTCTATTCATTTGGGAACCAGCCAACACTGCGTGGGCTCATAATGTATTAATTCGACCAATCTCTTCATTTAGTTTACCGAAAAGAATTTCTTCTCATTTTGGTTTTACCGGTTTCGGGTGCCACCCAGCAGAATTGGTGTACGACTGAAAGTTGGACACAGGCGAAAACAAATTGAAAACTAACATTATTCTGGCTCACAAATCAACGTCGGAATTGAATCCAAGGCTACGACCGTAGGTTGCTAAGTGCCGGAGTGCGAGTTCAGCGAAAATTCAGCCACTCAACGTCCAGCACAATCCTTGTCCAAGTGTACCCGTAGGTGGCGCTGGCAAAAGTCGTCCCGGGCTGTGGTTCCCATGTTCACACGTTCAACCGTAATTAAGGTTAGCGAGTAATGGGAACACACCCGACGAAAGGGACACACCGTGACAAAACTGCAGCCCTCTCGGTCGCTCGTGCTGCAAAAACAGTCGAATTTGTAGGCAGCGAGAAAAGCCAACTCACGGGCTCCACCTGGCATGGCATTGGCCAACATCAAATATGATTTGTTTGCGGACGTCTTTTTGCTCACCCTTTTTTCAGTTGGCCCCGTTTCCGGCGCCCACCGAGCGTTAGATGAGTGTGTGTATTTTGTTTCGATGTTGCCTGGCGAAAGGAAAGTCAGTCCAATTGGGGACCAAAGCATAAAAGTTCCATAGTTTTATGCGCACCGTCATCACCGTCGTCCGTCAGCGGACGGTTGCGGTTGAACGATCTGATGACGGGTTTTGAAAGGACGCTTTACGCTGAATCGCTTCCATATGTGCGTCACTGCCACTAGCCCGGTTCACCTGTTCCTTGGGCCAGTTCTTTACAATGTTTGCGCTTTCTCGTTTACTCCACATATGGTTTATTGTCTCCTTTTCGCATTTTTTTTTATTGGGCCCCAGTTTTGCACCCTTCGATCGTACATTAACTAATTGCCTTTGAATTTTCTCGTTTCTCTAGCGCGTCTAGCGGTTTCACCAACCACCAAAGCCACTGGCGCAAACTTTCCATGCGCAACGAATCGCGAAAAGAACGCTTTCCAACGCGTCGTCCCGCTGTTGCATAGCGAGAACATGAGTGAGCAAAGGCGCCACCGTTAAAAAGACTAATTTACTGGCCATAAAACAACCCGCAGTCTAGTGCGTTCCGGTGTTGGGCACGATAACAAAATGATATCAGTGTCAGGGGGCGGGCTTCGATAAAGAAAAGGAAATACGATGGAATGCGAAGGAAATTTGACGTGCAAGAAAGGGTGGCAAGGTTGCGTTTCACCGACCTAAAGCCAAGTTGCGTCTGGTGATTGATAAGAAACTGCCTTCGGCGGAATGCAAAAACGCGATTGTTTTCACGGAACCAGCTTGGTTTTTTTGGGGGCCTGGCAAAGCTTTTAATCATTTGCTGAGGAGCGACTGCGGCTGGTGATGGGCGTGGATGGATTGAGCAGCTTGTGCTTGCTAATTGATAGGGCCGAGCATAATTGATAGGCTGCGAGAACAAGTGATAAGTGTGCACATTTGTGCAATTGGCATAATTGCAAGGCGGCAGTCAAGATTGTCTGATTGATTGTGCTCCAAGCGCACTCGCTTATCTTGATGCTTATTTGCTAATTTATCATTTTTGCAGCGTTGTTAATGTTAGTAATTTTTTTTTCTTCTTTACACTAAGCGTATTTGCATATATTTTTTTCTATCAACATTTTTTTATTAGAGTTTATGCTTCTGATGATCGACACCGAAAGTTTACCTACCACTGGCTACTCACTGGCACATACCAAACACTATGCTGCAACATACCGCAGGCCACAAGTCACTGGCCGCACGTTTCGTTAGGGCGAACGCCCCATTACCATGCATACCGACGTCAGGAATGAATAAATGAATAGAAATTCAATAGCCAACGTTGGGCGAACTCATATCAGCTGAATTCGTCTCTCGTGGTGGTGCGTTCGGTGTCCGAAACGAAAAGGACCAATTCCCTTCCTCTGCCACTACCACGGATGAAGCTTTGGCTACCACAAATGGGGTATCTTCATCTCCATCACAAAACACAAGCCTCGCGAACGATAGCGCAACCACACCGGAGTGAAAGTGTTACTCCTGTCGGGTCGGGCAACAGGAACACCTATCCAACGAAAATGAAGCGCAATCGAGCGCACGGCTCAAACCGGTTCGTCGTGTCTCGTCGTCGCGAGCATTATCGTCGGGGAAGGTGTTTCGCGGTCGCGGTTTTTCTTTTCCGTTTTGCAAACTTTGCGTGTTCCGACGGAGGGTGTGGAAATTTATGTAGAAACTAATGCCTAGTCAGTCCCTCACCGTCAGTAGTCAGCGTATAACGAGCCACCTACGCGGGGCCACTCCCAGGCTGGGCAAACTTGTTTCGGACGACAATGTCGGATTACGGAGAAGCATCGTACCGCGTGCCGTCCTCCTGCAACCTTGATTTTGAAACTAAAGTTTCAAAAGCTCCGCCACAGCTTTTCCTTTTTTGGTCGCCACACCGTTCCGACCGGTGCCGCGCGGGGAACAGGTTTCGCACAAGGGGGACTTAGTCATGCTACCCGTGCTTTTGACGTGTGTTGGCGTTGGTCAAGACGTTGGGTTTTGGGAGCCTTAATTTTCACTTGTTTTGCGGTAAGGCGATACAATTAATTTTGAGTGTCTACTAAAGTCTTAACTGAGTCTTAGCTCGAGAACGGCCACTTAGCCAGAAGGGTGCCCAACTTGGGCACGTAGTTTTATATCGTTTCCGTTAACATAATGCTCGATTAACGAATGCCGGGGTTCTTATGTTGTGGCGGACATTAAGCTCAACTTTGTTGGGCCAGCGAATGGCCCGAAACATTTTAATGATCCACAAAGCAGTGGAATTGAAAATTCAATTAGCACGCAAAACAATGGGATTACGCCATCAACCCGGGTGCATTTAGCTTCGTATAGGATCCGCCAGCTTAGCGTAGTCGTTGGTAGCCGCGACCGAGTTCCGTTAATAGAGTCATCGCAATCCAATTTGTTGCACCAAACATTTGACGCCGTGTCACGCACAGTGTGTAAACCTTACAACATCGGGAATTGTGTCACAGTGGTGTCGACAAAAAAAAACGAGAGCACCACATCGTCAGACAGAGTTAACAACCGATTAGCGGGTCATTATGGAAACGGAAATACGAGACCCGCATCGGCCTATCAGCGGCGCGCGTAGTGTGTTGATCGTCGAAACGCAATGTTTGTGAATGAAGCAGACGAAAGGCGCGTGACTGGCCCCGCTAGCCCGCTTCCTCGTCCACCAACCGTCCCTTGAGGCGGTGTGCTTCTCTTCAAATTAATCAATCATGAAACTTCGATCGAGGAGTATAAACAATCAACCGCGATCGAAAATTTCAACTCGCGAACTCGAAAACGGGTTGTGAATTCCGCCAGTTTTTTTTGTTTCGCTCTGCGAGCGGCATTTTTCTTGATAATGTTTTTTTTCTGTTTGATTCTTGCATAAGACCGCTCCGATCATTAATCAGGAGTTTTTATTGCGTCTTAACGATTGCCGACGTTTGGTGGCGGCGGGTCTCGTTTAAAACGATCGTTCGCGACCGGGAAGCGTACTCCTGTCCGGGGCCGTCGGGGCCTTATATGGGTGGCGGTTCTGGCCTTGAATAAGTAAAACCTTTGGCACAAGATACATTCACAGTCACTATGCCGGTACCGACGCACTCTGAGTCATGTAGGAGTATGTTTATTCGCGCACGTGAGGTGGGATTCATTCCGCAGTATGGATTATGAATTGTTTACACTATTCCGTTTGGTTTTTCTATCGCAGCTTAACACGAGAACGTGAGCACGGGCTACGAGAAGATTTGTCAAACGCCATTTCGGAAGATTTGAACCACAAATCCGGATCCAGAGCGGAATACATTTTTGATTTCTCATTCACTCCCGCTGAGCCTTGTATGCGCCGAAAAAGACCGGTAGAGAAAGAGCAAGCGCAAGGTGGTTACATTTTTCCACCGGCAATTAGCAGCCGCCAAATCGTTTGTCATTTTCCAGCCGTCATCATCGTCATCATCCATCAGTGTCCATAATGCGCACGCACCAATCGAGCATATAACAGTTCGCCGGGTTTCGACAAATCTGGGGGTTCGGGGCGGAATACGGCCCACCGAACGGTGGACTGTGTCTGTGGCCCAAAACAAGTGGCCCAGGCCCCGGTTAGCGACACTTTTTCTGCCCACGAGTACTCTCGAAACGTAGGTTCGTTCGGCAATCGGTAGGCACGCACCGGAATGACAGAGAAATATTGATTCAACTAATGAATTATGAATATCAAATTAAGGTTACTTACGTTTGCCATCGATTTTGAGGTGCCCGCAGGCCACCGGCACGGGTTTTGCCGGTGTACGGGTGTGGTGTGGTTCGGTAGAGAAAAATGTTCCTCAATGAACAGGCGCAAGGCATCAGCATAGTAAAGAGGCTCGATACAACACGCACACCGCGCGGAATGCACGGCAAACATAATAATCTGATAAAAGTTTTCACGGCGCGTAATACTACACTGTGAATTGTGTGGGGTCTCTCTTTCTCTCCCTCTCTTGCTGGGCGGGTCCGATGAGAATTGTGCCATTCTTGACCGACGGTCAGGCGGTAATTACGACCCTTTTTGACGTTTATATCAGGCCCGCTTTAAGCGGTTTTAGCATTTTCAATTGACGGAAACTTTATTACAGAACGAAAACCTTAACACCGGACGTAGACTGAGTTTAAGCGAATATCAAGACGCTTTAATGTCACTGACCTTAGCCCCAGTCGATGGGTAGCGTGAGTTGCGGAAGGGTTGCCAGGCCTCTAGCAGCAGCAATATTTGGGTTTGTAAGGGTTGAAGCGGGGTTTCTTGAATTTATAAGCTCAGACCCCGTCACAAACGCAACCCTGAACTGGAATCCTAGTTTTTGGCGCTCTCTGGCGCGGTGGTATTACTGACTCTTCTGTCTCTCCTACATAAAGTCACCTCGATTGAGTGGGTGTTTATGTGCCGAATAATGCAAACATACAATTACCGTCCATCGGTCGGTCGAAGGTCAACCATGGCCGACTTCTGGCCACCTACAATCGTTGGCCCGAAATGTTGACCGGAATGGGAGTTTCCAAAATAAGTAAAACACAGGGGTTGCTGTCGTCAGCGCCAGCGCGTAGTGTGCAGCGTGAGCGTCCGAGCGCAGGCCTCATCAGGGTCGCTGGGGCCAATGTGGGCTAATCGTATGCGGTGTTGTTAACAGCTGATATGTTAATGCCATAACCCTTTCCGGCTGAACCAGAAGTACTGCAAGTGGAAGCAGCTCCAGTTTTGTGTTTTGGTAGTTGACTGTTAGTTTCCATTCCTGTCTCAAGGCACTGGCACTGGCGTTGGGAGCCTCGTTACACTTCCTTATTTCATCCTTTCGAAGATGTGATTATGCGCATTCATAAATTACATTTAATAGCCGGAATTTATTCATAGTTGTAATTATTTGTAATGTGTGTCATCAGTAGATAATTTTATTGCAATTTCAAAAGGGACAGAACTGGGGCTGAACAAAACTGGCGAAGAGCTCTCTCTCGTCCTGCAGTAGCTTCGAATCCCTATCATTCGGTCTCAGTCGGCCAACGACACCATCATAAAACATCGGTTTTATCACCCATGGTTTTCCTAGCCCTGCAACCGAGCTGCATCGCTGGATATTTGTGCCATGCCATTTGTGACAAAAAAGAATGCTGCTAAAGTGAAAACATAACTATGTTGAAACTCTCCTTATTCGACGGTTCGTCTCGCATCGGAGCGTAGGATTGGGCCGGAAAAATACCCGCAACAGCGGCACAGCGGTCTCTCTCCGGTGCACTCTGTATCACATGTGCAGTCGGGGCCCGGAAAATTACTCTCCTCTCCGGCGTCCGAAGTCTTGTCCGGAAATCGACAGCTTTTGGGAAAAAAGTGGATCGAGTAACATCCGCTGGGAGCGGCACTGACTTGGGTGCTTCTCTGGGACGATGCTTCGGCCTCAGCGGCGGTCCGTAACGGAATTAAAGTTGCATTTGAAGATCTGCCGCTTTTTTACGGCATGGATGTCGATTTCCTTACGTTGCACCACCGGGTGGATCATAAACCAGTGTTCGCATATGTTGCGGCGCGCCGGATAAGGAATTTATCTCTTCCCGTTTTCCAAATGGCAGCAAACCATTTACTTGCGCCATGGCGGCAGCATTGGCGATAAACGAGGTAATGTGAAGATAATGTGGCTCACCATTACCGGGCAATGTATGGGATACGGAACGCGCGTGCCCGAGAGAGAGATAGGAAGGTACTTGCTTTGACCATAAATAAGCTCCGCGCACGACTATTTCCGTTGTGAACGATCCTCGCCGACTTAAAAAGTGTCCGGAGCCAAACCCAGCCCTGGTGAGCATCATAACGATCTTTCATTCCACTTTCGGAACGTTGCCAACCGAGGCCGAGCATTAAACTTCCGGTTGCTTGGAGTCCTCCGGCGGGCAACAATCGTCGCCGGCTTCATCACATATTCAGCAGGACGTGAGGGAATGGAAACGGGCAGTTTATTAGACGGCGATGCATCTTGGGGACAGTTTTCCATTGCGATCGTTATGGAAAAGTAATCACTTCCATTGCAAACTAATCATCGGACCGTGTCCTCAGGGGACTGTGCCCTTTTGGGGACGCTGTCAGTGCACCGTTGTGTTCCGCAATGATTGTCATTTGCTTGAAATAATCATGCATTTGATGAAGGAAGCAGTCTTCGTGGGCACGAATCGATTCGATTGTGCAACCAAAACCAATCCAATATGAGTGACTCGCGTACTTGTCGGACGATGGTCGTACGTGGTTGCAAGGAAACCGCATTTCAATGCTATCGATAGCTGGAACTGTTACGGAGATGCTTCGATCGCATGGCTCACCGCACTTGTCGGTCGCCCATTTTGAAGATTTTAAAAATATTTATTCGACCCCGTTTCGCGAGGTTTTTGCGCAAAAGTTATGAAGATGTCATACCCAACGTAGCGTAGCTTGGAGTTTATGGTGCAAATTGAGGAAACTACAACAAAAGTCGCTCAGCACCGATTGAGATGCGCTTTCTACTTACGTGCCGACTACTTTGCACTGTGGCCATCAAAGGACGGAGCCGAAAAAGGAAACTTTTGGCACTCTAATTTACGATTTCAAAATAGGGTTTTATCGCTCTTTTTCTTTTTTATCAAACGTGAGGGGTCCAACGATAAGTTATCATTATTTGATGCCTCCGCTTTTCCGAAGTCTAATTGACGTCAAATAAATCCTTCCAAAGCTCCATCGACAGCGTTGTTCGCCCGGGTGGTCATTGAATAACGTTGGGCGTTGCATAAGAGCCGGCTTGAAATTGATACCACACCGGGCTTGGGGCGGGTCAGAGCACCTGGTAAACCTACATCGCTCCGGTGTTCCGGCTGAAGTCCGAAACCGAGGGAATAAATCAAACACACATGAAAAAAAAAACGTTCAGTCAGGGCACGACAGCAAGAAATAAAGAAAAGCGGAAAGCCGTACTTATAAAGCCCTACTTTGGAGTAGCAGTATAAAAAGAGAGTTCCAATTATTAATTATTTCTATCTTTTTATGCTAAGCAAGTAAGGAAAGAGAGTGTACCAAACGGACGCTAGGCGCCGAAGTTTCCACCGCCGATTACTGTGAGCCGGACGCAGCTACATTTCCGGGTCGAAAAAAAAAACCGTCGGCGTGTCGTCGGTTGGTTGTGGCCGCACCGGTCGCGTGGTGTCGCGGAGACTCTTGGAGCGCAACCCAATTATGCTCACCCGCAAGGGCTCTGCTTGCGTGATGTTGGCGTGTTCTGCGCGCACGAGCCGGTGAAGTTGTGCAACAGTTTTACGGTCCGTTGACCCAAGCCACAAGAGCAGTACGTTTGTCGGCGGTTTCGAGCGTCTGAAGGTGTCCGAGAATGTGTAACTTTCCCCGGTGGTTGTCCACCAGGAGGTTGGTTTTTTGCTCCTTCTTCGAGTGCTCTCAACAAGGCTTAGCTGCATGATCTTCTGACACCGAAGCGAGAGCTTACATCTATTGCCACAACCATTTGAAGCAGCCTTAAACATAAGCTCGCCCGCGATTTTGATTACGTCATTCTGAGTAATGGCGTGACAAACATAGTTCGTGGGCAACTAATACGCTACATAAAGAGCGTAGCATTTCGACTATGTTTTGGTGGGCACAGCCCATTCGTTGCGCCAACCAAGCTTCGAACCGAAAATTTGGAAAACAGTTTCAATATATCATCGACTTTTCATTTCTTTCATCGGCTTAACCTAATGTAGGGATCTGTCATTTTAAAATGATACCGTTGTGGAACAAGTCTATTTCGAAATATTTATAAAGCAGCCAAGTGGTCAATATCTACCTTATCGAGCAAATGAATGCACGCATGAATTAATTACCTGTGGTCGGTAGCTAGCCATCCAAACCTTTCGCCATTGACCAGCAACAGATCGAACGGAAACGTTTCACTTTCCCTGCAGCTTATCGCTGGTTGATGCCCTTCCGATGATCAATCACCGACGGCCGGGCCCGATCGAAGAAATGTAGCCAAACGACTTAAGTACCCGACGAAAGGTACGCTTCCCTTCGGTCATCATGATTAGGAGCGCTCAGCCCTGGCTTGTTGTGCATGCCCAGCGAACATAACAGTCCTTTGCTGCGCACTCTTCGTGGCAGGCTGGCGCTGGCTTTCCACATGGGTCCACAAATGGCGGCGAATAACGGTTTAGTGATTGCCTTCGGTGCCCGAGGGCTTCGATAAACTTCGAAGCTGGAGAGACGCATTTTCGTCTGGAAGAAATGTCGAAAGGAGGAGGAACCGCTTTGGGGCGAGCTAAATTGCCGTGGAGAGAGCTTCCCATTGCAGCCAGTGTTGGTGTGAATGTGTCCCGGGAGAAGTGTTTCCGAGTCATTGGCGGGCGGTGAGAACGGCATTATCTTCCTTTGTCGTCTGGTAATCAGTCCCCAAGTCTGGTTCGTTTCTGCTTCAGTGAAAAACCGGCACAATCCCCCCAAAGGAAGTGATTAGTTTCATGCTAACCAGTCTTATGTGCGCCGGTTTCCACGATTTAGCTGTCAAGCAGAAGTTATTAGCAGCTTCTCAGTATTTTGTGGGCGATAATCAGGGATCTTTTGTTTCCCGTCGGTTATAAATCGGGTGTTTGAAGAAGATATACAATATCTGTTTAGAAAATATGTTCAACAAACCTACAGATTTTATGAAAAACAAAGATGAAAAATTAATTCATTAATATACACAGAAGGGACTATTATGATTAAAAGCTATTTGGAACCATTACAATTAGTATTTGAATTCGTGGATTTCGTTTCTTTTACTTTGTTTCAGTTGAAGCAGAGCTATCTATTGAATATGAATATAATATTGAATCTATCGGTTCCATAGATTAAGGTGTAACACCCGGCGAGGCCCAACCGGGAATGGCCACGCTTCACTGAGAATATTTTTCATTAGATAGATCGTGTTTCAGATTTTATAATTTAATAAAGTCAAAATAATGTGCTTTGTTTGAGGTGCGATCATAGTTGAAACGCCCTTTCAACAATGATCGCGTGGTAATGGCCATTAATACAAAGAACCGCGGCTGGAATGAATCAACCACGTGACTAATGACTTCCGTTGGAAAAATCTGCGCGCACTTTGGCCCAATTGTGGGCCGCGATTCCCCCCACAATGGGGTGGGCGCAGGAAGTCGGGTTCCCATCTGTGAACTGCTGAACTTGAGCGTATTTTCCGGCTGCACTCCGGAGGCGCTGACCATGGAAACAGCCCCCAACTAAACCCATTTATGCATTGTTGCGAGGCCGATCATGAATTATGCAGACCGGCTTGTAGACTACGGGTCCGCAACTGATCCGTGAGGGGTTATTTCCCGGTCATGGTGGCCAATGGACAAAGAAGCGTGCGCGTGTACCGTACTGCACGAGGTTTTTTTTATTGGTTTCTGCTGCGTGCTTTGTGGCGGTGGAAGGAAACGCGACTGTTACGCGATCGCGAACTGGTTGGCCTTTCCGCCACAGGGAATTGCCGCTTGTCTGCAAGCCGCGCCCAACTTCCGCCGGTTGAGCCGATTTACCGCAAACCGTTTTCGCGCGATTCTTATTTTCAATGGTCCATCTTCTTTTCTCCGTTCCAGCGTTAATCGAATCAGTACGCTAGCGGATTTCGAAAACTGTATCAACCTACAGGAGCTGTACCTCAGGAAGAACAATCTGACCGACATCGACGAGTTGGTCTACCTTCAGGTAGGTGTTTGCTGCGCCGTTCGTTTCCCTCGATCGATCACATCACCGTCCGGTGTCGTCTTTCAGAATCTTCCGAAACTGAAATTCCTGTGGCTGGAGGAAAACCCACTGGTGGAGAGTGCCGGACCGACCTATCGGCAGATAGTGTTACGCGCGTTGCCAAACCTCAAGAAGCTCGACAATGTCGATGTCACGCCGGAGGAAGTTGCCGAAGCGATGCGAGCGCCGGTCGCTCAACCGCAACCGAGGCACGAGATATACGAAGATCCTTCGCCACCGCCCCAACCGTACCAGCAACAGCCTCCGTCACAGCATCAGCCGCAACAGCAGCAATACCGTCAGCAGAGTCCAGTGATTGAGGTGAGCCGGGAAAGGCATTGCGCGCATGGCTGCTCACTAACCGGACAGTAACCCGACCGATGGACAGTTCGAGAATTTAATCTAATGCGCCTCACACATGTGCTTGTCATTCGGAACTCGGAACTCATGCCTGAGCCCCAGAGGGATTGCGAAAATTGGCGAAAATTTCACTGTGCTTCGTCTCTCTTTCTCGTTTATTTTTTCATGTCACTAACACAAACCTCACATATTCAACCGCCATCTACTGCGTCTACGATCTTCATATGCTGCCCGTGTCCTGTCCTAACATCCTGTGTGTTGTGGCGTCTGTGACGTGAAACACCAAACTTACATTTTTCCACACAAAAATAATTCGCTCGCGCGAAACTAACATAAAACAACGCGGTCGCCGACGCGTGCCCACGGTGCAGCAGCAGATGAGCCCGGAAAATACGGAATCCGAGTGCATCAGCGATCCGGCGGATCGGGCCTCGCTCCCGTCCTCACCGCTGCAGGTAATGAAAGCCCTCTCTCCATCGCAGCCCCCGGGAGGGCTGCTTCCTGTTGCTAGTTTATTTTTATCACAACCTAACCGACCACCTCGAATCACGAATGCATCCTGTGTGTATCCTTTGCACCACCACTAATTTCCGGTCGTTCCTCTTTATGGACTTCGGAGCAGGAGCAAGGACTGTGTGGACACACATTCATAAACCTTGCACCACCAGCTTCCGGGGGTTTCTTTTGGCGCTCGAGTTGTGTTGTAAATTTTGCAAGTTTATGCCATGGAGCTCTTGGGCTGGACGAGAAGTTTTTATGTTGCCCCACCGACGTTTTATGCTGCACCAATGTTTATGACCGTCAGCGCGCGCGTTCGAAAATGTTGCCCACAAACAACAGCCTGTTGCATGGCCGGTTCGGTTCACCGTGCATTTTGTGTATGCTTTCTGTGTGTTTCACCTTTCTATCCCCAACATCATATGCTTGGCCCATTTCCGGTACATGATTTATGCAGCTCTTTGGGGACGGCTATTTACGATCGAAACGTAGTGCACTTTAGCGAATGTAGTTTCTGGTTACGTTCTGTTTTTCACTGGCTTTGGGTGTAATTGCTTGTCTGCACCACAAAACGCTCTTTACCTTTCGGTTTTTCGTTTGCCTCCCCTTTGTCCTTTTCAGCGAAGTCCTTCGAACAGGGAATTCTGCTACTCACCGCCGTCAAAAGCACCGACACAAGCACAGAATCCGACTGCATCATCGCACTGCACCGCAAGCAGCCACCGTGGCTCATACCAGCAGTTTGATGTAAGGAAGTTGTTCCTTTCGGTTTTTTTTTCTCTTCTATCTGCCTTCATGCCTTTTCTGACGCTTTTCCGGGCTTTTTTTTTCGAATGCTCGGAAGGTCCGCATCGCGGATCGTTAATGGACTAGACTGTAAACTTTGCCAACTCCATTACCATAAATAACAGTTGTTCGGTTTCCTTACTCTCTGCTTCGAATCATTGCTCTCACATTCTGCACCACCAACAACCATCCGATGAACACTACCGACACTCGCGCCATTTGCACCAAAAAGAGGTCACCCGGCTCGGACCAGGACAGTCCGGTATCGGGATACCGAGAACGTGTCCCGATTGCACCGAGCATGTCGACACATTCGATGAAGGTGAGCATATTGGGGAAAGTCTCTACCGGTTCGCCGTTTCCTTTTGTCAAATCTTGGCCACTCAACCGTGGATCGGTGCATCGGTGCACCGCCTACAGGGCATTTGGTTGCTTAAACTACTGGAACGCTTCTTCCCTAAGCGAGCAACTTAAGTTTATCGCGGACGAGCCAGAGTTGTTACTGGCTTTTCTCCACTTTACTGGTGATCGCTTTTCTTTTACTTCCCTCGATCAAGAGGCGGATCGGCAGGCGGACAGCATAAATTGGAAAAGGGAGGTGGCTGGGTGAAGGGAATATTGTGTAAACGTTTTGTAGCATATTGTGGCACTTTTTTCCGTGGCCCCTGTTCCGGCCTGTTCCGCTTGTTTAAGGCTGATACAACACCACGCCAAGAGGGGAAAATGCTGTGCGAAGCAGTTTCCCTTTCCGCACCAAGTGACCGTTTAATGCAGGAGCTCGTGTAGTAGCAGTTCGCGGCGACTAATTCCAGGTGTAAATAAAGCGTAATCATAGATCGCTCGATCGGCTACTACTAGCCGCCAATGTCTTGTCGATGCGTGTTTATGCAATTACATTGAATTGAGTAATTTTCCCTGTTTTCCGTCTTAAATGGTCAACGGCCATTTGTCGAAAGCTCGATCTGCCTCGCACGGCCGCAAGTATTAGAGCACTTTGCTTTAGCCGTTTTGACAGTGTCGTGGAACAGGCACAGGCAGTTGGAAAACGACGGTTAACAAACCGTAAGATGCAATGTAAATAGTGGAAGGTGTATTATTGAGCTTTGGTTGTAGAGGCGAAACATAAAGCAATAGAAAAGGAGCACACAAACAAATGGTTTTTTGTGTAACAGAAGCCTAGACAAAAAGGTGCGACCGTCTACTGATGAATCGTGTCTTTGCAGGAATACTATCAGTCGGATTATCAACGGCAAAATCCTCCCGCCCATTACCGTCACAGTCAGATGGATTTGACCGAGTGGGATGAATCGTCGCCAACATCGAACCATCAGAATAACAATAACAACAACGGAGGCCAAAACTCTGGCAGCCAGCACGGCCAGCAGCAGCAGCAAGGCTCGCACGGTCAATCGCACTACCAGCAGAACCGTCGGAGCATCGCCGGAAGTACGGTGAACGAGCGAGAATTGTACCAGTACCGGAATGGGAATGGCAATGGCAAGGGTCCGGATCCGCGGGACGAATGGGAAGACGTTGACCGGCGGCGGAATGAGAACAGGTATGGCAGTAGTAATTGGTATTTGTGGTGTAACTATTGTTTGCTATCAATGTTTACCCAATTGCAGGCGATCCGACTCCCGGTTCAACGATAGCGCCAGTGTCATCTCCAACGCGCTGCTGAATCACTTTGCCGGAGTGCACCGAAGGCCTGTCAGTAGAGTATGTGCAGCGGCGTAGATGCTGGTGTGTTGCGCTTAGACTGATAGGTTGCCATTATCCTTTCTTTGCAGAACTCCAATCTCCTGTCGGCCACGCTGTGTCTGGTGAAGGAGTTGGACTATCCCAGTTTGGAGGTGGTAGAGCATGCAGTTCGTTGCCGTATCGATGAGCTGTCAGAGTAAGGGTTCGAGAAACTCTGCTCCACCATTTTTATCCTCTCGTTCGCCGATATGTTCGACTGTACCGGAAGATGCGTCCTCAATCTTAATCTCCCCGCGTTCTTAGGCTACATTTTTTGTGGTAACACCGGAGAACAAACTTAAACACTTCCTGCTCACAACAATTGCAACAACAATGAATGGGGCAGCATTAATTTTTGCCCTTCATTCCGTTTTACATGATGTGTAGGTTCGCGACGCGTTCTGGCATTTTTCTCAGTAAGTTGGATGCAAGCGGAACGTACGGTCGCAAGTTGGTTGCTGCTACTGGTCTTGTGCCACTGTTACCCCGATGTTTAATATCACTTCTCAGCGCTCAGACTATAATCCCGTTTCACTTATTCACGTTCTGAAGCAATAATAGAAAACCAGCAGGAGAACTATGAATACGGTGAAGAGGCGAAGTTTGTCCGGCGAATAGAGGAACCTCTATAGCCTCTTTGGTCAATCGCATCAATCCGTTATGGGATTGCGCGTAAAGGATTCCAAGCGAAGTGGAAAGGGATACGTACTACGTGGCTTATGCAATCGGTAGGCGGTTGATGATAAACGGATGATAAACTTAACTAATCTTTGTGATGAGGGCAATACTTTAGGGCAAGAGGAGAACCTAAACACAGGACGCAGCTTTCGGTGGGTGTCTTTCTTTTTTGTAACGAGCATACCCCGTCAAATAGGAAGAAAAGACTTAAAAACTTTATAGCAAAACAATACTTCTCGAAGGTTCAATCAAACCAGCTGACGCTGACGGGCTCGGAATGTTTTTGCCAACAAGCGGAGAAATTAGTCGTTAGTAGAGAAAAAGAGCATAGGACATAACCAAACTTAAGGAAATAATAAAACTACCACAAAATACTAGGCGGTGTGAGACGCGAACGTGCAGGGATCATGTTTCGAAATGGGCCGCAAAAGGAAATGAACCGTTTTCTTTCGCAGTGCTTAAATCGAAACGAATGCTTAAGAATGCTTTAGCTAACTGCCTTTCTAAGTTAATGGACAGATTGCGATTGGCGAACTTTTGGTGGTTCGGCGCTAGGTTAATGCAGGAAATGGTCGATTTGTTTAGGTAGGAATTTGAATGCGTTAGTTAAGGAATGCTGTTTGTTGTCTCGAAGAGATGCATTTGGAAGGGACGATCCGTACGAAACCTGAAGTGCATACCGAACTCCGAAGTCCGACGCAGTACAAATTTTGTTAAAAATCTCACAACAGCAGCAACCGTCACATCAGTAGTGGCCGATCCGTTATTTTGCTTGTTTGTTAACCGTCCTTAGCGAGCCCCGGGCCCGAGTGAAGGAGGGCTATTAAGTGCAATCAGTATCTGTCGCTCTCGCCAGCGACAATAATAGGCAAACCAACGTTGCGTCCATGGAATGGAGAAGCTTGTTTGTTTTTAATTTAAAAGAACGAAAGCATCCGCGTTGCATTTGTACTTCGTTTCACTCGTGCAGCATCAACGGCGTAGAGAGAAGAGGCAGAGCGGCTGACGTGTAAAAAGAATTATTTTTACCTTCGCGGCGATCCTTAGGTGGAAATGATACGAGAGATTAGTTAGTGAAGGATGGGAATGAATGGAATCACAGGAACGTTTCGTGAAAACACTAGAAAACGAACAATTCTAATTAATAAACCAGAAAACCTAGTGTAACATATTATTAATAAAAGTACTAATAGAATAACAAAGGCATACTACTTAGTATTTCATTTCAATGCTCGAAAGAAACATCTCGTTTCTTTGTCATTGCTTTGTCAGGTTTGTCGACATTTCTTTGCTTTCAAGAGATGATTTATCGTTGTTCGAAATGATTTTTTGTTTAAAACTATACAAACTCTTTTGGTACTGTTTTTTTACTTTTAGTTTGAAAACAAATATGAATTTTTCAGTAGTATACATTTCCGCTGCTAACAGCGCCCTCTATGTCTGATTAGACACACTAAAACTTTCACGCATTCTTGAACGCATGTGCAACAGAGCAAGCTAGCTGCACGTTCGACATGAGAGAGCGAGATCAAATGAGCAGAGTTTTGGTTTGTGATTTAAAAATTAAATGGGCAGTTACTTACAATTTTCAAGTTCCGTTTAAGGTGCGTAATATATTGTGTTCTATTCTGCTTGAATTTTAAAAAGCACTTCTACTTATTTTAATTCCAAGTTTTAAAACAGCTTCAAAAAAATATACAGAATTCATAAACCAGAAAAGATCACTTGGTAAAAAATGATAGCAATGAATATTGACTGCGGTTTGTTGTACGTACATTTTCCTCTGTACACATTTATTTTAATATCTGCTACGCACTATTATGTCGCATTATGATCCTTTCCGTTTATTTGGCTAACAATTAGGGTGCTTTGCAGTTCTTTTCGCAACGCGATCGCTGAAACCCTACTCTAAGCTGAAACATCGATTACCGCCCCTTCGTGGGGAAGTTTAGCGAAATCGGCACTCGGCGCAAAAGAAACTTTAAACTGTGTCTGATGAGAACGATGGGAGATACATCCGGCCGTCCCGGGTGTACGTTGATGTTCCTTTCGCCAATTTTGCGCTTGTTTTCAGTAATGGGGATTACATCTTTGCTCTGCTAGACGGTCAAACAACAGCTACACAACATTTAGATATCGGTCAAAGCGTTCGGTATTCTGTTCTCTTAGTTTATATTTTGTTGGGATAGTTTAGCACAATTTTAAACCTACCACCGTCCACTCGTCCAAATGGTTTATTTGGGATTTATTGTCTTTCACAGCGTTTTGCAATTTGTTATTATTTGTTTGCAATCGAATTTGGAAAGAAATTTTATATTCGCCCCTCCAACATCGGGTTTATCTCTTTCTCTGCTTGCCAATTTATGAATGATATTACGATCGAATGTCTGAATGCTCAAGATGATGATGAAGATCATGTGATGATGATTGGTGACGATCCGCTTGTTTCGCGGTTTGTGGGAATGATTCTTGTGACTTTTTTCATGCTTTCCAACTTATTGCGGAACTTCAGAGAGATAGGGAAAAGGAATCTCTAACGCGGAAAGCGTATGTCACTAACTAATGAACGTGTGGTTTTTGGTAATTCGCAAGAAAAAAGTCATCCACCGCACACACTCAGTTACTCGCGCGTCTCCGTCGATGTACGCACACACCACAGGAAACGTAAGAGTTTCGTAAGAGAATTAATCCTAAACAAATTGACACGCGGAAGGGTAGTCAACGCCCACCGGAACCAGACCGGATCGCCGGGTGGGGTTTAGTTGTTTGTTTGGTTTTTCATTTGTCTCGTCCCAGTGGTCCCGCATGGAGCCTAGTTTGAGCATCCCGCGGGGGTCCTCTGAAAGCTGACAGGATTCGAAAATGTCAACGCAAAATCCTAACTAGACCTAGAGAACTGAGAGTGTGCTACAGTACTATTATTTGCTAATCAATTTGGCGCTAGCTAACTCTTCGTAGCGTCCTGAAGGTTTCGTCTCGTTGTGTTTCTATGTCTGCGGTCTGCGCGCATTAGCCTATCTGATCGCCTATTTCGATCTTTCGATCGCCTGGAAGCCCTTTGAGTGATCTTTGTCATTTTTGTTTCAATCATGCTCGGCAAACGTTGGTCGAAACATTGTCTCCGCTATCGTTTAGTCATTAAACTCAGGAACACTTGGAACGCGGAACTGAAGGAACGCAGAGGTTAAATGCTGAAATTGCGTGGCAAGCCGCGCACACTCCGGCCTGATATGTAACGATGAAGAGTTCCCCCCCTTTAACCCACTGACTTGTATCTGTAGTTTCATGTTACTTGCCCCCAAAATGTTCTGCCCCAAAAAAAAAAAAATCAAATGCCTTCAAAGTACGGTCTATTTCTTGCGCGCCCTTTGCATCGTGCGGCTGATGTCACAAAAAAGGCAGCAATAAACTTAGGGTCCAAATCACTAGCGAAACCGCCCTGAAATGTTTGCCGCTAGGCTGTTGTGGTGGATTTGGCCAGTCGTCTTAGAAGAACGGTGGCAAATCACAGTTGCACAATGTCCCGCCGTCTCCCATTTTGCAGAATTGCGTGCAGAGCTCGTCCCAGTTCGGTGTCGTGGTTTGGATGCCGTCCGCTACTCCAAGGTGCCCCTCCACATCCGATCCGTCGCAGCGACTGCAGCCGTTTAGCTGCAGGTTGGCCGTCTTGCAGAACGCAACACAGATCAGATCCACGCTGGAGTGACCCTTCGGTTTGTAGCCTTTGCAGCTGCACTTGGACACTCCTGAAACGGAACAATTCTATATTATTGTTTGAGTAGTAAGCCAGCAGCAGAGTATATTTTTGGTGCAACCAGATTGTTGAACAATAATCGTTAACTAACAAACACAAAGCCCCAGCTCAAACCAGATCTTGAACTAGTCTTAATTTAATTTACTTTGTTCTTAAATCTCATCATTTTGAGGCTTTGTCGATTAGAGCTTTATCGGAAACTGGCCGTGCGATACTTCAATTGTCGGCACGTGCGAATTGTGTCGCAATAATGAGATTGTCCAAAACCAATATCTTGAGCTTTGGCATTAAACTGGATTAAGATACTGCATCTTTTTGTCGGCCGGTTGCGTCTCGAACCCCCCGAATGTGCACCTTAGCCCCGGTTGGAAAGATTTGCGAGATTAGCTCCTTGTGGGGCTCGTTCGAGTCACGTCAATCATATCGGGAATTGTAGGTTTGGTTGATTTACGATTCTCTTTGACGTCATCGAATTGGCCTTTTGACCCATAGTCGCGCGACCATCGATTGGCTCTCGTATGACGCTGTCAAGCCCCAGTTCCTTGAAATTTTCCGTATGAGATTCTTTAGATGTTACTTTTAGCTTTCGATTGTAACTCTACATTAAAACTATTGGGATAGTAAATTTACTGTGGACTTACCCAAACCATTGATGCAGAGTACCGGGCAGAGTCCGTCGACTGTGTCGTCATCCACTGGGAGTGGGTGCGTAGTAGTGTCGGTAGCTGCGGGACGCAGCCATGTCGCTCCGCAGCCGGGACCACCAAGTCCCGCGCTAAACCGGAACCGGCGGAAAACGAAACAATATGGTGTTAGTGAGACGGTCAGGAAACACGTGCAACAAGCTGAGGATCAATCATTGACTTATACTATCTGCTAAGGTATTTGGGGTTCAAATGTGTGCTGTCATGGCGCGGGATCTTGATGCGGAATGCTTCGGCATCTGTAAACCGGTAGCATTTATGGTGGGTCGCTGCTCATGGGCGGACGATGATTATTGCGCTTGATAGCAGGTGATTGAGGAAATATAAACGATAAAGCAAGTGCCAATAAACATCAGGCTGAACCAGAAATAGCCTATTGGTTAGAACGCAATTCGGAACAATTTGTCTCCAGGTGGGCGCCAATGTTAAAAATAGATTTAGTTTTAGCTTTAGTATCAATTTGATAATCTCTTCGGACGATCGGTTCTTTATCGGCGGTATGGCATCCGTGACTCAGAACTCCTATCGGTCCACAAGGCTATCGGGGCGTGATTTGGCAGTGATTCAGTTGCCATCTTCATCTCCATGATTCATCTTCAAGGTAGCATCCAAGACATAACATCGGTTTTCTGCTTTCCCTATCAATCAATCGGCCTTTATGAGCCGTAACAACCACCGTCTGTGGGCCCAAAACCAGATACATGGAACTGATACGTCGGGTTGTTCGCACTTATCAAGATTGCTTTTAATTTTCACATTATTGCGCCAAATAATCAGGGAGTGGGCACACATACACACGGCTGGTAAGATCGATGAGCCACAGAGTTACGGTGGTCCGAGGGTGGCCTAATCAGCCACCGATGACGATGATGAAACTTTTCCCATCAACACCAAGCCCACTCGGCGTTTGTTTCATGCGGTCGCGCCCTATCTCACTGTCACAATCACTGTCCTTCTCAGGACTTTGGCAGGTCCACACTATCTGGCCACACGCCACACCAGAAGGGGACCAGTTCTTTTTTTATGCAGAATGTCGCGAAATGAACCACCCTTTCGGGACGGACTTCCAAGAACTCGAAGAACAGCTCCCATAAGAGGACACACCAGACGCTCACAAAATCGACGTCAGCGACTCACCTGCAGAGCTGTTCACAGGTCAGCTTCCAGTTCACAACTACGCTTTTTCCGGCGCTGCCGTCCGTTTTAGTCTCGTCCACCGGAAGCTCCCCAGACGGTTCGTCCTTCGAGTCGTTGGTGGCGTTGGGAGTCGGATCTTGCGCCGTAAGGCTCACGGTACGGGCGTGCGCCGAAGCGACCAGTACCAGCAGCAGGAGCTCCAATCCCAGGACGATTCTACCGGTTGTTGTTGGTTGCTGGTCGGCGAGAGGGGAAAAAAGGTGGCTGTAGTGAAGCACTGGGCGTGGATAATTTAATTCAATTAACCCCGTAACTGGTGCGGGCTTATGTACTTGTCCCGGTTTTTGCTCCTTGCCAAGGCACAAACTATTGAAAGACTAATATAGTTTTTTCGCCGTGCAATAAAAAAGACACGAACATTGAGAGACCATTGAATAACGGAAAAGCTTTATTGGTGTGGTAAATCAAAAAGGACGAAAACTAAAACCGAATCCTTTCGCTAGTCATGGGTCGGCGCTTTCGAACTGGGAAAACCTGTTCGTCCTCGAACAGATGAGTATTTGAAATGAAATTTTCTCGTCTGAACTAATAAAAAGAAAGTCGGACAACACAAAACCGTGATGGGACCGAAAGTTGAAAACAGCGAGCTCATGACACGGTGGTTACCGAAGTGTAGGAAAACCGAATGAAAGTCAGGCACCAGAAAAAAATGACACTTGATTATGATATTTTCGCCGTACGGAATCGACACTGCCTGAACGGAGTCATGGAAGGACACTTTTTATTCGAACTCGATGTTCATTAGCCTTCCTTTGAAAAATGGCACACTTTTTGCTGCTGCAGTGCATTAAACTTTTCCCATTTCCACTGGATTCGATCAACATTACGCAACCCGACGTCATCTTGATTTAGGTATACAAACTCAACAAAACTGTGAGGAACGTTTCAGCAGCATTGATTGCCACAAATGTGATCATTCGTGCACTACCTCCTGCCGGAACACTGGTAGTTTATTTTGGCTGCGATTGTGCACTCGAAACTTAAAGACCTATTTAAACTCGGCTCAATAATCGCCTCCAGTATTACTTCAATTCATTTTTAATTTTCACTGTTTTTCTCCTTTTCACTGCCAAAGGCTTGCGGTCACAATGCGGCACTTACTTTCATAATTTTGCATTCGGCGGAACAGAATTGGCCAAAAGTGTACGGTTGCCTACGAGCTCCGTTTTTTGGTACGTGCTGTCGATTAATTCCGCCGATTGGCAATGCTCGGGAAGCCTACAATTGGCGCGGGTTTTTGTAGCTTTCTCACTGGATTATCACCAGGCCCAGGTGGTAGTATCAGATGGGCCGAGTGATAAGATTGTGGGCCGCGGTATTTATCGACCGGAACGGCACGCTTTCAATATCGCACCAAATTATGGGTGATAATGGAGCGCTGCCGTCCATCAGATGTCTGGAACCATGGCGTGGTGGCAAAGAGCTCCACGTACTGACCGTCTGACCGCTCTGGCTGGAGCTTTCTTATCATTCAGGACCGTAGCCCGTGGCGAAGGAGAGCTTTCGCGGTACCCTTACCTTGCACAATGCTCTGGCATGAGGCTTTGCGATCTAGCTTGGACTTGCTTCTGAAATGCTGGCAAGCCGATATGTCGTGGCCAGCGGTACACGTAATCAAACAATTGCGGGGCCTATTGCAATCATTTAGATACTGGTACTGGTTGATACTCGCTTAAATCACGTTAAATCATTCAAGGGAATTGAAGACAACACACAATATCAATGGTACAAGTTGGACAAAAGTGATTTGATTTGACTGCTGTTGGCAATAAAACGGGAAGCAGTTATCTTTAATAAAATTGGTGTAGTGCATTCGTTAAAACCAGCTCAAGTGCTGACCAAGAATTCCTGTTGGAGTGTTATGAGTAATGCTGTGCATCCTAAACGACCTAATATTTGGAGAGACAATTTTTGGATTCAATCCATTTTCGCGATCACATTTTCGTGATCATTTCGTCACAAACTCGACCCATATCATTCTCTCAACCATCGTATTTGCCTGACTAGACACCATGTGACTTCTGCCTATTCGCCGGAACTTGTTGGAAGCCCTTTGGGACACCATTCAGAGTCGATAATTGAAATGGGAGCCGAAACGAAGAATGTCGTAAAGGATATTGTATAGAATAGACGGATTTTTGATTTATTAGCAAAGTGTAAAAAAGTAGTTAGAATGATAACAGACATTACTAAAAAGAGATTGGAACGTTTTTCTATGATAAAAATAAGATACAAGATTTGGCAAACATTGTATCTTGGAACTATTAATAAAACATTTTAGGGCATCAGTAAAATCCATGATTCGTAAATGATTTTACTATGTTCATGAAATATCCTTATCATTTGCGACAAATAAGCAAAGGTTTTCGAACGCCCAGACAAATGTGGCGCTTTCTGAAACATCTCTTCCCATTTTATTCAAAAACCTTCAATCGCCTTTTGGAATTTATGGCACAAATGGCACATCCATTACCTGTCCCGATTCCGACATTAGCCCCACGAAGGTTGGCGCATTTATTGCACTTGCGTCATTGCGTCGATGCACATTTGGTGAACTTTACAGTTTTACAACCGTTTATCGGGCGGAACAGTATGCTGCGCATCGAGCACCGGGTCCGTGGCCCGTGGGCGCCGTAGGCATTCGGTTTCCACAAATCATAGTTACGTAAACCCTCCTTATCGCTGTCTGGTCTAAAATGGTGAGAACTTTTAAAAGCTCTTCGCCGACCATCTGCTAGCAGTTTGTTGTTTGTTCGAAAATTAATGGCCGACACTTGTGGTGGGCGACTCCAGGAAGTGTTGTCTGAAATGAAGCAACATTAGCGATGCTCGTGGCCGGGTGCGATAATGGAAACATGATTTGTTTTGAAGGTTGTGGCATAGTTTTAAGCTGCTTTCAGTAGAGTTTTGTGTGTCCCAAAATTACCAATTGTAACATGGAGTGGTTTTGTGCATCGTTTGAAAAAGCTCTCACCGTTTTTCTATCTCTCGGAAAGAGTTGAAAACATTGACGTCAGACTTTTCCACTTCAACCTTCCCATTAACTGCGCACAACGAATATCTGCGCGCGGGACGTTCTGTGCGTATTTCCAATCAAACGCAAATCAAGAGCTCATTAACAACAGCAAAGTGTTTTTAAGAGTTAAACGCAACTAATGGGGTATTAATGGGTGATGACCAGCTCACCATAAATGGAACATTAATATGCGGATCGAAAAGGTGGATCGAAACAAACAGACATTTGAGCACTTTTTCATTTATTCACCGTATCATTTCATTCGAATATTATGCTCTGTTTCGTGTGTCGAAAGAGACGCTTTTATTTACGCACAAATATTTTCACAATTGCAAAACAATAAAACCGTCACCGGAGCTTAGCGTAGAAGTGGCGTTTCAAACGTTAGTCCCGACCCAACTGACGTCATCCGGTTCAGAGCCTCGGCGGGCCCGCAATTGGCACACAAAGCGCGACAGGCAATTTGTTCTGCTCTGAAAACTCCTGTCCATTTCGCTGCCAGAAGCATAAACCACAAACAACGGTTCGGCCAAAATGGGCGAATTTGTTTGCCTTTTCGTGTGTTCTTTGGCAAACAAATCGTCGTTCTTCTCGGAATCACTCCTTCCTTTCTTTTGATTAGTGTGTGGCATTTTTGCATAAGTTTATGGTCGGCCTCTTCGGGCCAACGAGTGTCGTCAGTGCCAAAAGCACCTGCAGCAAGGCCCCCTTCTTCGACCACACGAAGTGTGAAGTAAGGTCCTTTTTTACCCTACAAGCATTGTAACATTTTCCACTTTACGATGCCTTCCAGCATCGTCCGCTGACACGTCCGCTGGAATGCTGAAGCTATGTCACCTTGCTCCTCGCGGCCACCACCCACAAGTCTGTCCCCACTCAAATCCCACACAAAATCCTCCACAATCCCCCAATTCGTTGGCCGCGGACCGCAGGGTGGGGATAATACATAAAATATTCAGTTTTCCCCAACCGGGGCAGGCGAAAGCCAGGCCCAGGCAACCCACGGCCGTTTGGCTCCGCCCCGAACCATGATGGCGGCCGGATTGAGAATTTTCCGGGAAAACTCTTGCGAACCCAGCGGCTAGCGGTGAAGTGGGTGCTCCCAAACGATGACGTAATCGCACCAACCCACACAGTTCGGAATCGTACGCTCGGCGCGTAGGAGATCCTGGCGCGGTCCTTGCAGCCGGGCAGCCGAACCCGAAGAAGCCTTCGGATGCGGAACGGAGCTAGAACGCCGTTTTGTAGGTCGAGCAACGCTTCCCAGCGGTCACAGCTCGTGAGAACGTCGGACAGTACGGTTTTGTCTCGAGAACCAGTTCTTCGGTAGCCCGTGTCGGGGTCATCGCTGTGTGTGCAGAACGTGCGTGAACATTCGTGGCAAGTGGCTCTCCTCGGGTGTGACGGTTTTTTGGCTGTGAAAATTCACCAAACCCAAAGGGAAACCCATCATCACCGGGAGAATCGCACGGAATCGAGCGCCATTTTCCCACCATCGCTCCAACCGATCGATTGTTCTGTGAGGCTGTGTTACGTAATCTGTGACTTGCTACCCGTACATCGAAGCGTGGATTAAGAGTGAAAAGCTTCGGGAAACAGGTCGAAAACGTAGCCCGTCTCGTACGTTCTGCTAACACATCCGTCAGTGAGACACCAACTCGTCGAAAGGTAGGTAGTTGAGAGGCTGGAAGACAACAACATTCAAATTTTCAAATATTCACCAATTTTCCGTCATATTCTCTCTTTGATTAGGGCACGAAGGCAACATGACGTCGATAAACGTGGACAAATACAAACTGTCCGACAAAACGGCAAAGCTCACGGCCAAAGGTAGGTTACGTAACGCGTAATTGCGTAGTCGGGAGTGATCGCTCGTTGAACGATTCGCATATAAATTTTGCTTTGCGATTAATCGTTCAGAACGACAAGCTTTGATAAGAGAATTGTAATCACACTCGCAAACCGTAATCGTAATCGAAACGGAACGAAATGGATCTCGTTTAATTTTCGCCCTCCCAGCGTAAGGTCTCTCGAATGGCCGAATGGAAAACCATCATTTCGGTTCATCCTTGAAAAGGAAGGGGTCCCATTAGAGAAGTGCGCAGCAGCAATGCGTTTGGTGCCATTTCTGGGCGCTGTGTGATCTTCCATTAATTTTAACAACCCAAGCATCGTTGGCATCAAATGACCTTCATTAGGGCAGAAACCCGTTACAAAGTACTCCAATTTGTAACGCTGGGATCGGAACGCGATGGAGAAGGTGGCCAAGATGGCCACACGAGCAAACAGGACACTGCTTTTTTTTCTCTGCCTGCCCGTTATAGAGACCCCTAGCTTCAAGTTGCGCAGGTTCTGACGAGCGCAGGTTCATGCGCCATGCGCTGCCCCGGAGGGTGTTCTAGAGAGGAGCCACTACAGCGCTTCCGTTGGCTGGGTAAATGGCCGGACCCGATCGATCGTTACACAACTCGGGGGCCGGGTTTGCCCTAAATTGTAGCGAACGGGTATTCCGGAGGCTGTTGACGTCAGAGACACTTTCTTGCTCGTGGGCCTTGGAATTGTCCTAAATGTTTACGTTTTTTTTTACCAGGTGTTTACTACTGTTACGTAACACTCGGAGTCCTGGATCTGGACTGCGCATGTGTAACAGAGGGCAACATTTTGTCTGGGTTTTATATTGTGGATTTGAGTTGGGATTGGAGCCCAAGATGGGAGCTAATTTTCAATAATTTGACTTGATTTTTGAAGGTCATTTTTTATCACTTTGTGGAATGTAAAAGTCGCAGTGCAGCAGTCAGGTCTTTCGGGGTAAATCTGTTTTTCCCTCACAATTTGAGATGTCTGCAAATATGAATTCGGTGTTCTCATTGTTGTCCCTGTGCTCTTCCTTTCAACAATCTCTGCACAAAACGACGGTACCACTTGGTCCGTGTGACAGCCACCAAAAGGCCAACTTCCGTCGGCGACAAGCAGTCTGCGGCAAGTGTTACTTCCCCGTGCGCCATCCCAATCCCGTACTACAATATGTTTTGTGATATGAAAATGTTTGCCATACCCGGGCGCACACCATTGTTGGCCGAGGGGACGCACTTCCGACGGCCCTCTTTGCTGATGGCTGCAAAATATGACACGATGCTATTGACACAAAGCAAGGGCTCGTCTGGGAAATGGGGAACCAGTTCCCAGTTTTTCCCCTTTCTGTTGAAGCTTTGAATTTTGCACCAACTATTTATCATTTTGTAAAGTCACTCCTGGGCCGAGTTTCACGGCGAAACGAAAATGCTTCACTGCAATTCGGACGGCGCAGAGGAATTCGAAGAATGTGGTCGTTTATTAAATTTTCCCGTGCCCCAGAGGCAGAGGAAAGAAAAACAGACCGAACACAAATTCCATGTCCTTCGTGTGTGCTTGTGTGCGCGGTAGAGCAAAATGCCAACCCCCGGAAGGACATCGGCAAGGGCCACCGCCGACCGGCGACGTGTCATTCGGGCCGCGTGGAGGGCGCAAATATTTGGCTACCGATATAAAACCGATTATCTACACTTTAACGGATCGTTAGTTGCAGACATAATTGAAATCACTCGTGCGCAACCCGACCGACGGCCAGGGATGGCCAGGGCGGTGTGCTTCTGGTGCCCGGGATCTGGTTCGGGTCACCCTGCCTTGCTGTGGCGCGATGGCTACTTTCAGGACCTACTCACTTTGCGGAAGCTGCGCTGTATGCTGTTTGGTCCTGCAGAAGGTCCTACAGTGGAGTGGTGCGCTTTGACCTGTCAGGAAAATGCATGACACGCATCAGGACACTCTGTGCGAGGGCTGTTGGCGCGAGCCGCAATATCTTGAGATGCCCGATAAGCTGAGATGCCATTCTGCGGAGGGGAAAACTTTCCCAAGGAAGGCGCCTTACGTTTCTGACAGCTGTTGGGAAAATGGGAAACAAGATGTATCTTTGGGTGTTTGCCTTGTCATTTCTGAATGAGTGCAGCGAGGCATGTTATCAAGAACTGAGAAACATCACCGAAAGCTAAAGCGAAAGGTGGCCGATAAGGTGGGCCAAACTTAATAAGAAAACTTTCTTCACTCGAAATCCCGTTCATTCATTTTGCTCATGAAAAGCATTCCTTCGCCTTTTTCCATTTTCCAGAGAACAGAAAGTATACATTCTGTAAAAGACATAATAGATTTATCATTCTCATTCTTATCTCGCGGGTTACGATAGCTGCCGAAATGTGATCCTTTTGTTGCGTGGGTCCACAATGCACAGAAGGCCGATGAAAACGAACACGGTTGCGCCTTCCTGGGCCATTCTTTTTCACGGGTCACCGCAAGGTTATCATGCTCGCAAGGAGATGCGCCCCATCGAACGAGACGAGCTCTTGCCCAACCGGGTTCCATCTCGAACCCTGCCCGTCTGTGTTCTACGCGAGGGGAGAAAATCAATTTCCTATTCATTCGCCGAAGGATTAGGCCAATGATGAATAGATAGATTGGCTACAACAGCTCTTCGGCTGCGGTTCCGTCGGAGGTCTAGTCTATAAAAATCGTTTTTCACCATTCTCCCCAGACGACCGACCATTACTGAGGAGGAGGCCCTAATACCTGTCAATATGGTCCATTTTTTATCAGCGTCATGGGCCACCTGATCAACGCCGTCGGTGATGGGTCCCGTGGGGGATTCTCGGTGTTTGGCGAACGGGGGATTAGGTTTGCCACATCGCAGCCTGTGCGCAGGGCGCGAGGGTTGGCCAATGTTTACTACTTCATACCACCAGCGGCAAAGAGTTTCTGAACATGGTTTAACCTTCTCCACGCCGGCCAATAGAGGCATTCGCCGAGAATCCTTAATTAAAACGATATCAACGCTAATTGTTCAAATGAAACACATTCTTTCGTGATTCCTGGTTCGCTGCTCCGGCGGAGTGGAATAATAGGGGCGCTCATGTTTCATCCCCTAAGCCGCCGGGATTCCCGCAGCGTCCCTCTGACGCTGATGGACGAAAATGGGGAAATAAATAGCATCGAAATGTCGCGAAGGGTTGCCTCGCACTCGCACTTGTCGGCGTGCGCCAAACCGGAGGGCTTTAATATTGAAATCCCTTCGAGGACGAATTGTTGCATTAAACCGACACTCGAACCGGCACCGGCTTGAGCGGCAACCGGTCGGACGCAATCCACTCTCTGCCCAAGGGGTGGCCACTGCGCTGAAGGTATTTACGTCAGGTTCCGGTGCGATGGATCGAGGGAGCACCACGGGCAAATTGATTCCAGACAACGAGGGCGCCCTCTTGCAGTGCGGGAAATTTTATTGCAAAAATAACTGCTAATTGAGGATTTTTGAAATAGTTCTGCGAGCGGGCTAGAAATTTTGTTTTTCTTGTTAGCATAAATCGACATATTTGCATTAGATGGTACTCTCGCATCTTCGGGGTTATGCAAAGCTATGCTCGTAAAATATGCTCTGGTGCGGTGGCTATAACCGTTCCTTTTTGAGGTAGTAGTCCTTATTTATAGATCACGGACCACGGGCTATTTTTAATACAGAGCAGACCGTTTTCTAGGGCGCTGTCTGTTAGTACACCTTTCACGACCGACGCCTGGCGAGTGGGGACACAATCGAGGGATTGTCGACGCTGTCGCTACGCGGCTGCGGTATGCTGACGTGCGCGAAAGCGTGTGCTGGGGTCAGTTTAATCGGATCGACCGAACCAGATCGCGTTCACTCAACGGTGGGGCGTTGTTTTATGCTGTGGAGCTGGCTGTTCGGAAAGTGGGTTAAATGTAGTGTGTTTTATTGAGCCTTCATCGGTCAACACCCAACCGGGGGGTGTAGCTCAGATGGTAGAGCGCTCGCTTAGCATGTGAGAGGTACCGGGATCGATACCCGGCATCTCCAAGTAACGAAATAATTTTTTTAAGCCCCATAAAACAGCCGTTAAGTCAAGCAGACCGCCGATAGTCGAAAAGCGAAGATTTACTTAATGTTTTTGACAAAACTAAAGTCATTGTGCGTTATCAATCCAAACTATCCTTCGCACGTGGTGCTGATTGCAGATAGCGAACTAGCTTTAAAACTCGTATCAAAGTCCATTAAATTCACTCCACCCTGCTCCTTCACAGACATCATTCCGGTCGTCCAGTCGTCGGACTCGGCCGAGACTCGCGAGTTTCTGCACACAATCGCCGAGCTGCTGGTCGACTATGTCAACGTACAGAACGACCGGAAGGAGAAGATCCTCGACTTCCACCACCCGGAGGACATGAAGAAGCTGCTCACGCTGGACATCCCCGAGCAGGCGGTCACACTGCAACAGCTGGTGAAGGACTGCGCCATGACGCTGAAGTACCAAGTGAAGACGGGTAAGTTTGTTTGGCGGCCCTTTTGGGGACGCAACAGAAATTGGAACCGAAAAGGACAACAGCAAATCGTTGGCTGGGAACCCTTCGCTGCAAGATGGCGCCACATAAATGGGAAAATAACGAAAAGTAGACGTATATCCGGATCAACATCAAACCCATCCGGCCCGGTTTTGTCGGGGACCGACCAGCGGGGACGGCAACAAATGCGTTCCACAAATTGGGCAACATTTTACCTTTTCGTCCTTCCACCGTCGGATTGTAGCTAATGCTGCCGGCGTGAAAAGCCGTGCCACCGTGGCAACCTACTTACAAGTGTTCGCAGGGCGTTGATTGAACGGGCGGCACAATCTGGAACGGACGCGTCAGGTTGGCCCAAGAACCATTTATTACTCGGCCGTTGCGTTGCGAGGGACACTTGGAACCATGTTTCGGCCGCGCTGCCCGGAGAGTGCTGCCTCTCATTAGGTTGCCCATTTAGAAGCAATTAACTTCACCTCGCCATAATTCCTGTGAGCATTCGTTTAATAAGCGACGCCGAAACTTTCCAAGATGGCCGGCAGGATCCCCGGGTTGGAGTTTGTTGGCCGGATATTACCGGGCCTTATCATGCCACGGCTAGCGGGTGCTTCCTGTCATAACCGACGGGCGGGCGTTCGGATTCGAGATAAAATCGGATCCTCTTCAGTGGGTGCTTAAGATGTCCCTGGAAAAAGCGGCTGAAATTCGACACCCTCTTCAGCCTCTCGCCACAAGACTCCTAATCTGATTGTGCACTGTGTGCAAAGGACCGCAATTTCTGGTGTGGGAAAGCGCAGTTCGAACGTGCGATATCAATCACCCTAGCGAAGGTCCTAACGAATTTTGGGAACTGTTTTTAAGCAACTCTCTGGCACAAAACGATTTTTAATGAAACTTTCCACAAAACAGAATGTGCGGAATGAAGAATCAATTCCAAGACTTTCGGGGTTCCCACCGAGCGGCCACCCTCTCGGTCGGTCGGCTTCCGGACGTCAAAAGGCACTTTTCGCCTGTTCGGACACGTGGCTGAGATTAGATCAATAAACAGCAATAAATAGCGAGGGGACCGACGTAAACCGACATTTCCTGCGAACCCGGGCGTTCCTGCGAACCATTTGCAGCGATGCGTGTGACGAGGATGTCAGCCACAGCCTCACAGTGTCGGCGGTGCGTGCCCCGGTGAGACAGCAGACTCCGCGAGCAAGTGAAATATGTTAATGCACGATGAATTAGGATTAAATTTCGGTTGTAAGAGGTTGCTGTTTTTTGTCGCTCAAACTCTCAGCCCCAGAGGTAGCAGATTGAGTGCATTTTATTACCACCTAATTCCATTATGCTTAAGCCAACACTGCGAAGGGGCTCCGGAGGCCACCCATCCGCTCTTCGGGAAGGACGAAAAAGGGATAAGGCGGTGCGACTGCCGTTGGCGTTGAATCAATTGTGTCGCCTATTCATCGTGGCGGTGTGTGGCTTGTGATTGATTGCGGTTTTTTGTTATCACCTCACCAGGGCCCTTCAGCATTAATTAATGTGGTAAGGCGGCACACCCAGGGCGGTGAAAAGTTGTGCCGATGAGGGCAATTGTGCTGTGTTTAATAGAAAAACTTTCACACAATGTCCTTCCAATACGTCCCATGTCCTAGGCAAGTGCCGACCAGAAGATGATGCTAGAGCCCACTAGGAGTCCTCCGTAAGGGAAGGAACTCCTTAAGGATCCCTTTCAAGCATCTTCAAACGATTTTGTGTGTTAAGCGTTGGGTCAATTGAATTCTAGGCGTTCCGAAGTTAGTTTTTACTAGATAACTTTTTTTTTAAATTTATTTCCTTTAATTGGTTTCCTTTTTTCTATAAAAATAGTCAGTTTCTATAAATATTAAACAAATAAAAGCATCAGAGCTAGTGTGTTTTTTTATGGTAGGAAAAGATGCTTTATGCCACATTACGACACAATAGCATCCCATCTAGCCCGTATCCTTTATCTATTGCTCGTTCTCTCTCGCGTAATCCGTTTATCTTGCGGTGACCTAAACCCCCGCGATTTCTGCACCCTATTCTGCTTCACTGCACACAATGCAATCGAACTCGGTGCTACCCTCGGCGCTAACCACACGCATCGTGCCTCTTCCGGAAGCCGGAAGTGTCGCAGGACGGCCGCCGGCAACCTGCCCCCCTTTCGGTGCGGTTCAATAGAATCGCAATCAGGATTTCAGGATTCCACAAACCCGGCCGAGTGTATCGATGTAATGGAATAGAAAATGGTTTGGCCCGATTCGATCCGTGGCCGAAGGGTTAGCGAAGAGTATCGCGTCGTAATCCTCGTCGGTCGGGCCGGGAACCCTCACATCACCCGGGTGCGGAGTGTTGATTGTTGACATTCTTCATCCTATTGTATGTCCCTCTCTGGAAGTTGCTTGTGAAATTTTAATCCTTTTCGCAAACAACGCGCTTCACGCGCGATGCGATGTCTCCGAGTTTGGAGTGTGGTCCGAGCATCTGCTTTAGGTCCGATAGTGGTCGAGCGACATTTACATAAGCCCCCGGGATCTCGGATGTGGCGAGAGGGCATGATAAGAGCAACGCAGTTCTTTCAGTGTTTCGGGCTCGGTGAAGAGCAATTCGGTGCGGTATTATGAGCGGGATGAGCGACCGATCACGGGATGGCAGGTTGGATCATTACGCTACATTTAGCACGGCAAGTGATTGTCTAGCGCTGCCTGGCCCGGCATGAGTCCGGCGACGCTCATAATTAATGATCCAGATTAGGCCTTAAAGCTGGGCGATTTCGGGGCACTCGCAGTGATGGATTGGACAGGAGTCTATTAAAGGTAGTCGCTTTCCGCTAGGCCATCCGCATTTCTTCAACCAACTGTCGTGCGGGCTGGACGTGGTTTCGATGGCTGGTGAGTGGCTGACGGCGACGGCCAACACCAACATGTTCACGTACGAGATTGCACCGGTGTTCATCCTGATGGAGAACGTCGTCCTGTCGAAGATGCGCAAGATCATCGGCTGGGACGGTGGCGACTCGATCCTGGCGCCGGGCGGTTCCATCTCGAACCTGTACGCGTTCCTGGCCGCCCGCCACAAGATGTTCCCGAACTACAAGGAACACGGCGCCCGTGCCTTACCCGGTGAGCTGGTGATGTTCACGTCCGATCAGTGTCACTACTCGATCAAGTCGTGCGCCGCCGTGTGCGGACTCGGCACGGACAACTGCGTGATGGTGCCGTCCGACGAGCACGGCAAGCTGATCCCGGCCGAGCTCGAGCGGCTCATCCTGGAGCGGAAGGCACGCGGCCAGATCCCGTTCTTCGTGAACGCGACCGCCGGCACCACGGTGCTCGGGGCGTTCGATCCGATCAACACCATTGCCGACATCTGCGAGAAGTACAACTGCTGGTTCCATGTTGATGTAAGTAGCCAGACTCTCCTATTGTTTGTGTTTTACTCTTTCTTAACGTTTTTCTGTTTCCAAACATTAAACCAAGTTTCCGTTCCTTTGTTTTAGGCTGCCTGGGGTGGTGGACTCCTGCTGTCCAACAAGTACCGCCATCCGCGCTTCGATGGCATCGAGAGGTATGTGTCGGTCTTGATCCCTAGCCCTTGCCATTATTTTCCGACTCCAACTCGCCCTTTTTTGTGGGACAAAAATCGATACGCTGGCCACGCACGCATCCCACCGACCAGCATAAGCAGTCGCACCATCCTTTCTCTCTCGTCGAGTCGAGTGCTGCAATTAGGAAAACAACGCGCTTTAATCTCTTTGCTAGCTGACAAAAAAGAGGGAAAAAAATGGCAACGCTCGGCTGGAGTCAAACAATCACGGCCTCAAGGAGCCGTTCCGCCGCTCAGCTGTTTCCGCCGAACGAGCCTTCGGGTTGGCGGCTTTAATCACTCACCCGACTGTCAAAACGGCCTCACACAATGACGGCCTCTCCTGTGGGGAGGGTGGCCGGGAGCGCAATGCTGCGCTGACACCATGTGGGAAGTTGTCCGTCAATCCGTCGTCGGTGGGCACCACATCCGTCCCTTTCGGGCGTGGTTCCGGAACCCACCGAGAGGCCCCTCCAAATGGCCTCCAGCACCTGCTGGCAAGTGGGACAAAAGTGTAATCATTCTTCGGTCGCATGTCTGTGCGGGTTTGGCAAAAGAATTTTCTTTAAAATGAAAACTAACGGCACGGGAAAATCGGTCGGGGCCGGAGACGGCGGAACGTAACAAAAGAGTGAGGAAAATTAAAATACCGAACCGTGAAAAGTCAGGAAGCGGTGCCAGTCCTTCGGAGGGCAGAGGCCAACATTACGGCCAACTGCTGCACAGGAATCCTTTTTCTTCGGGATCTCTCTCTCTCTCTTTCTTCCGCTCCGTATCCCTCCGCTATTGATTTCCGTAGGTCGGGTGCCGGCTTGTTCCGGTAGTAAAGCGGCCGGACGGAAATGGTACGCATCGGAGGCTACTGTAACTAATTGTTACGAAATTAAATTCCTTCGACAGGGGTCTTGGGGGGTTAGGCAACAGCTTGGCCGACATGTGCCTACGATGGATGATGGGGTCGATTGAACCGTGAAGGATGCTACCGTTTGGCGTTCTTGCAGGAAGAATGAAATGAATTGTCTTTACGCTGCTTCTATTTTGTGAATTTTACCAAAACAGGACGATTTCACTTTTAAATATTCTTACAAAGAGAGTGACACGAAAAATGTAGAATCCGTTCGACATGTTTTGCATGTTGTGTTAGAATCAATTGCATATCATGCCAATTACGTGGGCCAATCCTGTGTGGCCTATTTTTTATGTCATGTGCTTCAAAATCGGCCTCGCTTTTCGATCGTTGCATAATTAATCATAGCCACCCGGCAGCCCCGGTTGTCCCGAATCAGGCTAAATCTGCCCGATCATTAACGGCACGGCCACTGGGCTTGCTGGCACCACCTCGGCAGCATGAAACTGTCATTAGGCTAAAAGCTTTCCGGCCGATTTTGAAAGTGGGCCGACTGGTGAAAGTGCGCCGCCAGAAAGTTAACGGAAAATGAATTGTAATTTTATGATAATCCTTCCGGTGGACCGCAAAAACCGAGTCGTTTTGGTGCCTTTTGTGCAGGGCAAACCACGAAAACCCATGCCGGAACGGGAATTGAGTAACAATTAGCGTTAAGAGATACGATTGGAAGGATTTTCCTGGGCTTTCCGGATCAGTTTTACAGCAAAATTGTCCGACAGGCGCGGTGTTAAATTTAATTAAAATTCTCAGGTTTTTACCGTTCACAAGCACCACGGAAGAGTGGCTAAATATTTCATTAATTTCCCAACTCCCCAACACTCCCAACCCGGCGCACTACGGCGAGGGTTACAGCAACGCAGGGCTTCAACAGCCCCGCTGTATGGACACTGTAGTTTAGCGTTTAAAATTAATTGTGGAAATGGCGCTTAAAAAGTGTGCATGAATTACGGGCAGATTATGAACGGGACATGTAGAGCGCTCCGTTGGGCTTTAAAAATTAGCCCACGCCGAGAGTACGGGCCACAGTTTATCAAAAGCGTGACTGGTGTAATCCTGGCCCGAGAAATGATTACACCTGCGACACCTTAACTCTGCTGGCCGGAACGAATGAGCAGGGCTTCAAATGTTTCCAGTCCTTCCTTTGTGTTATATAACTTTATAGCATAGACATTCTTCATCCTGAGCTGTGCCCAGAAATTGAATTCCATTCTCGCTACTCCTTTTTATTAATCCGTAACGTCAACTTTGCTACTTCCTCCAGACGTCGGTGTCAACTCACCGGATAAAGTGCATTCAAATTTTCCTCGAATCTGTACAAACAGCGATAAGCTACTCTTGGTTCAAATGCAAATGTGAGCGCAATCTGTATTCGGCCGTTTCAGCACTGGGCGAGCTCATAAAAAAGTGGCCCTCGTTGTGTACATTAAATTAATTCCTAAACACTCCTTCGGGTATTGCGGTACCGCTGATGGTGGATGTTGTGGAAAAATTTGTCACCACACTGCCGTTACCCGGAGGAACCCCTTTTCGGGTCGGGTCGGGCACACCCTTCTGACAAGCGAACCCTTCGCCCTTCGCTAACCCACCAGACCGTTCAATGTCCCTTCCGCTTTTCTTCCAGATGCGACTCGATCACGTGGAACCCGCACAAGCTGATGGGAGCCCTGCTGCAGTGTTCATCGATTCACTTCAAGGAGGACGTAAGTTCAGGACTAGGGGTTGGTGGGCCTTACCGTGATTGAATTCGTGAGGTGCCGGGCGGTGTGTTTACGAACCGCCGGCCCTGACGTGATGAGCTCATAAATCAAGCGCATTTTAATATCAACAATATGGCGCCGGCCTTGCGATTTTTTTTTTGCGATAAAATTACCATTTTTACTGACTTCCGTGGTCAAACTAGAATCTATAAAATGGCACTGTTGCCATCCATTCCGCCCGTTGCGATGACCGGAGGCAGGTTGTACGGTGAGACGAGTGGCCCCAACTGCTGCCAGCGAACGGCCCATTCCGATGTTGGAAGTTTAGTCTAGTAATCTTTAAATCCTCCGAATAACTCCTCCGTCCTGTCGCGGGAAACAATTCGGCCCCGGTCCGATGCGGGAAAAGCGCTTAGGCAAATTGATGAACCATGTTCGGGCCGGTTTCACGCGGTTCGGGAGGATGATGCTATTTACTTTACGATTGATTGCTCGCCGTGCCCTTCGGTGGCAGATGTGCCGGTTTCCATGAGTGTTACACAACTCAATCAAGCGGTTCGGACACTTATGCGGGAGTGGCGAACTGTGGGAAGATACGTCGGATTTTTGGGATCGTTTCTCGAAAACGGGGTTCTGAAATTGTGAACTAGTAAGGCTTCTCTCGCGTTCTAGGGCCTCCTGATTAGCTGCAACCAGATGTCGGCCGAGTACCTGTTCATGACCGACAAACTGTACGACATCAGCTACGACACCGGCGACAAGGTGATCCAGTGCGGTCGCCACAACGACGTCTTCAAGCTGTGGCTGCAGTGGCGCTCGAAGGGTACGGAGGGCTTCGCCAAGCACATGGACCATCTGATGGAGCTGACCGAGTACGAGGTGCGCCGCATCCGGCAGCAACCGGACAAGTTCCACCTGATCATGGAGCCGGAGCTGGTGAACGTGTCGTTCTGGTACATTCCGAAGCGTTTGCGTGGAGTGCCGCACGACGCGAAGAAGGAACAGGAGCTGGCCCGGATCTGTCCCATCATCAAGTCGCGCATGATGCAATCCGGCACGCTGATGGTCGGTTACCAGCCGGACGATCGTCGCCCGAACTTTTTCCGCTCGATCATCTCGTCGATCGCCGTCACCGAGGCCGACGTAGATTTCATGCTCAACGAGATCGACCGTCTCGGGCAAGACCTGTAAGAGGTGCCAGTGTCGTTAGTGTCGCCGCAGGCATTGTTTGGGGTTGGTGTCTCCGTGCGCAGTCCGACGGGAGACCCAGTGAACCCTGTTCCTGTCGCTAGCTGCCGGGAGCTCGGAGGGGCAGCTGACATTTTAATCAACCAATGAGTATCAGTTATGAAGACATATCAATATATCTTCAACAAGTTGTTGTGTTTCACATTCCAAAGCGAAAAAAAAACAAACATACGAATGCTTTATTGATGTCACAGTCTGTGAGATTTTTCTTAGGAAGGCTTAGAGGAGGAACTTAGATCCATCGTTTCTAGAAAACGTTTTCGTTATCCATGTCACGGACATATCAGATGGTTTATCTCTCTTTTTGAGTTTACGTGTTCTGCATGTTCTGCTGAAAAGAATCACTTTGACGATCGGTAGACCTAGCCGTAGAGAATTAAGTTCCCCACAAGGACCCCGTTTTGCTAGGTTCGTCCCCTAGACATAACTATTTACCCTAAACCTTGACTGTTGAATCCCAGCCGCGGGGCGCGGGAAACCCAATTATATATATACAACAATCGCAAAACGGTAACCGTAGAGATATACTATATATACACGTATATACACAGCCACCCAGTAACACCCTAAGGACCGCAAAATACACACTAAATCGGCCGGCGAGAATGCGAGGCTCTGCGAGATGGCATTGCGATCCCAGCATAGTCCGCGAATTCTGCCGTTTGCGTAGATGTGTTTTAATTCAAATTCACACTGGCCCTCCCCGGCACGGCACTCATAGGCGGACATCATTGCGTACAGCAGCCCATTTCAATGTACCTTAAACCCTACATTCGGTTCGGCCAGACCTTCGCGGGGGGGTTTACGTAAGCACATCCTGTGGCGAAGCTGGTGGCCGAGTGTAGATTGAAAAGTCATTTGAACAAAAAATTACCTACTGGTCTATGTGTAGTGTCGCAATAACAGCCACGGAAACGTTCTGGCGAAAGTTCATCCTACAGTCCGTTTCCGCTTTCGCCAAGTATAATCGACCGACAGCGTATCCTAAACGGAGGCATTTATGGCTACGGCCTCGAAACTATCCTAGGTTGTGTGGTGCGTATCTGTGTCAGTTTTGTGCGATTGATTTTGCCGTTTAGTTCCGATTCGTCCTCCATCGCGCGTGCTCGACCAGAGCACCGTGCAAGGACCGTAGACTGTGACAATGTGTATATATTAGGCTTCTAGGTATGTTAACGCTTACTGTCTCCTGTCTCCTACCGTCGAGTGAAGGGATTTGGGTGAAAAGAGAGTTAGAGAAAGTAGTGCGAAGAAGTGTAAGAAGTGTATAGAACGGTGCGCTACGGTGCGGTTGAAACGAAGCGCAACCTGTAACCTGACTGAGAATGTTATCGCCACGCGAATATTGTTGATACTGATTGCAGTCCAGCCGGTTAGGTTGGAGCACGTGTTCCACGACGACGAGATAGCCTGCGGTAGTGCTGGGAGACAGATCGTCGATGATCAGCTCTAGGGGCGGCCAGCAGACAGGATATTAAATTTGCCAGAGTTTAGACAAACATGGACGCACGGTAAGGGACAAGAGCTCCACTTGTTTTGCCTTATCCTGGCCACAACTGAGTTGCCTCTCGTTGCATTTTATTTTCCATTTTGGCACAGCCAGTTAGGAGGGTTAGGTTCCGTGTATGTAATTCGTTCTCCATTTCTGCAGCCAAAGAGTTCAACGGACGCAATGCAAAGCATTTAACGCGTGGTCTACGTTACTAGAGCAGTGGCCACGTGTGCACACGTGTGTAGGTTATATCGTACTGTGCTTAGGAATTTAACTTTGCCAAGACGAATGGTAAACGAACACGTAGTGGGTATGATTTTAGTAGAACCCTAATTTTAAGACGACTGTTTGAGGCGGTCTGCTCTCCGTCGGGCTCAGGGGCGCGATGTGGAGCTGTGGACGGAACCAAGTTCCGGAACCGGGCTCGGCATCGGCATCGGGAGCCTGCCAGGATAGGGAACTGATGCGAACAGTGAAACGACAAAATCACAAAGTCTTCCTTCAAATGAAATGTTAATTAATCAACGATTCATGCTCACTCTCAGATACGCTCATTTGTTGGCACGGGACGGCTGGTGGCCCCCTCGGGTAGCCGGAAGTGCACGAGCACATCGAGCCAGATCGAGCCGCCCCGGTCGTCCCGGTGCCCTATTTGTATATTTCATCTGAACAGTGATGTGAATCGTTTATGTAATGTATCGGGTGGCGAGAGATGAAACACACAAACATATATATGCAAAAATCGAAATGGACAAAACTACGAAACAACCTTATTGCTGTACAATGTCGAGCGCGCGGAAAGGAAGCCAATATATCACACGAAATCCAAACACTGGTGCAGCGCAAAACAAATTAATTGCTCCACTTTAGTCCCCAACGGTTTGCTTTAGAGGTTCGAAGTTGCCATAAACGCATTTACACGCAGATAAAGGGAAATGAGCTTTCCCCCGTCGTATTGGTTTTTGGTAAACGTGTCGCCGACCGATCGTAACCGTTGTAAAGAAAACATGTTATTTTTGCCCCTGGCCGGGCACGTTGAGTAGTGTCAGCTACTCTCAGTCCCCTCCCTTCCGGATACCTTCCATTTCCTGCCGCATAAACGGGGACTGCAACATTAGCATGTAAAGTACGAAGGCCGGTACGAGGAATTGGACCGCCAAATGTATGCCAAAATCGGTGAAACGAGAACAAATCCCTACCTAGATGTTGTGTGTTGTTGAATGCAAAAAAACGAATATATTTCACACGCCGCAGTCGAGAAGCGACAACGAAGAAATCACTACAGCAATCCGATGAAGTACCCTCTGCAGGTGGATTCAAATGAAATAAATAAAGCGTATAATATCTATTGGCAATTGTAGATGGAAATACACATCGTTTTGCTTTCGCTGAGCGCAACATTGCAATGAGTTTATTTCACATTTGCATAGCAGAGTCATTGCCGTGTCCGAGAGTCTACTCGAACGGTGTTGCGGGTAGCACCAGACCGTGGCAAGAGCCGAACCCGATGCGAAGATCGCCATTGCTACAGTGACCGCGCACGATCACCTCGTCGTTGTCCTGCAGAAACTTGCGCGTCTCCCCGCCACCCAGCGGAACCGGTTTCGTACCCTTCCAGCTTAGCTCCAGCATCGAGCCGAACGAGTCGGACGCATCGCCACTGATCGTTCCAGATGCCATCAAGTCGCCCGGCTTCAGATTACACCCGGTAACTGTGTGGTGAGCGATCTGCTGCAGCGCCGTCCAGTACAGGTTTCGATAGTTCGACCGACAGACCGTTGTCGCTACGCCCGTAGAACTCGCTGCAAGAATGGAAGCATGAAGAAGAATACGGGTTCTAAAACAGGTTTCACTGTCATACAGGACCGGCTAGAATTCGACCGGTTCGAACAACGTACGCTTGATGTCGACTTCCAGTTTGATGTCGAAGTTAAACTTTTGCTCGTGGCGAAGATACGGAAACGGTTGCGGATCCTGCGGGAAGTTGTCCACCAGGAATGGTTCCAACGCGGCCACCGGCACCACCCACGGTGAGATGGTGGTTCCGAGGTTTTTCGCTGTAAACGGCCCCAGAGGCACGTACTCCCACTTTTGAATGTCCCGGGCGCTCCAGTCGTTCATCAGAACGAAACCGAACACACGTTTGGCCGCCTCTCCGACGGGAACTCTTTCCCCGAGCTGGGTCGGTGGACCACCGACCAGGAAGGCCATTTCTAGCTCAAAGTCAAACAACCGGCAGGGTCCGAAGGCGGGGTCAGCACCGTCCACCGGAAGTGTCTGTCCGTACGGGCGACGAATCGGGGTACCGGACACCACGACCGAACTGGCACGCCCATGGTAACCGACCGGAAGATGCTTCCAGTTGGGCATCAGCGCGTTCTCCTTGCCCCGGAACATCACCCCCACGTTGGTGGCGTGATGTATCGAAGAGTAGAAATCGGTGTAATCACCGATGTTGGCCGGAAGGTGCATTTTGGCATCAGACTGCGCCACCAGGGCACGAGTCTGCAGGGCGGCATCCTTGTGCAGCGGTGAACCAGTGAGCAGCAGTTCGCGGGTAATGCGTCGTACTTCGGCCCACGCTTCGCAGCCCAAGGCCATCAGGTCGTTGAGCACGGTAGCACCAAGAGCAGCCTTGACAAAATAAAGGATCGGTGAAGCTTGATCGGTGCACTGTGCTCGTGCCACGCTTTTACTTACCCTTAGGTTTTCCGGATAGAACTGCGCAACCTCCGCGAGGTCGAGAATCTTCTCGCCGATCGCCACTCCGATCCGGGCGGTAGGCTGAAGACAGAAAACCATCGTTAGACAAACCTGCTCAGTGCCGAAATCAATGTGTTACCTTGGCGGAGGTACTAAAGACACCATACGGAAGATTTTCGAGTGGGAAATCACTTCCCTGCGGTACGGAAACGAACGACATCTCGAAGCTCGGTGTCTGCGGCGGGGAGGCGAAGAGAAAAACACAACAAACACAAACCGCACCCACGATAAGCGGTAACCGCCGGTGGACAATCTTTGAGCTTGCTCCGGAGATAACTAACTTGAAGAATGCGTCGCAACTGGTTCCAAACCCGGCGGCGCAGCGCAGGTTGTTTACTTCCAGACCGCGGAGTTTATGCGATGTTTGTGTGCGTATTGGTCGCGGTCTCTAACGCGCTTCAAACGTATTCGTGTAACCGTTTTGGCGCATGGGAACAGCGGTAACAATGTCGCTGGCGTGGGCAACCATGCGGAGATAAGCTCATTTACATTCTTGACGATCAACTCGACGATCGCGCGATACATGAGCCATCAATTTATCCATTGGAGTCTCTAACCAATATCTCAATGCAACACTTAAAAGCAGCCGTACTCTTAATATATTCATCTTCTTGAACGATCATTCAAATTTCTTTCTGTTATAACATTTAAGCAATACGGACAGGCAAGCGGTACGAACCTAAACCACGCAATAGCGTATTAAAGTAAGAATATCGTTTCATCTACATGCAGAGGATAAGCCATTTTATTGGTCAATCTTTACACAATGCTCCGATTCCAATTTACCTAGCCCTGAATGATGTGATGCTGTTTGGCGTATTCCCAAATGAAAATGGCACCAGTAACGTGCACGTTGAGAGAACGAACCACGCCGAACTGCGGTATTTCGCCAATCAGATCAAGATGCCGAATGATATCTGCCGGCAAACCATTCTTCTCGTGTCTGAAAAAGAATCAAATATTAAAAGGGAGTAAAACACCCATGAACCAGCATTTTCCACACACCCGAGAACGAGGATTGATTTTTTGGGGAACACGAGCTGTTGAATGGGTTTGCTTCCCGTTGTCTGCTCGGCCCCAACGATGGCGTATCCTTTGGATTTCATCTCTCGTAGATACTCGACTATCTGGTGAGCCTTCAGCTCTCCAATGTTTAGCCACTTTTCGGCGGTCATGCTAAAGAGTAAGTAAAGAGAAAAAGCAAGAAACAGAAAGCCGATATTATCCCATTGCGAGAGAGTTACCCGTCGATCGTCACCTCAAGGCTTGAAATTCTTTGTTATCGATGTCTCGCAGCGAGTTTGTGACAAGTTGTTTCACAGCAAATATTTCGCAGGTTCTGGCCAAACCTCCGAGGTTGGGAGCTCGGTTAATCAAACTTGCTACAACAATTAGCCCCTCATTGTAGTCCTGAAAAAGTGATCAAAATGAGAGAATACTGTCCTTTTCTACATTCGTACACTGCATTCTACCATCTTTCGTAGGCATAGGTTTTCGGGTAGTCCAAACAGCAGCTCTTGATTCGGTTCCAGGCATTTTAGTGGCACTAATTTCCGTTGAATAAAATCCGCACCTCCGACCGACTGGGAAAGGAAGAGATTTTCCTTTTTCTGCGCACTCAACTCGCCGAAATCAAGCGCATGGCCCAGGTTCGTTTCGTCTAGCTGAAGAGTTGCAAAACACTCCCGCAGTATTTGCGTTCCAACGACGTCTTCCAGCGGTGCGCCTGATACTCTCGGGATGTTGTGAAAGATGTTCTCGAGCGTCAAGAGGTTGGCATAATCGAAAACGGTATTAAAACGAAAATCTTTCATACACTTTTCAATGTTACGCTCAACGTTTCCTTGCCGCAGGTAGCTGTCGACAGCGGCATAGATCTCCTTAAAACGACCGTGCGTGGTGGAAAAGGTTGCGATCAGCTTCTTGATCACGATCTGTGCGTACAGTCGGGTGGAGAAATTTTGTGCCATTGTCCACGGTAGCAGGAGATAGATATAACGTTTGTCGAGTGATCTCGTTTGGCAGCACCGGAGCCACAGGATCACGAAAATGGACTGTATGCCGGATACCTTTACCTCATTATCTTTCAGCTTGTTCGCAATGGTTAGCGTGTCGATCGCACTGTCGGCCACGATCAACTCGATGAGGTAGTTAATGTTGGGTTGATTCGTTTCATAAAGCATCACCTCTAACAGTGGGTAAGGCTTCGTTCCGGTTAGTTTAAGAACAACGCAGAGCGCTTGAATGATGCGCAGCTTTTGCCGATGCGTGATAGAGTCGGCATAATATCTTTCCTTTGCTTTCGTTATTTCCGTAAATTTTTCCACAAGCATTCGCTCTAGTTTGAGTAGAAACAGCATGGCGTCGGGGTGATTGGTCTTCGCAATCTGATATAGAAACAGCACGCACAGGACGCGAACGCGAGCGTCTGCCTGGCTCTGATCTGCAAAGCTGTCATAAATGTGTTAGTAGCGAATCTAGTTTGAAACATTCCTCGATTTACTTACTCTATTTTCATCCCACAGTGTTCCAAAGCCTCATTTTCAATCCTGGAAAAAGAAAATAATTTGTTGAAATTACAATATTTTTTACGGTTTCATCTTCATACCTCTGTTCTCGCTTTTGAATGTCACCGAAGATCATCCCGCCCAGCAACATTTTTGCAAATGGTTTGTATTTCAGAAGAATACCGACGTGAGAATGCAGTACATTTTCGAACACAATATTTGCCAATCCGTAAATGGTTCTGGCTTGTTCGAGGAACTTATTAATGTACTCCTCGACATCGGTTGCCATCGGGCAGTCTTCATCTTCGATGTCTATCCAATAAATATTATTTCTTTGATATGGTTTCAATAGCATTTCGATGAACGATTTAAGCAGCCACACAAAGTGATCCGATTTACGATAGTTTAGTATCTCTTTGTAGCAACGCCGGACGACATCCAGAATTGGATCATCACCATCATCAAGTGGTAGTTGCAGACAGTAACAAACAATCGAAATAACGTGACTCAGCACCTTGTGGTTTCCCACTTCTAGTAGGCTGATTAGTTTTGAGCTATCATCGTCGCTTACCAATATTGTATGGTCGACTATTTTAGCATGTTGAAGGTAGATTTCAGAGATCATCACATAAACTTCGTCGATCGAAGGACCAGTCGACACATGGCGCCGGAGCTCATTCTTTAGCTTACGGAGGCATACGTAATTGAAAAATGTCACAGGCACTTCTTGGCATTTGAGCTGAACCGCACAAATATGCGCCAATTGAATGGTCTGAATTGCGACGGATTGTTTGTAATCGAAGCAGCGCAAACGACGATCAGTTTTTTCGTATAGCTTGTAGAAAAGATCTTCCCATTCTTCACATTCTTCATATATCGACCTATACGCCCTGCGCGTGTATGTCCCAAATAGTGATGCCAATTCACGCAGAACGAAAAATGATTCCTCGTCAATGATTTCCGATTCAATAGCTTTTCTAATAACATCCATCGTCAGTTGCGTTATCTCAGAAATACGCCCATAGCAAACATCTTTTGGGAGAAGTTTGATAACGTGCAATAACGTTCCCAGATTGGCTCGTGCCAGTATGTGAAAAGTTTCGTTTAGATCGATGTCGTTCGATTTTTCCACGATTAATGCATCGAGCAGAGAAAATTCATTTTCTGCATTCAGGCTGAAAGCAAATTCTATAAGAGATTTTTCGTCGATTGTGTCACAAAATGATGAGCCCGATTCATCCTTCAAGTGTTCAAATGATAGCGAAAATTTTGGTAAAATCTTCTCAACTTCCGCCACGATCGACAGAAGTGTGTTAGAGCTGTTCGGTGGTTTATGAAGTTTCACAAACTTGCTAATAGTTTTCAGCAGCAGCAAGACGATTACGTGTCGCAGAGAAACGTTTTTTACATGTTGGCAACATTTTACACACTTTTCCAGTGTCTTAATAGTTTCTCGATCGGCGTTTTCCACAAGGTTAACTTGTTCGTATATCACACATGCTACACAATAATATTGGACAGAATTCCAAGGAATAGCCTGTGCGTAGTCCAGTAAGAAATCGAACGCCGTGGCTGTACTATAGTGCTTCTTAAGGTCACGGATCGTATCCTCAACTGGCTCGAACAATGCGACTCGGTTGAATGTTTCCAAAAAAAGCTTTTCCAGTGTAACGTCAGCAGCATCGAACGAATGTAGCTCCAGAAAATGTTGTATTCCATATTGGATGACGTGAGGGCTTTCGTGAAGCAGTATGCGCCCCAAAACGACGTTCCTCCAAGCGATGTGAAGTACAGAAATTTTGCTCAATAGCTCCATGGCGGGCAGAACGAGATGCGCTTGTGTTTCGCTCAGTGCTTCGATGATCGTCACAAGTGATTGCCAACCCGAGGAGACCAATTTCTCACTATTCTCTTTTTGCGGCCAGTGAAAAAACGTTCCATTTATATCTGAATTGCGCTGTTTCGCATATCCGATGGCATATTGTAGAACGGCGAGTGACTCTTTGCGACATACGGTATCCTTCGAGCGCAGTCCTTCCATTACGATGGTCCACACGCGATCACACTGCAACATCTTTAACATTTCCATGCTCCGGTCATCCATTCGCAGCAACGTTTCCATCAACTGAAATACTATAAACGCACGTTGCTCAACCATTAGCCGCTGTTTGTCGTCCATCAAGGTCAAAAGCCAATCGTCGAAGATCCGTGGGTTGAATTGCAGCAACAGCTGCAGACAGGCCAGACTCTTCATTCGTATCGCGTTCGACTCAGACGTTAGTCGACGAACCATTTGCCGGGCATCTAATGTGTGCAAAATCCCTTCGAGCTCCGGCCGTTCTTTGGTCAATATTAGCAGCGTGCGTAATACATCGTAGTATAGGGGCAGCTCGTGCAGATTCTCTTCAAACTCCGTCACAAACGCTGCCGCTTGCGAACGAATTACTGTGGCATCGGGTTCGAGCAACACAATCAGCGCTAATGTACTCAAGAGGCATCCGAACGTATCGCTTTCTGACTGCAGCCGTAAATGGTTTTCGTTGATGATAGGTAAAAGGAGCCGCAGCGTGTAATTTTCGCTCCTGCCACACAAGTTTCCGGGAAGCGTACCACGCTGTTTCATCAGCAACACGTACAACAGCGCTTCTAGGGACGGCTTACGGAGATTGTGAACATTTTGGAGAAATTTTTCTTCACTGGACGCAAAAAGTAGCAGTTCTTCATAAATTTCGGTGCGGGTTTTGCACAGATCCTGCACGAATCTCGTTTTGTAGTTCATGTTTGCACTGAAACGATTATCTTGTTTACGTTGGTTGAGTTTAGACGTTGACAGTTCGGCGTTTCACGCACAAGATTTTGACAGCTCGGATGTAAACATTCAGGCAAAGCAACAGGGTGATCCAGAAGGGTCTAATGAATGAAACAACAAACCGTTATTTGTGATTTCATATTGGTCTGCGAAATGTTTTTATTCGAGAAAAAATTAAGTGCGCAAATTAACACTGTTTACAGAACACTCTTGCTTTTGAATTAAGTGAAATGGTGGTGGAATGAAAGGTTTTTTGACCACTTGTAGAGCACACAAGCTTCCCATGTGCAAAGCGTGTTATGACAGCTCGAAAGATTCACACTTGTTTCGGCCTCCTGAAGGAAATTGTACAATTTTCTTGTGAAAAAAATGTTGCCACAAACCGAATCCGCTCTGCAAGATTTAACGTGAGACCTGACAAGTTTGTTTTCCCGTCTTTAAGTATAATTGTTCAATGCGTATCGCTCGTTTCAGTATTTCCGGCACAGGGACGGCGGAGAGTGCTGTACCTCCGCCGACGGAAAATCCTCTACAGACAGCATGGACGGACCTGGCGGCACAGAAAAATGCTTCACCCGACGAGTGGCGCAACATAACGACCGAGTTTTTTGACTGTGTAAAAGGTAACGGTACTTGGTATTGGGCATTGAGCAGTTACTTCTAAGTAGAAACCATATTCATTGTTAGATCTAAAGCTGGGCGAATTGGTGCATGACTCGATGTTTGGTTTGCTCGAGGCAATGTCCGCTATCGAAATGATGGATCCGAAGATGGACGCAGGAATGTGTTGCAACCGAGAAGCCACACCACTCACGTTCGACACGGCAGTTGAGGTAATTGTTTTTGCGTATGACGACATAGGTATCTAACTTATTTTATGCTTCACTCAATAGACGGACGTGATGAAGTTGAATAATTTCGATCCGAAGGAACTGATCGGCATCATTGACGCCGTCTACTCGTGCATGGTATCGTGGCTCGAGGGACACTCGATGGCTCAAACAGTCCTCACATGTCTCTACCTTCACAAACCGAACCGCATTGAGTGTAAAACTATGAAGTCGTTTTCTATTTCCATACAAAAGATCATTAATCTGATCCGTAACTTTACCTTGAGGTAAGGCTGCAATGTAATGTACTGGGTGAAACACTACTTACTTTTGTCAAATTCTACAGGGCTCACGTATTCGAAGAGGAGGACTTCCAGCACAGCACTTTCGACTATAGCTTCAGCGCAGAAGTGACGGAAGGGAAAGCGATCAACATGCTGAAGGCCGCTGAAGAGGATCTAATTAAGAAAACGAAGGACACGGAAGAAGAGCGCGAGAAGGATGAGGTTCAAGCCTTGTTGGCACGTATTCGCTTCACGAGGCTGTTTCTGCAATGTTTGGTCGCGCTGTACCCGTCCAAGGTATAAGTGGTGGATCTCACAACCTGTAGGTGCGTCTGCCCTGAACACTCTTTTTCTTGTTTTTAGCAAAGCACATCGTGGCAACATGGACAAGAAATTACGACGGTAATTTGAAGGCTGGTTGTGGTTGGATTTTATGGGACACTGTCTTATAGAGTGCATATGCATGTATTTTTGTTTTAGCAAAGTGTTTCGCCGACAAAGAACGAAATGATCGATATCGTAAAGACGCTCAATGGGGCCCTCGAACTGGCACAGACGATGGAGAAAACGATCGATCTTGGAACGCAGCCCGAAGATGGGTGTAAGCTCGAAGCAGCCCGAAGATGCATGATTTTCCCAAAATTATCATTTTACTTTCATGACTTGCAGCTGATGCTCCAAATCCGATGGGATTCTCGATGATGGTCAATCAACGGCTGCTACCGCCTACCTTCCCGCGAAGCACAAAAATCAAGGATCGGCATTTGAGCATTCAGTATCTCATCGAACTGATACAGCGCATGAAGCACGCGTGCAAAATTGTCAACTGTAGCAACTTCCATGCCGCATTGGTAAGTGGCTTATGGTGCGTTTGTTAGTTCCAATACTAAAATTCTGTGGCAATAGAACTTTCTGATGGATTTTAGCAAAAAGTTTGGTCCCTGTCTGCTGTCGAGAAGTATTCCCCAAACGCTATATCTGCCGGCCTACGGAAAGGTTTTCGGTGTGCGGCCTCTGACTGACGTGCTGAAGGAGTCGGCCAAGGCGTTCATTGCGCCACCGGTGCTGCTCTCAGACAGTCAGCTCTACAGCAATCCTTATGTAAGTTCAACGAATCTCGGTTATGGCACACTTAAATAGTATAAAACTCACAAGTTATGTGTAATCTTACTCTGTGAAATCTATTTGACCACATTCACAGGCCGTGAAATGTGTCAATTCGTTCTTCGAATACAATGAGGCAACATTCAGCACCCTGTTCGCCATCTGTGGCTACAACCGGGCTCGACAGCGCGATCGACTGGGCATGATAATGGCCAATTTTTCGCTGCTGCAGGAGGAAGCAGAAGGGGTGGACGCATACCTTCACTCACTTTCGTTCAAAATTGAAAACTCGCGGCAACATTTGGCCTGCTTCGGCACATGGGTGTTCTATCACTGTCTCCGGGCGATGTCCCTGTACCTGTTGGCCGGGCTGGAGCTCGAACTGTACAGTGTGCACGAGTATCTCTATATCTTCTGGTATCTCTATCAGTACCTGTTTAGCTGGATCGTATCTGCGCTGACCCGTGCCGAGACGTTCTTGGCCGAGCAGGAGTACATTGCCGATCTGAAGGCAGCCAAATCGAACCAAAAGAAACCAAAGACCAAAAAACGCAAAGCGCGCGGTGACGCCAAGGAGATCGTCTTTAATCAGGCAATGCAAACACTATGTGGTGGGTACTACAAAGCGTTGGCCGGGTTTTGCAAGGAGAACCGCATCCCTGAGCCGCTGCCAATGTTTGACAATGAGCAGGTACGCTTCGAGCATCGGTTTGCACCGTTTGCGCCGCTCTCGACCCCACCGCCCATACCGTACAGTGAATTTAAGCAGATGAAGCTGTTTATGCTACAATCGCCAGCCGAAGATCTTTACGCGGCAGCCGCCAAACACTTCCACGAAGCGCGCACGCTGCTCGAAACGTTCCCGAATCCAGATGAGGAGGTAAGCCTGGTACCCGAGTTTCTTTCGTTATTTCACTGTTCTTTCTCAACTCTTTACGCAGTGGAATGATGTGGTGAAGGTAGCGAAAATGAACTACGTCATGATGAATCTACTGGCGAGCGGCCATAGTCGCCAATCGAAGCTGCCTCCGGAGTTTGATTTTTCCTGTCACCGCTACTTTCCAATCATCAAGCAGCGGAAGTAATCATCGATGTCGCTACGGGTACTAGATTCTCTGTGTGCGATCGTCTCTGCCAAGGAGATGATCGTTCAACCTTAACTTATCGCAAACCCTTTTTGTAAATTCTGCCAAAGTAGGACGAAAAATGAATAAATACATAATTTTTAAAAGTATCGCATTTTTTAAATTATGTTTCACCTACAAAGTGCCAATCCTTTAGGTACCATCTACTCTCATCGAGTTCCTAAACTCCGTTTTTCAGTGGGACTGAGAGTGTGCAATGTTTTGATGATAATTAATTTGTTTGGAACCGGGTTGCAATACTATGAATAATCTATCAACATTAGGGATTGGTAGCCCCAAATGTGACAAAATAAATTTATGAGCACGACCACGATTGATAATGTGCCGGTTCGCCGTGGACATAAAGTGAGGACATCGGATGGCGCCGTCGAAATGTGGGTCGAATGTGCGAAGGAGTTGAGCTTTTACGGTGCACCATTAAACAGACACCGTTCGCGGGGCCCGGGGCGGTACTGGGGACGGGCATAATTCAATCAGCAAAATGATCCCATTTCCGGGTCCCCTAGTTATGGGCGTAAGTTGGTTGGTTCGTTTTTGAATCACCCTTCTGCCGATGCCGGCTGCATGTCGATCATTTTATTAACCGCCATACCGGCTGATGGCAGTGGCAATGAGCCGTGTGTGTGTTCGGTGGAGTCGTATCCTATCGTAAAGCAGCTACTCTACCCGGGCTCGTTACACGGGCCATCCTTTGACGTACCTTTGGCCCCGGAAGCCCACTTTGCCTGTGGAAGTGCCCCACGGTGAAGATGCGTTAGCGTTTGCAGTCCGTAATCGGTTCCATTTTATGACCGTCGAGGGAAGCACGGTTTAGTTTTGCAATTTTAATTAAAGTACTCTAGGAGGGCTGAAGGCTTTGCTGGCTTACGCCGATAGGCTATACGGTAGAGCTATCGCATTAAGGTTTCATATTCAGGTTCTGCACCGGTAGCTGTCTTCGTTGGAGTGTCGACAATCTGCACTATTCCACAAGTCGTGCCGTAAAATTCGTTGATTTGATTGAAAACGTAAATTGAATGGTAGTCGAAGAGCAGCAAAATTTTTCTATTGAATACTGATAAACGCATCGATACATTCGTTGAGCGCTATTGCAGAATTATTTTACAATAATGCATTTATATATACAAAGATATAGTGTCGAATTTCGTTAAAGTTTCAACTGAAACCTGCCACCACAGCTGGTGGCACGTGGCTCTTTGCGCGGTGCACACCGTTGATTGGCCCTCCGTCGAAAAGCGGCCAATGCTCGACTTTCCCGCTCGTAGTTCGGCAAAACTTTGCACCAAATGCCGATTGCCAATCTGCCCGAATTCGGGCCATTTTGGGAAAAGTGTCGCCTAATGGGGAAAAGTTGCACACTTTACGATACAACCATTTAGTGGGTGCGTGGGCACGTGAGGCCAACGCAGCGAGAAGAGGCGCTGGCAACGCGAGTGAAAACTCCCATTAACGCACGCACGGAGCACTTTGCGTAATCGGTTACACGGCCGGCCGAATTCATAGTGGAATTGGGGGTGCAATTTGCTTGGAGCTTAAGTAAGAAGGCGTTTTAACAAAACGCCCGCTCCCCCGTAGGACGATGAACAATTTCCCGGATTTATTGTATTGACCGGATTGGTAGCGTAATACAGACATTGTGAGTAGCGGATTGTTCAGCATAAATACAGTAATTGTTTCTAGAAATTTCAATCATGTGAAACAATAATTGCAAATGATAACTACCAACCGAATAATCATCAATTCATCAATCAATCAAGTGCATCAAGCCCACGTGGAATCCAGGGGTGGGATGCTCTTAATATAATAGTGGGATGATAGATGTGGAATGCATTCAATGATGATAAATTAATCGAAATCATCAGCTTATTAGTGTTTTATGCATTCGAGTTTAGATTGATGTAGCGAAACAAAAAAACGAGGCGGCCCGGTAGAGTGGCCTCGCTTGCGGGTGAGGAAGTAAATTAGATTTCAATATCCTCGCATTGCACCACTAATAGGTTTTGGGGTTACTTTCCGTTGCACCAGGACGTGATCCGGCCATGAAGGAGGGTTCGTTGGGGCCACGCAATTGAAGCCACCGAGTGACCACATTGCAGCCGGTTGTTTAGGACGTTCCGCACCCTCGCTGACTGACTGCGTTGGAACCTTGGCGCAGGTTTGTCAGCATCGGACGGACGAAATGTGCTCGGCGTTACTACGTGCCCTGGAAGGGATGGATTTATGATGATAAATTAATTAGACGTTTGTTCCGTTGTTCCACTGTGCACTGCAAAGACCAGACCTGCACAGACCATTCCCGAACTTCCGGTGGTTGGCAAGAAAAAGACGGGGGGCAAAAAGGAACCGCACATGGAACGCCAATCTCGTTCGTCCGGGGAGAATCACCGCAAATGCAAATGCGACACAAATGCCCGGTCGGTACCGGAGCGAAATTCAATCGGTTGTGACCTGTTGTAATCGATCCCACGGCGGCCCCACTGCCGCTTCTGGGCGGGAACGAGATCAATGAATCTCTAGTCCCAGCGGCCACATGGAGGTCGACCTAATTTCACGATCCGCGACTTGGGAATCATTCGGATGCAATTAATTTGGGGCCCAGATCCGGGGCCGGGCCGTGTTTTCGACGTGGCCGGCGTGAAGTGGAGAGCAAATGGTTCATTAACGGGAATCGGTTCGATTTCGGCGGACTGTTTCGCGCCCGGCCGGCCGGTGTGCGGTGCGAGATAGGTCATGGGATTCTTGTTCCGGCGTGCCAAGCATTACGCCAATGGCGATTACAACTCTGATTACGCGTTTCGGTGCTCTATCTGGTCACCGAAATCAATCAATGACTTCGTGACGATAGTTTGCGGATAGCCACAGGACCTGTTTTTCGTGGCTACTTAAACGACACGCCAGATGAGTTGAGCCGGGTATGCAGACGGTGCATCGTTGGAAATATGCAAACCCATTTGCAAAGGGATGTGGATATATTAAAAAGTAAAATGAATCACGTTCGAGGTGCAAGTATCGCATCAAATACACGTTATTGATTTTCAATGATTTTTCGAGCGATTTTTCTCGTCACTAGTCACTCGGAGGATAATTGAAATGCAATATCCATTCGCACTGCGGTGCGCATCTGCGGTGCTGTGTAAACCAGTGACAAGGTAGAATCTTTTTGAACGTTTTTGTAAAATTAACACAACATTAATTCAAATTAAAATTTACTTGCATACATTGCGGAAAAAAATAAACAAAGAATGATAAAATGTGTGAGTTATCACAGTGAAAAGTTGAAGTTGATGACCTACAACAGAAATGGTCAAATATTTGTTGCGACAACAATTTTTATATTGTGAATCACCATCCGGGAAATATTGAGTCTGCCCGTCTGTAAGGCAGTGACGAAATTCATGACCCGCCACTTGCCCATCCGAAGCTTTCAAGCATCGTTAAGCGCCATTAGGTTTCATCAACATTTGGCTAATTTTGCAGCCACGCTTTTAACGGCAATGTAAAATCATACACAAGAGAGGCAGAGCATCCAAATCGTCAGTGGCGATGCCATCCCTAACAGCTCGGCGCTGAAAACGCTTCATGGTTAGCAAAACATTTACCAAACATTTAAATTGGGTCCCATCGTCCCCATCGTCAAAGCTTGCATTCATCCCATTCCGAGTGGCACGTGCTCGGCGATGACTTTACTACCGTTTTGATGATCCTTCGCCGAATGGTAAACAACTTATCCTTTTACGCTTCCGTGCCACGGTCCCGGTCGGTCGGTAAGTCCAGGCTTTCTGCACCGCGTTGCAGCGGAGCGGGCACCGTGTCCACGCCGAAGGACTGCAGCGTGCCGACAAATGTCATTTCCCATATGCCGAACGCCGCGCATTCGAGGACACGGTGGTAGAATTAGTTTATATCTAATTGCCATGCAAATGGCCGGGTTGGGACGGTGCAGACGACGGTGGGCGGGGTTTCCGGCGGGGTGCCCGTGTGGACCTTGACTTCCGGTAAGACGGGTACCGAGTGCGCCCCTCCAAAGTAGCTACATTGGCCGGACACTTCCCGCATGGCAACGGCCAGTGTTGCGAGTGCGAAGAAGTGATGAACTCAGTTGCGCCGGGAAGCGCAGGAGAGGCCCTTGCGAATCCGCGGTCGTGTGTATGATTTCGTGTTCGGTGGCGCTATTTTATGCAAATATTTGCCAGCGCGCTTCCGCCCGAAATCGAATTGCACACACCGAACGGCCCCGTTATTACGCACCGCGCCGGGACGACCGGTGGCTTCCGAGTGAAGTCTGCTCCCGGCTGCTACCAGGCGGGATCCAGTGACGGAGAAACGGTTGAACTGGGCGGGCGGTGGTGTAGTTTTTGTCAGCCGGACCCAGGCGGTCCCAACGAAAACGGTTACGTAAATCGAATTATTATCATTATCTGATGAAGCGCCCGGGCAGCGCCCTATTGACACATCGGTCCGAGATGTGCATTCCGGTGCATTCGGGATCGCAGTTGCAAACGTGAAAAGCGGGCTGTGCGGGAATGGAAACGAGGGGCCAGCATAAATTGTGGCAGTAAATTGGCGTTGCTTCGACTTGCCACCGCAGGTTTCTGGCCACACCGGATAATTCATTGTCGCGGTCGTGGGATAACTATATTTTCTGACAATTGATGCTTTCAGCCCGCTTCGAATGCTTGCAAATCCGAGCGGCAGTGGCCACATTTCGATTCACTTCAGCCAGCACTTCATTTCAATAGTCACCAAATCGATGATCATAAACATGACCAGCAGCGTGTATAAAAAGCTTAGCCAATAAGGTCTTTTTAAATTTTGTTTAATTTTAACAAACGCCGTGGAGAATATAAATTCAAATGAGTCGTGAAGGGTATAAATAAGTTAGACAATTCGATGATCTTCTCGGGAGTAGCATGTGCAATGTCGTTATGCTGCATGCCATTAGTTTGCTGGACGAGTTAAAGCGAGACTTTAAACAGTGACCAACAGTCAAATCGCCTTTGGGATTCGACTTCAAAGTCGAAGAAAATTGCTTCGTCTCGCTTCACCGGCACCTGAACTCCAATCCGCCAATTTCCTGGGGGGTGGTGTAATGAGACGGTGTAACGGTTGCTCGGTAACTCAATACTCCGGACCGGCGTGCATGACTTGCATCGGGATATAAATTGCAATTAGTGTAGATGTCTGATTGCGTGTGCCACTAATGCGATTAGGTACGACAGAAACGATCGACATGCATATCAGGTGTCTCATCCCTGGCGAGGACTCCCCACCAATTCTAACCATTAGCATGAGGGCGACGCTTAATGCTGGGCCAAAAGAATGAAAGGAACTTACAGAGAGAAATATAGAGAGAGAGAGCGAAAGAGAGACTGATAGAAAGAGTGGTGGGCTCATCTGTCGTCACGTGTGACGGAGTTGACTGCAAAATGTACGAAGCACTTTAAAGGCACTACGAGAACGGTCTTCTTGACAAGGGAGAATGCTTGAGGAGTTTGGTCTGATTTTATACCCCGTCAAAAACCTTTCACGAACTCATTCTTCTACGACTTTCTTCTAAATGGAAACTTTATGGAACTCTCTGCCGCGTTTGCGCGTTTGTATGAACAAAGTTGCACCAAATCTTGGCAGATCTTTCGCGCGCTTACGATAAGGACTCGCATACGTCTTAACACCAGAACGGGCGTACGCAAACCGACACCGATGGCTTCAAGACCCAAGACCAGGAAGTCAAACCCCAGACCGGAGCCCAGACCAGGGCAAAGCAAACATGCCGCACACACATGTGCACGTAATCTGCCTACACGGGAATGTTAGATAAATATTGTACGGAAATAAATTACAAGTACACAAGCATTGTGTGGAGCGCCGAAGTTCCCGGTCCCTGCAGTCACATAAAATAAGCACACTTCTTGGCTCAGCCGCCCGTCCGCCCGCCCACCAGCCAGCCCGTCACGGAATGGGCCAGCGCTTTCTTGCGGGCTGGCTTGGTCCGGAGGCCGAGCAGTACGGGTTGCACTGGTGTGGCGCTGGCGTGGATTAAGAAGAGGTGCGTTACGTTCATAAAGTGCTTGTTTAGTTACTTTTGTTGTTGTTGTCCTGGCGTCCTTCCGTTACTTCCGTCTAGCCACCGTCCGCTTTGTTTAGCCTTCCGTCGCAGTCGCTCGCACTATCTGTGCCTTCTGTGTCGCCGCCACTGCTCGTCTCATTTTTAATGCGGCCAAGTGTTTGTCGAGTTATTTTCGTTCCATTTCTTGGGCTTCTTCCGGCTTCTTTTAAAAAAGATGCTGGGCCGTGCCAAAGATGGTCGGTGTCGCCGACTGCGGCCCCATCCCTGTTTTGCCATATGGTCCTGGTTTTGGGACCATTTAACGCTTACCGGCGCAAGATATACGTGCCGGTTTAATTTCGTATGATCCCGTTTCGGGTGACTTCCCCATAAGTTAAACCCCAAGCCGATGCCAGGAACGGTTCCTTCCGGTTTGCGTTTCTCAGGTGGTTCGCAAGCGATACTCGGTTGCGGCTGAATGTGTTTAGCTGGGCTGTGGGCAAAACAGAGCGCCGTACCGTTTTTATTGGTTCGGACAACCTAACGGAGCTTAACGTGGAAAGTCGGCATTTAGTTATGCTACCACTTGACCGCGTAATAAATGAAATGCTGTGGCCGATGGAGGCGCCCGGTTACTGGTTCCACTGTTCAACATAATGCTCCGGGAGAAAGCCCGCCCCGCGGGGGGCGATGCTGGTGACAAATGGGTCGGGGATTTTTGGGAGTAGTGAAATTTTGATACCCCCTCCGTGAGCATTCCTCTGGTCGGCGAATAGGTCCTGTGAAAACATTGAAACGGGTCCAAACAGGACGGCACACAAAAGCACGGTTACAAAACCGTGACCGCAGGAAACATGCGTTTCAAGTGGCGTGTTATGCCGAACGGCCGCAGCCTAGCGAATCATGATATCGCTTGAAATGGACAGTGCCAAGACGGACACTATTTGGCAGTCCGCTATCTAAGCGCTTCAGGGTGTGCAGATAGTGAGCCGCGTATGCTTCGAGTTGCATTGACCACTCCGAAACCTCGACGATGAGTTACTATAAGCAACAGGCGCGCAATTTGAATTGTCAATTGCGTTGGCGGCGATATAGAAATTTACAATCAAATTCTTTATTTCGGTTCTTCGGTATGGTGCGAGAAACAAAAACTAAATGATAAATTCTGTTACTCAATTTATGCTTAATATTTATACTTACTTATATAAAACAAGCAAGCAAGATGGGGCCAAAGAAAAGAATCATTACCAACCATAGAAGTCCCTTCCCCATTGAAGCTCGCGATACAATGCCGAGACCTCAAATCGCGCTCATAGTGCTTCGCGGTGTAAAGGGGCCAAAAAAACGGGCGAACGAAAATTGCAGATAAAGATGGATGACCATAAAAAGTCACTCGTATTCGACAAAAAACAAAATCGGATCCGGACGATGCCGATGAAGTGCAACTAGCGGGCCCCAGGAGTATCGCTACACGCTTCAGCACGGTCCAGTGTCAACCCGTACGATACGTGCCGGGACGGACAGTGGGCCAACCACAAGACAAAGCACGGCAGCCAAGCGATCCCGAATTCCCTGGGTGAACTCAACATAAACGGATTATGCCTTTCAAATATGGTGCGCAATTTTTTAAGCTGTTTTACCAGCAGCTTTTTGCCGTGCGAGTTTTTTATGCCTCAAAGTCAGTTGCCATGCATGTTGAGCTTCTGACAAGTAATTGCATCTAATCAAGTGCTGGGTGGGTTTTTGCACCGGACCGTACAAAGTTGAGCCACCAGAAATGTTGGTGTAGAACGAAACATTGTACATCTTTTCAAAGTGGTAACTATTGCGATTTTTTATTATAAACATTCATTTTGTACAGTTATCAGATACGAGGAAAAGCTGTAATGCGGTCAACTCTTGTTCGCATAGGACCTTGACGTGCCTTGGAAGCGACAGACTGCCAACAATATGGTGCGCCGAGATTTGAATCCTGTTCTTCCGGCAGACGCATCTTCTCGCGGACCAGGTGCGGTGCAGCCAGACAGGATGCCCTCCAAGAGCCAGCCAAGAGGTTGGCACCTTTCGGCGGAGTTCGTTCGTTTTTTTTGCCTCCCACCTTGATGTCTCAAGCGGCCGTCCTTTTTTTCTGGCGAACCAAGCAGGTTCCAGCTTCCTTGCAATACGGGACACGGGCAGCCATCGACACACACCACTGGAAGTGCGTAAAACGAATCGGATGCAGCTCTCTGTGTTGGTGCCAATAAAGGAGAGAAAGTAAGAGAGAAAGTGGTGTCGGAAGAGCATCTCTCTCTGGGGTGGCAGGATTGCTGAGATGAGCGAAACGACCGATGGAGGGGAATTTATTGTTGTATCGTTTGACAGTGTTGGTTGGTGCTGTCCGAGTTCGAAACGGTGCGCATGAGTCACGGCCACGGCATTAATCGCATTCTGCCGCGGATGATGAGGACCAGCAGCAGCAGTGTGCATTGTGCTGCTGTGCTCCCGGTGCTAATGGTGAGCATGTTTTGTAGGCGAACAAGGCCTCAAGCGAACAAGTAAAATATTCATCATTTATCTTGCACTATTGCTTTCCTTTTTTAGATAATCTAATGCTGTGTATGATACACGCTGGAGCTTATGGGGATTCGCTTTAACCATTGCAACGTAAAAAGGTTAATATTTGTGATGAATTTCTAATCAGTTAGTGGTTCATGTAAAATTAAATAAAAAACCCAATGCAAGTATAGCTCACCGGACCGGTTTGCTTTGTGCTGCTCCACGTGCCCTTCACGAGGAGCACTAAACTCGCCTCGCCAACGTAACGCTTCTTCTTTGTCCAAAACGGCAAACGCGGCTGGCGGCTGCCTCTTTGTTGGCATCGAAAACGTCGCCTGGAGCAAGCGGAAAAAACATCGCCACAAAGAGAAAAAACATCGAACGGGGGAAACATCACCAGAGCCGTGTCCGTGCCGGTGCATGTGTGCGTGCGCGAGAGCGAGTCAAAGCAAGCCGGGGGAACGATGAGCCTGCGATCCTGCCACTCGGTAGCTAGTCCCCTTAGTCCTGGTTTGTCTCTCCGCCATCGTGGAGGCTGCGTGGTGAGCAAGCGTTCCCGTTCTCCGAGCGCCGTGCCACGGTGAACCGAAGAAGTGCTGCCAGAGTGCTGCAGCGATTAATTTCTGCAGACTCCCCCCGTTACGCTAGTGGCTGGCTGACCGTGCGCTGGGAAACAAAAGCACGAAGAACCAAATCCGGGCCACCGCACGGATCCTGCTGTGCGTCCGGTTGTGTGTGTTTCGACCAGTGTGACATTGGCCAGCAAAACGATGGCTAGTGTCGACGAATCGCGCGTGTGACGGATCGTTGGCCCGAATTTGCCTCAATTCTGTGGCCCCCCCACAATCCTTTGTATGTGGGCCGCCGTCGACCAAAGCGCGAAACCCTGAAACGGAGCGTGTGCGATGGTGAGTTGTTGTTGGTGAGAAAGGTGAACCGAGCTAACCTTCAAACAGTGCCAAACCATGGAGCCGATAAATCGAAGTAAGCGATGGGCAGTAAAGTGAGATGGAATAGTGCCGGCGGACACACTCTTGGTACCATATCCTTAAATCTCTCCGTTCAATTATTTTATCGATTGGTCGGAAAACGGCTGCTGCAGTTTGGAGCTCTCTAGTCCGGGTCGCATCGCAGGAACCGGAGGATTCGTTTAGCACCCTTTCTCACTCCAAAGTGGTCATGCACTCGAGGAGGAGGATCGCGGATGAACCGGATTTGCGGTCGTGGCCACCCGCATGTAGCCCCGAAACCGGTGACCGTGATTAATATATATAGTGAGGGCAGCTCTTTGTCGCGCAAAGTTACCCTTCAGGTGGTCGTGGTCGCTTTGCTACAGATAAGAACTCTTTTCCACGTAAAGCGGCGACGGATAACTGCCCCACGAAATACAACAAGTATTCTGCTTCACAGTGCCCACCAACACACACAGAGGGACCGTCGACGGAACGTAATCGAGTTATCCGTTTGCCTTCCTTGAGCTGCGTGTTTTTTTGTGTGTCTTTGACCAACCCGCGGCTATGCGCGTTGGGGACATTGTGGCTCATTGTTTGTGTTTGGAATTGTTGGTATAACGACCACAGAGCCCTTCGACCAAGGTGAACGAAGGCGAGCTGGTGGAGCGAACCATAAAGCGAAAGAGAGCGAGAGAGAGAGAGAGCGCCAGAGAGAGAGAGAGAGAGAGAGAGAGAAATAGTGGCGGTAAAAAGGACATCAACATCCGCGCACCGTGTTTGTCACCACAGCAAAGGATGTCCCCGTCGACCGAGGGTTATGGTGGCGGGCGACCCGACACCCTGGACCATTATTTTGATAGGGAAAGGATAATAAGAATAATGAAGTATCATCATCGCATCGTTAATGTCAAACAACCTTACCATTTGAAGTGTGCCTGTGTGTGTTTGTTGACGTTTCCGGGTGTCCGGGTGCCCTTGTGCCTTGTGCCGTCCTTCCCTGCGCCACAGGATGATAAACTCTGTAGGTGCCAAAAAGCAGTGTCTCTGTGGGTGCAACAAGGACACACTGCAAGGCGTGAGGACCACTTAATTGATTTTATCTCGATAGCGTCAACCGTTCTCAATGGCGGTGCTTGGTGCGGCCGTTGTGGTTCCCGTACATTTTTTGTTTTTGTTTCGGGTCGCCAAGGACCAGAGAGCAAGGATGATCGGAACGGGCGGTGTAATCGATTTAATTACATGCCAAAACAAACCCGGTCTGTGCCCGGATCAACCCGGCCGGTCGTGATGGGCCGAACGACCGGTTGAGTATCGTCCGAATGGGGGTTAGACCTCACTTACTAGGCAACGGTCCACTAGATATTTATCGATGAACAATGCATTTGGAAATCTGGTCTAAAGTTTGTCACGGTCTGTTAAAGATTTAAGGTCACCATCTTAGAGCGGAGTTCCACCTTGAAGGTGTACATCAATTTGCCTCCAGGAACATTGCCTACCACCGCACATTGTAAGCGCGAACAGAGAGAGAGAGAGAGAGAGAGAGAGAGAAAGAGAAATGGAGAAACAATTTTCCGTCATCGGATTGGGCTCCACTCCAGGGGTCTCCAGAAAGCTGCTGCACTACAATGTGCTGTGCGCAATTATGCTGATCCGGGACCGGGCGACCCGCACCACAGTTCATCTCAGATGTTGGTGTATGATATCCTGGGCACCGTAACCGTGCCCAGCGCACATCGTTTACGTCGCGGTGACGGCGGCCGTTTGTTTTTTTTGTCATCTTCAAATGAGAGTTCCAGAAGTTAAGACAGTACAAAACAGAAAAAGAGAAAGACACGCGGGGCGTTTATTGTGTCCCGGGAGCTCGGTGTCGGGACCGTCCCGACAGGATCGACCCGGCCCCGGTCACCCCGGACTTCGGTCGGTCGGATGGTGGTAAGCGAAAATTAGAAAACCATTCGCCTTCGCCTCTGTGACCTGATGTTTTATTCAAAAGCATTTGCGCTGCGCTGCCACCGTCCAGCGCGTCGGCTACGGGGCGAAACAGATGTGTGGAACGCGATAAGGTCCTCCCGGTGCCGGGAGCGAACTCCACCAGTGCCACCGTGAAACGTGTCACACCAACGTGAAACGGCTTCTCCGACAGCCCAGCCCGCGCTGTCGGCGGCACACTGGAAAGAAAATTCAATAATCCAAGGGCGGCGGAACAGTCACCGGAATGTCCTGCCTGCTGTCTAACCCCGGATTACCCCGGCAGCCCACCCGAGGGTGTCCTTGAGGTGTGCGGTGGGTGATTGAGTGATACCCTGGGGTGGCGTGCGAGACTTTGAAACTTTTCCACCAATCAGCGCCGTAAGGATGCTTCGTTCTTCGGCATGTCCTCGGAATGAGCCCGGAGCCCGGCTGCTCGCTCCAAATGCGGTGACACTTACGAGGTTGTGAGTTTAATTTTTGTTTTAAACATTCCCACTATTGGTGGTGAAAGGTTCACCGACAAAAGCCTTCAAAGGTACACCGGATTCTGTTCTCTGGTTCTCTGGTGATCAGATGGCTCCAACTGGTTCCTAGCTGCCGAGTACAGCGTACGGTGGCCGTTATTTTAATTGAAAAACTTTCCACCTTCACGGTCGCATGGTACGGCGGCGAACGAACAGTCTTGCAGCGGATATCCTCCATGGTGTAATTTTTAAATCACTTCCTTCCACGTTCGCCGTTGCCAGGATTATTCGATGACAATTTATTCTCTCGCGCCTCGACTCTGTCACTTTCCCCGCTCGGTCTTTATTAAAATGTATCCTTTACTTCACCGAGTGGTGTCGGGTCCACACGAGTGCCGCTGGTACGTATTATGTTAAATGATGTTTTAGAGTGCTCTTCACAGCGGCCGCTCGCTCGCCGGAGAAGTGCTTGAGCTGCCTGCCCGGGCTGAAGTGTTGATGTGTTGAGGTGTGTGTTGCGGTTAGAAAAATCTCTTCAAAGTTACAATATTTAACACCCGACAACCGTGTGCTTCCGGCGACCGGCTATGAGGCTGCCGGTGACAGCCATTGTTTATGCTCCGATTCGAGTGGCTTTGGACTTTATGATTATGATGGTCGGTGCCGGCCATTCGCGTGTTTTATAGGTTCACCACATGCCCAGCGTGGAACCTTCGAGCACACACGGATGTATTTTGGAATATGCTCAACATATGGTCAATCATGTCCGGCCAGTGAGAGCTTAGTCCGAACGGTCTCACCAGCTACTTACGAGCTGGTGACAAAACGTAAACGGATTCGACAATTAAGCTTTTTTCCTACATCCTGTCCCGGAGGGTTCGGATGCTTAACTCACTCCGTGAGCTTGTAGCTAATGGAGAGGAACATTTGGAAACCGAGCTGTGGACATCATCCATCAATTTTGTCACTCCAAGGAGCGCGAGCGATAGGAAAAAACATCGAACGGGGACAGCGGCGGTCAACAGAAAGTGGGTGAAAAAACAAAACGCACCAAATGCTCGAGAACAAACCATTAACATAGATTGAATGAGCGCCCAGAGTCGCTGATGGGTTGAGTGTCCTTGCGCATAGAAAACTGTTGCAGCGCGGTGGCATGGTGTGGTTCTTAAGCGATGATTTCCGTCCTTAAACTATCGCACCGTCGGACAGGATGTGGATCCTTTCGGGCTGTTTTCTTTCCAGCCAGCCGACGGAGCAACTTTTTCTCCCGGAAGTGCTTCGACTGTCCTCATCAGCACGAACGATACCGTGTGCGTGTTGATGTGTTTGTGTCTGTGTTGAGAATTATCACGTCTGAACATCAATCATTAGCCCGCGCTTCGCTCCGTCGTGGAAGATCACGTCCCGTGCCCGGTGCTGATCACGGCGACCTTCCGGACCGGACCGGGTTTGGGCGCGAACGCCGACCGACTCGCACTACCGGTAATTAATCACATTCTAGCACCACGGCACCACAGCCCTCTGACCTCTCCGATCATGACCCTCCGAGCCGCCCGAAGATGGTGCCGATGGTGATGCTGTTGATAGTTGTTCGCTGGGCCGGGTTTGGGTCGGCTTCTAAAGTTTGCACGGTTTATTACAACGAGGGCTACAACTTTAATGAGCCTCTAATGGCCACACTGGCCGCCTGTTGGACAGCTTTAAGAGTGGCATGAAATATGGATAACACTCACGGTGGCCACTTTTCATCCCTGCCGCCAACCGAACTTAGGGTTGCCTAATGGTCGAAGCAATTGAATTAAAATAAGAAACCGAAAACTTCACCGATTAGCGTGTGCGTCTCATTGACTGGTGCTGACGCTGCTTTTGGCGGTGTTAGAGGGTTCCTTCTGCGTTACGGCTATAGGCCCAAAGTGGCCATTGACGAAGTCCATTAACGGCACGCGAGCAAAGGTCGGTGGGCATATTCATTTTATTTACAATGGGTTGCTCCTGTGTTTCTGTTGCCTTTCTTTATGTTGTTTGCGAAACAGTCGCAACCGTTAAAGTATGCGTGCCGGTTTGTATTGCGAAAAACAAGGTTTTATTTGCCGGGTCTAACACGTACCCGGGTTCAACAGATTCTAAGACATTTTTCCGAAACGTGAAAGGTTTGGGAATTGAAACACTTGCTTGGCCGGCAGCTAACATAGTTTACGCACAGTGCTGTAACTGGCAAACAGTACAATAGAAAAAGCAATAGACAACAGAAAAAGTAGTGGATTAAAAGTGTTTAGTGAAAATCTCCGAATGAAGAACATTTTCATATTAACGCTCATTTTATTGCCCTTAACTCTACCTGATACAGCATAAGGGCTAATATTTTTCACTGTTTTACTTCGTATAAACTTCCTAGCGACCATTTACTGCCTCACGTTGCTGCTTGAACGGAACCGTTTCGTCCTTCAAGCAACATTATACGTCACCAAATTGGGCTTTTCAAGACGAAACGACGGCGTACGAAAGGCAGCATGCCGTCTAAATTGTCAAACTCTCCCTCAAAGGACGTGGTGATCGCGCACGCGACCCACAATTGCTTCGTAGACAATCGCACAAGACATGGCTTCTATTGCCCATCGTTGTCGTCGTCCTTTCTGCCGTTGTCGGCCGCTCGGTGGCATGTGTCCTTTGCGGACGGAGCGGGCGCCCGGCGAAACAAGTAATAATAAATTTATTTGTCTCACGTCAATGTTCATAAAGGCGCCGCCTGCCGACCAACCAGCTGATGATTGTTGATAGGCAACCCAGAAAGCCATTCGATGCCCCGGCTTAGACGGGAGCCCACCAGGAGGGAAGGCTGGCAGAAAAAGCCGGGCCACCCATCCTGCGGGCCGCGTTCGTTCGCTCGTGTTGATGATGAAAAACCGTAACGATTGTTACGTGAACCTATTTCAATTTTCCCTCGGCCTCGGTCGTGGTCGGGGCATTGCAATTCGCTCGGCAGGACGTGTCCGTCGTGCCATCCCCGTCCAGAACCTCGGCGTGGAGGTCCGTGGAGGTTAGCCGAGGATGGACAGATAAATTAAAGAACTAAAAGTCCTGTGATTTATGTGTCAGCTTTTCGCTGCTCCAGTGCTCCGCCGGAGCACTGGTGGTGGAACCGAAATTTTCTGCTCCCTTTTTTGGGCTCCGTTCGGAGCTTGTTTTGGGAGGCCACAGGCGCCCCTCCTTGTTTCGTCGCTCGGCACAACGGCACGTAAGCGGCCTCAGCCGGCGGCCGAGCCGACAGCCTTCCTGTTTTACTACTTTTCAGCACCAGTAGCAGCAGCAGCAGGATTTTTAATATCCTTTTTATTGTTTTCTGTGCGCTTTTTCATCAGTGGAGCAATGATTTTCCCACCGCCGCTCGGCTTTGGCCACCCTCCTCGGTGGGAAGTGAACACAAGCCCTTTACTAGAGAATTTGTGGCGGCACAGCCAAGCATCCCGGCATCCTTCGTGGCGCGATCTTCGAGACGGCAATAGGACAAGAGCCGTTATGCAAGAAACACGTCTTACTTTGGCCTCAGGGAGCGAGACACATACATGGTGGGAGAAGGGTGTGGGAGGCTGAAACAGGCCGCATCATTTATCGGGCATTTGAGAGGCATCCAGTTTCGAGAAGTAGGACGGTTCGGCTTCAGAATGCATAGAACACGCGCGGGCGCGTGCCTGTGTGTCTGTAACGACATTACGGGCGGGCCTGTCCGGGTGCCTCAAGTTGTGGCTTCAATTTTTGGGCGAAGGGAAAGGATATTTTATTTCTAACAAGTTTTCCGAAAGCATCAGACCCACCATGCGCCTCCATCGGAAGTGTGGGCCACCATGCGCCTCCATCGATCGCCGGCTAGGCACGCCGAGCTGCCGGATAAGCTGTTTGCGTAGTTTGCGTCTACAACGCGTGTCTGCGTATGTGCGCGAATGGAACGAGGAAAACTGGGAAGCTCCGGGCTCCTTTTTCACGCCGTATTTTAGAGGAGCCGATTACGATGGAACCGTGCATCGGACGGATAAGTGGAAGATACGAGCTGTGCGCGAGCGATAGACGAGTTTATTACACACTCTTTCCCAGCCCCGGGCTCGACATGTGTGCGTAGGTGTGTGTGCGGGCTCTGGGGCGCGGGAGGAAATTGCAGAGATCCCGTGTACTCCGCACCCAATTAAGAAAACCACATTGTAAAAGTTTTATTGCTCGGGGTGAATGTTTTCGGTTCGTCTTATCGCTCGAAGGTGCACCCACACCCCACTCTCGGTTCGGCCCTTTGATGATGGTTTATCTGCAGTACCCGTTGTCCGGGTCCGGGCTACCCCGCCGGAAAACCCACAAAGCCCCCGTTTCAGGAGCGGCGGAATCTGTTCATCAAACGCTTCCGTCGAACTCGCGCGTGGTTTTCCCGCGCGTGGCACGGCCGTACCGGAAACGGTACTCCCCCCTGGCGACATCCTTGCGGGCGGATGGTTTTGTTCGGCGCGCCGGATTTCGAAGGTTCGGCCAAGAAAAGGTTGCCATCGTAAAGATGTCCGACTCGGCTGAGCGCCCTTTCGGAAGCTCGGTATCCTTTCTCGTCCTCCGCAACGGGGCACTGGGCTGGCGTGGCGTGCGGAGTTTCCGGTGGTGGCGCTGAATTTATATCGCGCGCCAGTATCACGATGGGCTCTTACGCACGATGATGTATGGCGCGTGAGTTATGGAAACGAGTTGAATAAATCTTCAGCCCGCCACGAAAGCGCCAACAAGAAGAGACCGAGAGAGAGAGAGAGAGAGAGAGAGAACGAACTGAAGACGAGTGGTCTGAATGAGGGATGATTATGGCACCTCCGTCTAGGGGGCTTTTCTTGGCGCTTTCCACGAAACCCGTGCCGGAGCGCCGTTCGTTCCAGTAGATAACTCGTTGTCTTTGATTAAATTAGCGCCTGCTCGCAAACCCGCGGCTGGAAACTCATTCTTTACATCCGGTTCAGGGTTCGGCCCGGTGCTCGGGCTCATAAATATCGCGACGCACGTAAAACGAAGCGCCAAGACTGTGCCGCGAACGGGCGCGCTGAATGACGTGGAATTATCCTGTCGCAACCGTTCATCGTGCCGCACGCGCTGCAGCATTAATCGATTCGAGCTTCTCGCGGCTCGGCTTCCGGCATTATTAAATCGGCTTTATGGCCCTTCCCCCACCGCGCAGTTACGTGCGCCGGGGGCCGCCGTGGTGCAATTGCAGGATTAGCGATTACGGTAAATCATTTCCGGTGCGTAAATACTACCCACGCACCCGGCCGGAGTCTGATGTTTGGCTTCCTGATGGCGATGTAGTGCCGTGTTTGCCCGGTGCTGAGCGAACGGTTTCGGTTTCAATGTTGGCCGGCGCTGCGCCGAGCTGCTGTTGTTTTAGAAAGTGTGCCTCGAGCGGTCAGCGCCAGCATATTGGTTGTGTTTATGAACACACTCTGTTTATTAAGCCGCAGCCACATTTATACATGGTTTGTGTGTAGGGGGAAAAAAACAAGGAAGCTCCACCTTCCCAATAGGGCGCAGACACTGCAGGTTCACGTTGGCCGGTTGTTCACTCAATCGCCAACTAAATAACAGCCGTACTGCATAAACTCCGACTCGCTTTTGTCCTGTGTGTTTACTGAATGTACTCCGGCAAACGCCGCACCGACATAGAGTGGCACCATAAATTATTTAACTAACAAAAAGCTACCGAAGTCACCGAAAGTTTGGCCCTTTTCGGAGTTTGGAGCGAGCGAGCGGTGGGTGTGCGTCCTTCGTCAAACGGCACAAATGGGCTGAAGATCGTCCTGGGCTGCTGGGGACTGGGGATGATGAAGTTTTGCGCGCCGACGGTGCTAGGTTTTTTGTCACCACTCTGTGGCCACTCTCTAGCAAGTGGATGCCGTAATTCTATTTACTGCCTTCTTGCGAGCCCCGGAGGATGAATTTGGACGCCGGGGGCGATTGACACTCCTTCGGGTTCAGGGCTTAGCAGCCCAATCGCCCCGACTTACGGCGCATAAGTTGGTAGGTAATTTCGTTCACCAGCCAGCTTATGCGCCGTGCCGTTTGATGCATCGCGGGCACACGAAATGGAAATTTAACGCGTGCGTTGTGAAAAACAATTTTTGGTTTGAATTTTTGCTGCCACCCCAAACCGAAAAAAAAACAAACAGAAAATCTGATTGTCTGCGGCAACCACCCAAGGGGTTGAAGGTTGAGCCCCTGTGCGCCCATGCGCGCTCGGTTAGTTGTGTTTTGCGGCAATCCGTGGAGTTTGGATTTTGCTAAACTGCTTACCGCATTTTCTTTTGCGGCCCACTGCCGGTTTTGGGCGCTTTCCTTTTTTCTGCGCTTTTTTTTCTGGAGCACAGCGGAGCGAAAGTGAAAGGACGGCGCAAAAGGTGCGAACTGTGTGGTGCGCGGTGTGCCCGGAACCGCACCAGAACGTCCACGGTCGCAAATTATGTGCTTTCGGACCGTGCGGGACATCCGAACCGCTTCACTGCGATCCCTTAACCCGTGGCGTTCATCTCGCCCTCCCTCCCTCTAACTCTGTCGTTTGCTGTCTCTGTGTGGACGAGGGCTTTTACGCATGGACTGCAATCTCCAGGGACTGCGGGTGGATACCGAAATACAGACGGACAAAATAACATAAAATAAAACATCACTTCACGGGCCGAGACGAACTTTTCGCATCGCGCGGGGTCGCTCATAGGACCCGGGCGCGCCGGCCTTGAAGGTCCTTTTTCGTGTGAGGCAATGCGTGTTTGTGTGTTTGCCGTTACTCGCTAATAGTTTATTGTGATATAGTTCACAACGGTTCTGTGTGGAAGGTTTCGGTTTTCCCGCTCCGGTGTTGGTTTGGAGAACAATGCCGTCATAGTTTATTCAAACGGTTTAATCGGACTAAAAATGGAAGGACACTCGGACACGGTGGCGGGCCACCGAGTCGCTCGTTCGAAAAAAATGGGTGTTTATTTTCCATTTACACCGCGGTAGTCAGGGGGAACGGTTTATGCTCGGCATTCACAAAAACTTCCCGTGCACACGATTGTTGGCACGAACGAACGTTTGCGATGCTGGACTGAGCTGCAACCGGCCTTTTTAAGAAGTTATGCAACGATGAAAGTTAGCATCACGGCGTTTGAGCCCTTTACGACCCAAATTCGACGTTCTGCAGCATACTTGCATAATCCGCCTGATCGATACCGATCTAATAACGGTTGCTTCACGGCACACCGAAGACCCCCGTGCTTCGGACACTGCAGCAATGTTTCGTTGTTAACATTCACTAAGCGTTCCGCTAGCGTATCGCCGGTTTTCCCTCCCTGACTGAATGCACCAAATACGAAAACCGAGAAATGTGATACAGGCAAAGAAAGGCTCGGATCGGAGCTCGTTGCGAAAAACGGCAGACTGCATGATTAGCCGTGTAAGGAACGTGTCTCCGTCACGCCTCGATGCGGTTTCCCACTTTGTCGGGAAGGGGATCTCTTCCTCATGCGCCGGGCCACCCATCAATCAATCGGGAAGCTGCCGACGCATACGTCGAAACTGTATCGAATCGCCTTGCAGGATTTGGGACACTTTGCGGTCCGGATTCTTGGGCAAATCGAACCAGGCGATTCATTCGATCCGTTCGAGGAAAAGAATTCCCTTCTCTCTGTGTGTGGAGCAGCATTGCGTCCTGTTAAGCAAAAATTTACACTCGCTCACGTATGATCGGCTGACGGTACACCGTAGCCCCGTTTCTTCGTTTAGTGTGCGATAATGTGCGAGTGTCGGTGGCCATGGCACGTTCCTTGCAGGGCACCGTTTCAGCCGGACCCGGGTGGCGAAATTTCCCGGCCACAGCGCAGGTTTCCCGGTATCGGTTGCTAATTCTATTGCCCTCCCGTTCGCTCGCGTTCACCATTATTCAATCTCGAGACACGCGTGACCGCACGATACACTAATTCTTGTGCCGAAAGAAAAGAAAAAAAAACTAACCGAAAAGGATCACGCCTCTATCAGGGAGTCCGGAGATTACCGTGCTGTGCCGTGCCGTGGTCCACTTAGCACTGCACCGAGAACGGGCCAGCGTTTTGCGACTCGTGGAGGACCTTCTTTGAGGTTGCTGGTAGGGTGGGCGTTGAGAAGCGAAACAATTTTCTCGTCCCTCGTCAGCTCTCGTCTCGGGCCGTTTCTTTCGCTGCATTAGCCGGTGCCGCCCGCTGGGGCCACCCGTTTTGAGCGGGCCAGGCGAAAGAAAATCCCAACGGACGGATATCTGCATGAAGAATGCTGCAGACCGCTGTTGTTGCTGTTCCTGCCCGGTCGGTTCTGCTGACCGGGTGTCCTGGTGGTGTTGCGCCAACATCCACCGAAAACGAAGAACACAAATGTATCTGAAGAAAAGAAAGATGCGAGCGGGCAGCTGTGAGAAGAAGAGTCACAAAACGGATAGCTCAGCATGGCGATTGGCAGTGGCCAAGCGTGTCCAACCTGTGCAGGCATTGCTGCTCGGCATCCATTACAAATGTTCCGCCAGCTTCTGGCAGCCTTCTGAAACCGCCGCTGGCACTTCAACTTCGGGTCGGGGACGAAGTTTTCCACCCGCCACACGGATGGTTGGCTGGACGGTCGGTGCCTTTGCGTGTTTGGTGCTTGAGTTATCGGACGAGTCGAACTCAATTTATTTTCTCCAAATCGATCCCGATGCCGGAGAACGTGGGCAAGCAATAAGCAAGTTTGGTGGTTCCATCAGCGTTAAAGTTTGTAAGTTTTCGCTATTTTTAAACCAAGGCAAGTTTCCGGCTTTTGCCCCGCAGATGCTGAATGGCGTCCGGCGAAAGGTTCTCGAAAGAGCGTCGGCTTCGACGTCGATTCGTTGCCCAACTTGTGCTTCTAATAATAGAGGTGTACCGATGCTTCCATTCTATGTTGTTGAAGACCAATCAAACTCAACACCAACAGCGCTTCGAAACAGCACATTCGTAACAGTTAAACCTACGCCTATTTAGAACAAGCTAAATCCCTCCTACGTGAAAACAAGTTTAGTATGCGCAGTGCATTGCACTTCGCCCAGACAATGTTACTAAACATCATGCTTTTGTCGCGTGGTCCCTCCTACAGTCGTCAGTTACTATTTTGGTCCAGATTGTTTTGATTAATTTAGCTTTTTCTGTTAAATTGTGTGGGGTCTTTTCACAAGCTTTATGGTGACTAAATAGCCATGGGTTGGCCAAATGGGTTGGCTGATCTGGGCTGCGATGTGAGTAGCCAAAAACCTTGCTGTAATCATCCACGAGGTACTTCTGGACTAGTTGTGTCATGTGGATTGCTAATCTAGCCTGTTGTACGGTGAAATTTTCACCAATAAAAGTTGTTCCTTACTGGATGACTTCTTCTTTCGTCAAGTGTTGGCAGGCTTTCGAGTCACCATGACGAGGAAATGCTAGCAATTTGTGGGATTCATGGAAACAATGAATCCTTCGAACATGATGCCATTGTAATTTGTTTCCGGATGTTGATGTAAACCTCATATACCAGAAATATTTAAACTCCTCATAACGATAGTTAAGTCATACCAAAAATGTATTTCTCTAGAGGAACTTTTCTCACAATAGGGAAGGTTTTAAAACTTGTCGATAGCCAAGTACCATTCTGTTTTTAAATTGGCCTTAGTTTGGTGCAGATTTTTTTCAAAATATGGCCAGATTTGTCGAATGGGAGTTCCTTACCTTCCGATTTGAGTTTTGTCGAATATTTTAGGTAGATTTCAAAGGGTTTCTGAAGTAGATATTCACTGTACGTTTATCAACTCTTTTTGTGTGTTGATTTCTTGCCCCAAACAGCTTGCATATGATGGATGAGAGCTTTGTTTTCACAACCCTTGATACGCTTACCGATTGCTGCCTCCCTTTGGTCGTATATTTTTTGAATTATAATTGTTTGTTTCTCCACTATAACTCGCATTAATGACCATTTGGCGTTCTCCATCGGTTAGTTTATAAGTAGCTAAATTTCATTTTGTTTGTGTATTAATTAATTGTATTAGTTGTGTAATATTTTGCTGACTACCTGTAATGGCGTCAAACTCTTTTCCTGGTTTTTGCTTACTTTTTATGATTTGTCTAGTTTTTTAAATAAAACTGTGTGACTAAATGTTTCCCAAGCATAAAACAAGCAATACGCATCGAACCTCAGGCCCACGGCAATAGTGGGCATCAAGTGACCAACATAAAAGCAGCGCGGAGAAAGGGTATCGTCGCGCGTTTACGCTTTCGCTCCGAACCCTTCCGCCTTGAATATCCTTTATCCGCGCCACCGTTTGACGGCGCGAGTTTCTCTTCGTCCACTCTCTCTCACGCACACCTACACGGGCACACCAACACACACTTGCCTTGCTTTATCCTTTCTTTCGGTTGTGGATTACCATGTCACACGCTCACTCGTAGAAGCGATAACCTTTCGTGCAACTTCTGCTTCACGCATCTTGGTTATCGTTTCACAATTTTCCACGCACTTTCCACATCCCAGCCGTCGTCAGGCGTCACGCTGCTGCGGTCCGTTTTATTTTCGGTTCGGCCCGTTCGGGCCTAGCGACCGAAAGGAAGATGTCGGGCCGAATTAAAGATGCATCAAACACGAGGCCGGAAGCGACGCTTTTCGGATCATCGCTCAGCCAGAGGACCGACCAGCGGTTTCTAATTATTTGTTCCGTGGCGTCGAACTCGGTGGCTCGGAACAGTGCGGTTCAAAGGAAACTTTCAAGGTCACCAGGCTACTCGCCATTGTGCACGCAATTGACACGTGAGGCCGTTTCGGGGGAAGGATTAGCAGAACCGGCGGTACCGCGTTGCCGTGAGGAGTGTGCTCGCGGTGACACGCCGACCGCCGGTCGAAGACGTCCCCGGAACATGAAGAAGAAGCTCCTGCTCCAGGCCACCTGGCAGGGATCCTTAGCACAGGCGGGTTGGCTTGCTGGTGGCGACGGCCGTTCCGATTCGCTAGACACGCACACCGTTGCATTTCGTCCTTAACTGCCACCGCTATGTGTATGTGTGCATGGTAGCTCTCTCTCTCTCTCTCTCTTGCTCTGGGAGAAAAATCGAACCGGAGCGTTGCGATGCGAAGAGAGATTCCGAAATGGCGAGCCGAGCGTATTGGGGAGAGCGTCGCAATTGGATACATACACATACACATACACACATACATACGCACACCAATAGCGGCGTCACTTGAAACCATTGAAGCACACTCTCAGTTGGCGCACGGCTGGAGTTCGGTTCGGTCGGTTCGGATGCTGGGAAAGCTCGCGCGAGTTTTCCACGCGCGCCAAGCTCGCGCTGCTCGTCCACGCTTCCCGGAGCTCCGCACGCGCGCGTCCTTCGCCACTGTGGCTGTATGTGTGTCAAGGGCCTCCCCCCGGTCGGCGGTCGCCAATGTCGGCCAGTGTGTTGCCGGAATCGGGTAGGACGGGTGACACTTCCAGTCCGTGCCAGTCAGTCAGTCAGTCAGTCAGTCAGTCGGTGGCAAACGCGTGCCACCGGAGCGTGTCAGCAATCTCTGGTGGGTGGTGGTGCCCCCTCCCCTCCTTCCACCCTGGAGCCGTTGTCTGGAGTGGATTGCAACTTGAGCGGGACGGGACGTCTCCGTTTCCGGGCTTGTGAGGCGGTTGGGAACCATTTTGTCGCTTTGCTGGCACCAAAAGACGGCAGGGAAGCCATTTCATCGCCAACCGTGCTGGACCATATCGCTGCCACTGCGGAAGTATTTATCCGTGCTCGAGTGTAGTGGTGTGTGTGTGTGTATGTGTGTGAATGATCCTGTGTAAGGCACGGCAGGGAATGACCATCGACTGTGCAGATGGCGATAAGCAATCGGAAGTTCGACGGACCACAAGTCGAGAGGCACGCGAAGAAGTGCGAAGTTCGGACGAGCTTTCCGAGGGGCGATGATGATTATGATGATTCGGGACCGTGGACCGGGAATTAAACCCTGACCATAGTTTCTTCCGGGTACTTTCCACCATTGTCCGATCCGACACCGATGCACCGCCATAATCCCGACGTGTATCCGGGCTTTAATCCGGATTCGATCCGTAAACGGCGTCGGATAAATTTGGACCAATCGGAAGGTGGGGGTCCCAATTTCCCCACAAAAAAAAGGTCGTCCCCTGCAAGTGCTGGCGACCAGTTGTGGGGCATGGAATCCGCCCCACCACCCGTTCGCCAGCAACGTTATAAATCTCTTAATCCTTTCTCCAATGTCATTTCCAGGGCAACCGACGGCGCATCCCCCTCCCCACGAAGTAGCCCCCGGTAACGGGACGGGACGGAAGCCGGAAGTGGCAGATAAATAAAGAACGTGGTGGTCGTGGTGCTATTTATAGCGGAAGTTCCGCGGTGGTCGGCCAGGTAGTTCCTAGCACTCCAGGCAGCAGACAGAGCGTGTGCCCACACGTGTGTGAGTGTGTTCGTGCGAATGAAAGTCCATTGCACCTTCAGCTGTTGACCGAGACAGAGAGAGAGAAAGAGAGCGAGAGAGAGAGTGAGAGAGAGCGAGACGAGCGTTGGAGAGATGAGTTTAATTTTAGTTCAAAGTTACGCGTTACGCCTGGAGGTGTTTGCTCTGTGATGACGTGATCTAGTAGACGTTGTGTTGCACTACCTCAGCGGAGAAGCATTCAACGTCCCGTGCAGGGTGCTGCCCAACAAAAAGTGAGGTTACGTAATTACTCCGGGGCACAACAGTGTGCAGTGGTGGTGCTCAGTGGCTCAAGACCATTGCATCGCTGTGAATGCGAATTCTACAGTTTTGTTGTTTTGCTATTTAAAGTGATTTTACGTCCTCGAAAAAGTGTGTCCAAATGATGGCTTATTGAAGCCGAGGAAGTCCGGAAGTCGGCAAGTGCAGGTCTTGAAAGTGCATTGGTCGATTGTGGTGCCGGAAGTGCGTAGGCCGGAAGTGCGTAGTGTGCGACGGGAATTTTAGTGTCCGTGAAGTGTGAGGGCCATTCTAGTTGAAATCGCTTGCCGACGGAGCGAAACAAGCGTTCCTGCGAGTCGTTATCTTGCATTCAACCGAAATACCGAAGAATCCGGGACGGGACAAGGAGTCCAGGTCCTGCTTCCACGTCCTGCGCTGTGGTTCCAGATGGCGGCACGGTATGAAACGTGCGTCGGAGCCAGCCTAGAAGCGCGTTCGCCCAGGAATTAGAGGGTGCTGTCAAAAGGGCTACACGAGGGTGGGCGCACGAGGAAGATGCCCTTTTCTCCACGCTCCGCAACTGCCAACTGTTCCAGAGTAACTAGCGGACGTAATCCACATTTCGAGAGGTACGTAATCGGTACATTTTTGAGTTCAATCCAACCCCGGACAGCGCTCTTGTGGCAGGTTCCCAATCATCCTTTCCACCTAGTGTCCATGACTTCGGACCAGCCCCAGGCGGACGCACCGCACCGTAATTAACCGCCTTTTTCACGCCACCTTTCACGGCACGATGGGTCGGGTGGTCCTTGTGTGGTGCGATGGCCCGCGTTGGGCTAGTGTTTCGGTTGTTCGGACCATTTTTTGCCTCCATTCGACCCATCGGACGTGTGCCGCAGGACTTTGCCGGACCAGGCGCTCGTCAACGGCTGATGGTTCGAGAGAGGCATAATGCTCTTTCAGTTGGAGGTTATGTTGGGGTGTGTTTTTCCTCCGGAACCCATCGGCGTACCCCGTAACGTCACGCCACCGGCAGCTTCATGGCATCACGATGCGGCCGTACCAGGGTTTTTATCGGACCAACCGAAGAATCCGGTTCTGGGATTTGAGGAACCGAGACGGATGGGTGCAAGCCTTGGGCTGGTCCTTGGAATTGGAAATGGACGTACGCTGTCCGTCAGTTTGTCGTTGGTCAATCGACGGCCGGAGCGCTTCCGAAAAGCGGCTTCCAGTCTGGGTCTGGGGGAGTCTGTAATTAAGATGAGCTCGGATCTGGTTCTCTCGGGCCGTTTACGATCCTGGGGCTGGAACGTGCCGTTTTTCTTTATCGTTCCAACACACAAACGCGGGCAGATTGAGGAATATCCGCCCTGTGGGGTTTAGTTTCTGTGGCTTTCTGTGTGAGATGAAAAAAGGATCCTCCTTTTTTGGAAGCAGTTGGGCACCACCGCAACCATTGGACCGTGCTCTGGACCAGTTTCCTGTCGGGACCGGGACCGGGACCGGTCCCGGTTGTGGGGCTCGGTCCTCACTCGGACGCGCTCCGTTAAGTGACGGAGAATTAATGATTGGGGGCCACCGAGTCGGGTACCGATTCCCGGTGGCCTAGAAGGAAGCGAATCCTACCGCCAGACGCGTAATAAAATAGAATAATTATATTTATTACCCTACACTGCGGAAGTGGGAGTTTATCGGGCGAAGGATCTGTTTTTCTTCCCGCTTCCGGTGGCCAATAAACCGATGCAGCACCGTTTGGGTGGTCTGATTGGTTGATTGTGGGATTGCCATTGTCTCATGAAACAGTCGGGAGATTGTTTTATTAAACGGTTCCACTTGCGGAACAAACCATACAGTACGTGGCTCAATAAGTTCATACGATCTGTATTCTGATCGAATGATCTTGGTTTTACCTGGGAAATTTGAAAATATACTCTTTGGAAACGACAGTTGCAGACACAAGAACGTTTGACTTCATTACCCTGCTCCAAATAGCTCTCTGAATCTCGTCGTCATCGTCTTTTTCGTGACAATTTTATTGAAGGTTCACGCAAACTAGAAAAGACTGTTTGTAGCACATAAAATACCGTTATGGAGTATCAACATCGTGTGTGCACTTTGTGCCATCCTGCGGACCTGCTGGCTGGTCCTTCTGCGTGTCAGCTCACCCTGTATCCGGTACAATGTTTGGTGAAATGTGCCACGTTCGCTGATTCAATCTAATAAAAGCGCATAAAGTTCGGGCGGCCGCCTCCCGGAGGGTCGTAAAGTCGTCCGAGCGCTTAAAACTTTCACAGCGCGCCAACGAGCGCCGGCCATAAAAGGGCCCGCTGACCGGGACGCAACGCAACAGCGCGGCGAAATCTCTAATGAATCGATGCAGGCCACCGGAGCATAAATACGGCCCCCATTGATAACGGGCCCATAATCTTCCCATGGTTCCACCAATCCATCACCGGTGCACGATGGGTAAAAGGCGTCACCCCTTGGGTTGTCCTGAGCGAGCCTTTATTGAGCCCTTTGGCACCCGCCTCGCTGCCGAGATGTTACCGCCGAGAGTCCGCGCTGTGTAATATTATCGACTGCGTCAACGGTCGCCACCGGTCGCTGTCATCTGCCGATCATCATCATCCGGGAGCCCAGTAAGCACGTCCTGTTTTGGCCTCACAGGGCCACCCGGCCAGCTCTGGTTAATCAAGGGCATGAAATGGAATAAAAGTTTAATAACCCTTTTATGTTGCCGCGCTACCGGCCCGCACCGGTTCGGTCGTTATGATTGATAATGTAGCGTGCATGCTTTGCGAGTCTCGGGGACGGGCGCAGCTTATCGGAGCTTCAAGCTTCACCGAGTCCCAAAGATCAGGTCACGCGGGGCAGGTTCCCGCACCGGATGGCGCAGTGTTTGGATACGTGCACGCCGAAGATACGTCGCACGCTGTCGCAGAGACATCCTGCGGCCAGCCGGGTCGGTGCGGGCGGAATGCTGCAGGAGCAAGAAATCAATCCATCATTTTATTACCGACGCCCCAAGAAGTGGATGCGCGACATTTCTGCTCCGGCGGCCCGAGGGCCGTACATATGCTCCGGAGAGCCATTCGGGCATTAATGCTGACCGTATGCTTCGTTGGCCACTGCCGTCAGATACAAGAAGCTAGTCTTGGCCCAAGCTTTGATGGGTTTTCAAACTTAGTTTTGAAGCCGAGCATTTTGAGTCAATTCCATTAAAATTGTTTAATATACGAATGAAATGAGATTTGTGTAGTAACCGAATTGTTTTTAATGTTGCAAACATTGCATGCCGTTATGGTCACCGTTCACGGAGGGATGCCGGTAGCATTTGATCCGTTGGAAAACTGACCAAAACTAAGTTAACCACAGTTCGGACGGACAATCATCGAATTAGCTTACCTCTTGGACCCTGGGGGCTACCATTTCTTGCCGGAGTCCTGATGCACCTCCTGGACAGTGGATGGAGTCCTTAATTGACCACACATATCGTACGAGTGAGACTGTCATCTCGATTGTGGTTAACCGCTTTGCCGGCATCCGAGTGCATTCGGGCCGATTGCAGAGTCGCAACACGATTACAGCTCTGCGTGGCTACAGTCCGAGATTGGCTGAATTCCGGTTGGAATTTACCTGTTTCTAGTTAGAAGTTGAAAAGTTACTCTAAATTAATTGTTTGTTAAGAGAGTTCATCGAGCTGTACCCTTAAACGACTGGAATAGAGTAGGTACATAAATCTAAATCTTTAGACCAATCCGCCCAAGCAAGATTTGAAAATGGTCATACAGAGTAAAAGGTCATATACAACAGTACGAGTACGGGTTTATAGTACGGGCTTATACTATCCAATCAGACTCCAGGCGATTTTGAACATGTAACCAATAATCGAACCTTCGTCGTCGAGTGAGTCCCATCCAAATTCACGTGATGGCCTAAACGTGCTGGGACAGCAACTTTCGCCCAGCCGTTGGTTATGGGGTATCCTTTCAGTTGAAATCAGCGCGTTGTTTGTCGAATTTATAGGTAAAAAATCGGCGAAAAACCGCCACGACCCACGCATGGGCCCACCCCGATTCGCCATGCTGTGTGATGTTATATTCATCGAATGTGAGCTGTGCGCCGTTTGGGAAACACTGGAAAACGGGTTGAACCGGCCGACGCCGGTGCCTGCAGCGTGTTCGGGGCTTCGGTGCGATTTAATTTTCCGAATTATACCAAACACGGGATGTGAAAATGGAGGCCACTCAATTATGTATCTGTGCGGGCTCGCACGAACGTGCGCTCTTTGATGCTTGGCCGCCGGGACATAAAAGTAAATCCGAATCGAAAAACAAAAAAAAAAACAAGCATAGAAAAACTCCATACTAAATCTAGTTTATCCCAATATTGATGTTTGCTTAGGACACGTCCGGAAGGATGGCGTCCGCCGGAGGTGTCAGTCTATGCACGAGAGAGAGAGAGAGAGAGAGTGAGAGAGAGTGCAAGGGAGCGATACCGAACCAGAGAGAGGCTCCGTTTTCCAAAACTGCTCGCTGGAAATTCGATTTGCCTGGGCAAACAAACCAATAGTGGGATGCTGTTCCCGGGTCCCGAGCCAGGCCGTCAGTCCAGGGAAAGAACTATGGGCCAAACACATTGCTGCGGTGATGCTGACGGTCTTGGGCAAGTGTTCGATCCCCGTCCCCGAGCCCTGGGCGGACTGTGAGTGAAATTGAAAAATTGTTACCGTCATGTGGGAGTTTCATCAGCGGCTGACGCTTTTAGCCCACAACACACCCAGGTTGATTGATATTGAAACTTGAAAGGTATTCCCGGAAGAAGGATTGGGTTCCGGGGAGTGTGGGCGCGCACCCTGCGGACATCTTTGCTGGTAAATTGTGCACCGACACTGGGGCGCTGCCAACTGGAGCAGATTAGCTAATAAAGAGTGGAGAATAAAAATGAATCCATTACCCGGCAGCGCTCGGGGTTCGGCAGCGGGATCGGAAGATTGTGTTACGAGCTTGCCACTGCCAAGTTGGTCGAGTCCAATTTGTACCTTTGATTGGATTGGGTGCCCGGTTTCAAATGAACCACTGTTTTCACCGAAAACTGTTGCCAATGTGCTCAATTTGTAACCGAATTTTGGTCCGATTGTTCGTCGGCCAAGTCGAAGTGAGTTACATACTCGGTGAAGTGCGTTGATGAAGTATGTTCACTACAAAGAGAGAGAGAGAGAGAGATTGGGACCCCTAGCCGCAAGTGAGGATCAACCTAATGACAGGCTTTTTTTGTTGGGTGAACTAACAACAGGCGCGGTGCAGAGCGAGAGCCTCGCAAAACCCAGCGGGCAGCGGGAAAGCAAACACCGACGCTCGTCCCGGCGACTTATTACGGCCGGGCTTTCGGCCAGTGAGCTGCAATAATTGTTTATACTGTCGAGTATTATTATGCCAAGCCAAAGTAATTTGCCGTCCGTCCGTGCGGCCATCCCGACGGGCTCCCGTATACCTTTCCCCGGGTGACTTGAGCTCACCTCAAAATTAAGGACCCGAGATAGCGGCAATAAAGGACCGAAAACGGCTGCACCTTCGGTGGGGCGTGCGAGCGCCTCTCATTACTTCCTGTTTCGGTCCTTCGGCCTCGGGATGCCCCAAGGGGAACAGGCCGAGCGCTCCCTTATGCCAGTAGAGCGGTGCGGGCTCTCCAAACTCAATGAGGCACCGAAAATATGCCGAAAATTAATTTTGTCTTTATGGTCGGCTATATTTCAAACAACAAAATAAACCGTAATGAGAATTACGGTGGGTAGGCTTGAGCCCGTCGTCTCCCCCGGGAGCCGGCGGTGGTGCCCCCCGGGGGTGGGAGGCATGGTGCCTGGATTCGGTATTCGCGACCACCGGAACACCCCGTGTGTAGCCATAAATATTAGGTTCGAAGTTTTTAATTGGATTTTTTTATGGTGCCTTTTACTTCGTCCGGAGGCTCCGGATCTCTCTTTATGGTCCTTATTTCGGTTTTAGACCATTTCCGGGTGTTCGGCACGTCGGTGTTACATGTAATGTTGGCGCGATGTACTTCGAAGCGTGAGACATGGATCCTGTCCAAGACTGACGAAACCCTCACGGTTGTGCAGAGCATACCGGAGCCTCGCCAGGCTCCGATGGGCTGGTCATGTCATCGGAATGGCGGAAGACGAACCAGTCCGCAAAGTTTTATTAGATCGTCCACAAGGACAGAGACGACCCAGTTTGAAATGGGGCGAGACAGCATCGACGGCAAGCGTCCGCGATAACAGAAAAGGTGAGCGGATGCCGGATAAAGAAAACACAAAAGTTCTACAGTTTCGCTTGAGTTGTCATGGCTTCAAACAATATGTTTCTGGCGATTGAAAGAAATGACGCCACCGCCAACAGTCGTGCCACTCGGTAGCGATTCTGTGCCATTCCGTGCCAGTCTTAGCTTAATTTGCCATTTCGAGCGTCGCTTTCGTCGGCAGATTCCGATTATGCAGATGTCTTTCGGGCCAGACTAATGGCTTTCTGGCACATTTCGCGCGAACTTGGCGCAAACCACCGAAGCCGAACCGAAGTGAAACGTGGCGACCGCAAAAGTGCAAACAATTTTCCGTTCTTTTTCACCGTGCCGCCTGGATCTGGACACTGGGTGGCATTGGGTGGTTTGTCATTTTCACCGCGTGCGCCTTTGTCCACTTTTTTGTCACCGCAGTCCGGCCACTTCCGGTTTTGGCAGTGACCGGTGGAAGTCCAACAAATTGTGGCACTTCGCGCTGGCGCTCACGCGACCACCGCACGGGATAAACGAAATAAAAAGTCATCAGCTCGTAAATTGGATTAAACTCGTGGTGATGAACTTTTTTCCCCGGCCCAACCACGCCTGGTCTTGGTCTGCCGCCTTGGCGTCCTTACGCGTTCTAATCCCGGGGCTTAAACTTTTGGCCCATATTTTTGCACCACACCACCGTACGCTTGTTGCTGGCAGGTTTCGAAGCTGGAGAGGTGAAGACCAGAAAAAACAACCAGAGACCCTATTTTAATTCGTTAGCACACGGTGAGAGTGATTTGTTGGACTTGCCCAGGTGCTTCACGAGGGCGCCAGTCGTATAATCGAGTCCCTTCTGTTGGCACTTCCGGAGGGGCGCGTGATCCTTTGCTCGTCGCTTAACGAATTAACGAATGGTTAGAGAATTCGAAATCGGACATTAAAGGGGTCCAGGCGGAGCCTTAAAGACTCGACTTCCCGACTTCAATCGCTCACTTTTTACGGCCCGCAATTGCTCCGGGCGAGTGTCCGCCAAGAGAGGGGCCGCAAATCAAGCGGATTATTAATGGTCCCGCGGGGAGCAACTGTTTTTCTGCCGGACCCCGCACCGTGTGGCCGTCTTGCAAGAAATATTAGCACTTCCGGGCAGTTCACGATAGCTCATATGTCATACGCCCCGAGTTGCCCGCGGGTACGTTTCCTGCTGGCGCTGCGCACAGCGCCCGTCTCGGGACGGTCTCCTTGGCAGACCATCGCAAAAAACCGGTGGCTGGCGCAGCGCAGAAAAACGAGTCCGTTGTCAATTGCCAATTAGGTCGGCACCGTTGGGGTTTCGGTTGAGTAGTTAATTGGTCTTTAAAAGGACCCGGCGGAGGAATTCGATGATTGGTGGCGAGAATTTACAAAAAAGAGGCGAAGAAACACGATCGCCCGTTATGGTGGAGCGTTTGATTTATGAAGCTTTTGGGTCCCCGCCGGCTTTCGGTGTTGTTTCAGTAAGAAGGGTCCAGTACTTTCAAAAGACGGATCTGGTGTACTATTGTCACAGAGACAAGAACTTAGATGAGATACTCTGAGTTGCAATTTAGCTCTGTTCTTGTTTTCATTACGCTGCTTATTTTGCTATACGCTTAAATATGTAGATAGAGACTTAAAATAGCAACTTAAATTTAAATCTAAAGACTAACTCAGCCAACCCACACAATAATCAGAAATAGACGAAGTAAGTTCAATTGAAGATGAAGCAGTCATAGTCACGATATTTGTTCCGTATCTGGCTCAACACCAAAATCCAACAACAAATCAACCAAACGGAGAATTAGGTTACAGCTTTGGCTTCACTACTTTGACCAAAAAATATCGGGAATTTGCTTATGACTAGCCTACGAAAAATATTTCTATATTCTCAAAAGTCTATGACATTCCACTCAAAACTATCCCTACTCTATATAATACACCAATGTCTGAGCTTATTTCAATTTCCGAAACGGTTCGAAAAGTTCTTTATAGAAAAAGCTTTCAACATTTTTTTTTATTATCGGCTCCTATATAAAACATTGACATTAAAAAGTGTCCTCGGATCGGTCTCTTGATTTTAGCAAACAGGCGCATGTTGCTGTCGTGGCATGTGAATGCGGTTGTCAATATGGGTCGAGTTTATGGCGAAATGATTTCAAAATGATCCCTAACATGTAATTCAAAAACATCACGAGGAAGTGGAACCAAGAATTGTCTCAAATCATGTCTTTCTTGAAGTACAGCATTACGCAAACCACGCACAACACTCAAATAGTATTCTTTGTTGCAAGTTTGTCCGGTTTGGAAGGACTTCCTGCCAACACGACAATCAATGAAAAGTGTTTTCCGTTATTTTTGGCCACAATAGTACTATCGCGCCATGGTTCAATAATCAGCCTAATTTTGCATTTGATTTCCACAGCAATGAGTATATTGTGTCGATAGGTTGGCATGAGTGAGACCGAATGGCTTTCCTGTTTTGTCGGATTGAGTCGGATTGAAAATGTCAAAAAGATAGACAATTTATAAAACCTTTTTACCTTCATCTTTTTAACATATCACTAACCATCAATCAGCATTGCTGTGCGTAAACCTTTCATCCTCCTGTTTATTTCGTGCGAATCGCTCGAAATTTCCTTTTTTTTTGATAGGTTAGCTAGGTCTGCGTGAAACTTGCACGAATGTTAAGCTATGTCGTGTTGCGCATTTCAGATAATGGATGGCAGTACGGTAACAGTTGTCGGTGTTGTACCGAGTGGCAACAAGCCGGTCCTTCTTGGAATATCGTTTGATAAATCGCATCTCTGCCAAATCGGCCAACGGCTCAGCCCGTTCAGCGGGCGGTGTGTGGCCGTGTTGCATCACAATCTTGCATGCCCCCGGCAGGTATGTGCCGTGCTGTCCGCATAACTCGTCCGAAGACTCGGCCACCGGAGGCACTTTGCCAAAACGGCGTGTGGCGTGGCGTGGCACGGACCATGTTTGGAAGGCTGAGCTGCGGTGACCACAAACCGTCGGTCGGTAATTCCGTGGCCCGATCTGTGGTTTTTCCCCGCCCGTATCGGTGCAACAGGATGTGCCGGGCGCGCATCGGTGAGCCGATAATTTACTAAATCTAGTGCCCGCCTCAACGGGGAAATTGTTGCTCCTGCCGGGCGGTGCGTGGACCGTTGCCAAGATGGCCGCAGTGTGGCGCACGCTCTGGCAACCTGCCGGATCTGCATAAGATCCGTTGGCTGGAATCTCGGGAACCGCTAGTAGGGGATTTAACCCCCCCACCCCCTTCCTCTCTCTCTGCCCTGCTTTATCTGTGCTTCTTCGTCCGCTTCTCGTTACAGTTAGCGCCAACATGTCCACAGCCAAACGGCTGGTGCTATCGTTCCGAGGTCGTAAAGAGTCTCACGGCACCGCCGGCACCTCCTCGACGCGGCTCGTTTCCGCCAACAGTACGTCCCCGGGGCACGAGCTCGACGAAATCGCGGTGGTTTCCGGCGGCACCGAGTCCGGTCATGTTTCCTACGGAAGCCTCTCCCTAGGGCACACCAATGGACCCCGCTACATCCCAGGTAAGACCGTGGCCCACTGTGTGTTGGGAGGCCGTGGAAGGATTCCCTCCGCGTCCTCCTCCGTCATCATCATTATCGCCCCGTCCCGGCTTCGCCTTCCGCTAGCCATCAGATCACTTTGCCGCACCCTCCCCATTACACTCGACGGACACTCGCAGCCATCGAGTTTGCCAACCCAACCGGAGTCCGGCGCACAGCATAATCATAACCGCATAACTGCCGCCAGCCACCCCGAACAGCATGGAAACTATCGAATCCGAATCGAATGCACATAAACATAAGAAAATATTACCCTGACCGGGATCGGGCCCCGGGCCGGGTCGGGCATAAAAAGTTAACTGTCAATCAAATGGCGGCCATTCCGGCGGTCGGATGGTGGGTGGCACACCTCCCGATTGCTGCCAGTTTCTGAACCAATCCCACTGCTGCTGCATCGGAGAGGCCCCCGACGTCATTATTATCGTTCGGCCGGCCTACATCATCATCACCATCATCATCGATTGGTTCCGAGCCGAAGCATTCCGAAGACCGCGGGCCTCCTTCGCGGCCGTAAGCGGGAACTATCTGCTTGCGAGACGCTGCCGTTGCTCGATTTTTACGATCAGACTGGTCGCGTCTGGCTTGTTTTGTTTCCGCTTTCGCCGTTGCGCTCCGTTCGATTCGACCACCACCGCCGGTGGGCCAATTTCGAGGCTCAATTAGACCGTCGAGGTCGTTAGGGACAATTGCTTATGGTTTTTTATTTGCACCCGTCGTCCGGCCTCCGAACCGTTGTTGATTTGATGCCGAATCAACATGGTCCCGGTTTTTGTGCCGGCTGCCGGAAGTTCGTAGCCGCCACCGATTGCTGCCGGAATTGGTTGGACCTAGCGGGCCGACGTTGACCACGTTTAAAGAATAGAGTTGGGTGGCCTGACACTTTGGAGTGGAATTGACTGACTCGAAAAAAAGGCAACCCCAGCGAAAAACTCACCCAAGCTCAGCAGAAAGCCCGGCGGTTCCCGGTCCATTACAAGCACTTAAAACGCTGCGTACGGGCTGCAAATTGACCGGATGTTGGGGGTCGACTTGTGGAAAGCTCGTTTGCGGGACCATTAGGCCCCGCCAAGGCACCAACCTCGGTGAGTGTGTCCCGTGGAATTAGTTACAATTAATTTATCAAATTCATTTAACCTGCCTTTTCTCTCTCTCGCTCTCTCTCTCTTTCTCTCCCTTTTCGCCTGGTGGTTTCCCACCTTTTGGGGGGGAGCTTAGTGGCCGACACTATCGAAGAGGTGTCAGTTTCGCAATCGAGCGTCTGTCGCTGCAGGGGAGCGTCGGGGGGCTCGTCCGGCGACCTGGCGGAGTGTCCTGCCGCGGTCGAGCGCCAACGTGGCGAAACGTCAAACGACCGCTTGCGGAGCGTGTGTCAACCGCTGTAACCACGGTCCCGCCCGTGGCCCGAGGGCGACACACGAGGCAATTAACTTAATTAGAGATCAGTTAGTATCTGTCAGTTGAACAGTTCATTACCTTTTATCGGCCATTGGTGAATGTTGCCGGGGTGTGTGGGTGTTGTTGGCAGCTACGAGCGCTCGAGTCGATTGGTTCGGACCACGCCACTTACGTTGCCTGACGGCCATCTTGGTCGTCAGGGAGCTTTCGCAAAAACAAAAAAAAAAAAAACAGATGGCGCAATCGACCGGCTGCAGTGTACCGAAACTTGATTTACTGACCGGGCCCGGCTGGTTCCGAAAATCGGCCGTTGCCGGTGGTTATGGGGCAGCAATTAAAATGTTCATTAGCGCAGTAGTTTAATGTCTCTCGTCGGGCGTCATCCGTGCCCCCGGGGCGTGAGCCTGTTGCCAATTTAAATTTTAATTGTACTGCTGGCAACACTGGCCACCCGACGCGACCGAATAGAGCATTCTTTTTATGGCGCTGCCTCGGGCACGTGAATTTGCGAATCCTTCGCACCATTCCGGACGCGGACGGACCGATTTACCACGCTTCGGTGGAGGTGTAACGTGGCGTGTGCGATGATAATGTTTGACGTGCAGCTCCGACGGTTTCACCGAGTGTGTCAAGCCCGGGGCTCGCAAAGGGCAATTAAAGACGAGTTTCTCCGGAGATTTTCCCGACTGGAAGACTCCCCATAATTTGGGACATCGTCCGACGCACGACGTTTTCCTCGAACGTATCCGATTACGCACGCCATGATCTTTATCACCTCACCGCTTGCGCCGTGACAGGCGGGCTTCGGTGGGGTCATTGGTCGTCACGCAAACCGGCGAAAGGACACTCCCGGCCGGACGCGAGGCGAAAAATTCATTAAATTTGCATAATTACATACTTTCCCCGACCGGCCACGGGTGGGCCGGGCCGGGCTCCTGCGGATCCCTGTCACCGGGTGCCCGCAGGCGGGGTCAAGATTTACTGGTCCAACGGCCAAACATCGCCAGCAGCGCGGCGTGGGGAGTTTGATTATTTTTATGACTTCACGCAGCGCCGCCAGGTGATGTTCGGGGCCCAGGCGAAGGTGTCACTCACCCGCCTGCCACACTCATTAGGCCCGGTGGCAGCCCATCGGGGACCCGAGGTCACCGGGGCCAACCTATCCGGGCGGGTATCCGGTTTTCTGTTTACCTTTTCGGCGGCCGGGTGGTGGGCGACTTGATGGAAAGCTGGTGACGGATTGGACAAACCCCGAGCGAAGGAAATTGTTGCCCGCGTTGCCGTCCACGCGACGATTACATCATTAACAGCGGGCGGCGTAGAGTTGGTGGCTAAAAATAGGCTACCCAGTCACGGTCGGTCCGGATATCCCTCCGGTGCCATCAGCAGTCAGCCGGTGTCGGTATTCCCCGCTGGTACCACGGAGTGTAGTCCGGATTTGCAACGCAACTCGGGCTTCATCTCCGGTACAGGATCTGCTCGGGGTCGCTCGGCTCGGCTCCTACGGTGGCGGGTTGCCCCAAGTCGAAGGTCGTGGAAAGCCGGACCTTTGGGTGTTGCTCGCAAGCTGTAGGCTTCCTGCAGGCAGCACTGCACGTGCCCGCACTCAACTGGGGGCGAAAACTAGCGAAAAGGATACGCAAATACATTCGCCCCCCACAAAGGACCCATGGGTCCCGGTGCTGTCCTTAAACGGTTCCACTAATGTATGGGTGTGTGGATGGGTCGGGTGCTCTGCTGTCAGCCTGTCATCGCATGGCGAAGGGGTTGATGCGGGCGAGCTCCGCATTGCACTATGGGGAGAAAAGGGGCCATAGCCCGACGGCAAGAATTTCAGTTATTTATTTCCTAATATCAAAAAATAAGTTGATTTACCTTATGTTGTAAGAAATGCCATATTTAATCAAGAAGATGATATCGATATGAGTTTGGAGGAAGATATCAAATAATTAATATTCCTTTGTATTTTTACACCCATCAGCGATTAGTGTCTTATTCGAGTTTCAAGTCCAACACAAGTCCAAGTCCGGGGATTTTCCTTTATTTCATTTATGCCCAACTGTCCCATACAAATTCCCCATAGTGCAGTGTCCACTCGGCACGCCAGGGCAAGGACAAGACAGCAACCCGACTACTACTGTGACCCAGCAAGCGAGGGTAGGCGCCCAAAGAACCTAGAAACTCGAGCCCGAACCGCATGCCATTGAGGGCCCCACCTTCGGCGAGCTGTCACCGATTGCCGTGCCCGCCGTGGGCTTGGAAATTGCGCCAAAAGAAATTAACCTCTCCGGGACCATTCGCCCGTGGCTCCAGTCGGCTCGCGTCAACCATAAGCCCACGTTACGCTCGGTGTCTGGGGAGCCTTTAGCAAACTGTAGCCCATGACAGAAAGAGACAACATGCTAGCCCGTGACTGGGCGAGAGAGAGAGAGAGTGACACTCGAGTGCGCGGGTCGGCTTCTGTTCTGAAAATGTAATTAAATTAATTAACGGTGGAAAATGAAAAGCTGCGCACCGGAGCCCTCGTGAGTCGGAGTTTCGCCCGAGGTCCTTCCTTCGGGGTGACGCATCAACGGCAGTGACCGGGATGATGCTCCTCGCGAGCGCATTACTGGTTTCGCCATTTTTTTTTCGCGCCACAATAAAAACCATAGACCATGTCGTGGCTCTATACCGGACTGGAGTTGTGGCGTTGTGTGCTCCAATTTTGGGGGACCTCCCCAGGTGCGCTGGCAGCATGGAATGGGGTTCGTTTTGTCTGGTTTGTTTCATTCCACGCCATCGACTGCAGGGAACCTCGACCGCGACTCGAAGCGCCGATCGTACGCGATAATGAGTTCGTGTAATGAACATGAGCAGAGTAGAGTGTTTCCATCGGCAACTCTCGCGTGGCCGATAGTAATAGCGATAGTAATTGCTGGCCAAGTACAAACAAAACACTTCGTTGAGTAGCGGAGGAGTGGCGTTACGTTAATTTGCCGGGAAAAAGGAGTGACCCAATATGAGAGCGCCTTGTGTCGGTTAGTGGGATGGTTGCTGTTAGCGGAAAAATAGAAAACGTGTAAATGGAACATTTTAAAGGAAGGTTAGTTAAAATGGCAAAAAAACGATTGGGCAATCGTTTGAGATAAATCGCTTTGTAATAGTTTCGGCTCAGAATCTCAGGCTCGCCAAAGGAGTTTATGGAGAAAGCGTTGGTTCCAGTGGGAAACTTAGTTTGGAGAGTTTTCATACTTCAAGTGGATTGCTGAACTGAACCCAAAGACTTGGTTCGCTGTTCTTGAAGTTGGTTGATGTTTCCACGTTTAACATTTGCTTGAACAAGGTACTTACCTTTTTCTGTTCAAATGGAAATGAAACTATCAAATAAACTTCAACACACATTTTATATGAAGTTCTCTACGATAGATTGCAACATGGCTTAGAAGTGTTTATTATGAATTCTAACTAAAGTCAACTCAACCTTGCTAAAACAAGATACATTTAAGGTACTATTCTCCTTCTTCAACAATGACTCCATTTATTGTATCGTGTTGGTATTTTGGTCACATAGGATATGGTTACAGTGATCAACAAATTATTAAATTTCTACAACAATTGCGCTTCTGTATTGTCAGAATAAAAAGACATAGAAGATAGGTTTTAGTAATTAACCCATTTCACACTCAAGATTGGTAGACCTTTGTTTAGCTATTTCAATCATAAATGTTGAGTAACTTAATGGAGATTGACGGACCTACTAATAACTGACCTTTTCAATGATAATTCGATCTTTCCTAACGATCATTCCTAATACGAAGATACTCTAGTGTTAGCCAGCCGATTGGCCAGTAAGGCTCCCTCGTGAGGTATTTACGATTAATTGGAGACCGATCTACGAGAGAAACAACATTGGGGTAAACATAAACACACAGAAGGATCTCGCACAGGGACTCGAACCAAAAGCGTATCCTTAAACGTTCCGAAAGACTCATTTAAAATTGATCAAACCAAACTTGCGAGTCGCCCTTTCCCGAACGATACCAGCCAACAAACAGACTGCTGTCGGCTTCGGACGTGCCGTCGGCCGACACCTTAGGGGCCTATCATCGGCGCATGCATGCATCCTTCGAAGGGAGTCCCAGACCAAGGCCGGTGGTTTCATCGGTCCGCTCAACAGGTTTCCGCTTAGGTTAGGTCGCCGACAACCATCGAGGGCCGCTCTCGAGGGTGCTTTTCTCCAAACCAGGCTCCGGATGCATGATTAACTTCGGGCACGAAGTGGGTAGCGTTCTGTGCCTCCCGCCAAAACCCGGTCCCGGTTCAGCTTTGGTGCAATCCTAAGGACCAAGCGTTCGGAAGCGATGCAAAATGAACAGTAGAGGCCAAACGGTTCAAGCCAGGCCTCAATCCGGAATGGGGTTGTTTGGGTGTTGGGAGAGCCTCCGAAAACTCCCGGCACCGCGACAGCCACAAACGGAACAATTACTGGCATTGGTCCGTACCCGTAACCGGCCCCCGGGGTGGCATCGGAACATTTGTAAGCCGTCAGTCAGTGTAGCTTCGCGCGCCCGCTGCTTGAACCGCTCGAATCCTCGGTTTTTGAACCCTGGGAGTGGGGAAATGGGAAATTTAATATTCCGATTTCCCTGCGCCCCCCTCGTTGGTCACGCCGCACCGTACGGTACCGTTGAGTGATTGCTTTGGGAGTTCGTTGCTATCGATCCGGTTGCTTACTTCGCACCCAAAGCTTCCCGCAGGACAAAGACCGAACAACGTGGTTTCGGAGTGGGTTTTCCTCGAGCATCCTGCGCGACCGTGACGAAAGGCTTTGTGCGCCCCGCTCGGTCGGTCTTACGGTGGTCTTAGTATTTCACCCCGTCCCTGGGTGGCGCGCCCATTGTTTGTGTGGGAAAATGGTTCGCAATTCATTTCCAATCCCGAGCTCCCGTGAGTTAATGTGTTCGTGTTGAAATTATCATCCAAGCCAAGGTGTAAGCTGCCCATCTCGGATGGTGGGTTGAAAGATGAAAACTTTATGACTACGGTAAGACAGGGGGGAAAGCACTTAGCCGGAGAGGGTCCCTCTTTGGTCCTGCGCCCCAAACGGCATGGCGTAAAATTTGCATTTCCCCGGCATACTGACTCGATGCGCTACAGATTGTTTCCCGAGCCGGCACGCTGCAGAAAGCCACTTCGAAATTCCCGAAAAAGGCACCGAAAAAAGGCGCAAGTGCCGGGCCGAGGCAGAGGAGCATAAATTTAATTCAACCCCATCCTGCATAAAATATCAATCAAGCCGGAGCGCCGGACGGACCGGACCCTGGGGCCAGCGTTTTTCGCAACGAAACCCGACAGCGCAGATCGGAAACGTCAGCACGAAATTAATATTCATGGCCGAGAAATGTTATCCGCCGTGGGTGGGTGGTAAGCGGCGGGCGGCGGACTGGGCTGGACATAAATCATTCAATTTGCAATTTTGCTTGCACACGCTAATCGCTTCTTACACACCCGGCACACTCGCCCAGTCAGGCGGGGAACATCCTGTCCCGCCTTCGGAGGATGCACCGGAGCCAACGGTCACGTGCACACGTGCCACACTGGAACCGGTGCGGCCGCAGAGACGGAGGGAGGCCAAATTTGAATACACATGACTTTGCGCCGGCCGAACCCATCATCATCGGTCAACGCCGTCGTCGGATGACGAACAAGACGAATGTCGGAAAGATTAGAGCTTCGTTCCTTCCTTCTTTCGACCGACCGTTCGGATTTCGGATGCCATCGCTGGAGAAGCTTCCTTTGTGTCGTGCGGGTGTGAAATAAAGTTTTCCCCGGTGGTGAAAACTCATTTGAATAATTAGAAAACCACCCAGCCAAGCCCCAAACAAACTCCGGCCTTCATCAACTCGGTGCGTGGATCATGCGGTCCCGAAGCGGAAACGGGGCACAATTTTCCCTCCAATTTGCTTGCGATCGTTGGCCACGTCGGTGTGTTGCCCACGTTCCGGTGCTCCTCGGCCAAATCGGCCATCTCGTCCGTTCGTCCGGGTGGCCGCGCCGCGTTGTTGGCGTACGCTTCGCAGCATTGGGCATCCGTGACGTTTCCGAAACTCTCTGCGAGTTCGACTCGGAGTGGTGTAAATTATGTTTCCAGTCCATTGACTTCCGGAATGGGACCGCGCGGGTTGGCTGTGGTTGGAGGATGCGCCGCTTTGACGTGAGGCTCGCGTGATTTTTATTGCATTCCAACGGAGCGGCATCGACATCGAGGAATGCGAACGGGTTTTGTGTGGTTCTACTCACGATCGTTTCAAACTCAATGAAGAGTTTAGTGGGTTTTTGCAGATACATGCTTCGTAAGGAAAATCCAGACGAATTTTCACAACATTCAACAATAACCACTGCAAATAAACTTGCCAAACTTGTATTCACATCGAGCCTTCAAAGTGCGCCCCCTTTTGAGGTGAGCGAGTTTGTCAACCTTTTTACCTTTTGTGCAAATATAATTTGCTTACAGAATGTGGAAAGTTCAGTTAATTGATTCTCGGAAAATATTCGGCACTTGATTCAGTTCTTTGAAGCAATTTTAGGAGCCGACAACAGTTTTGGACGACCAACTTAATGGGTGTTGCTGGTCGTATTCTCACGTGAAGCCATTGCGTCTTTGGTTTTAAGTCATTTTGACAGTTCTTATACCTTCACAGTGTATCTTGGTCGACCCTTTCCAAATCTGTGATCATCGATGCCACTAAAGACCCCGGGCATGTACGCACGTGCCTTGTTAATATTCCTACAGACTTTATTAGAGGACGTGAAAAAGATTTACGGACTTTCCCATCGTTATGGAAGGACTCTGGGGTGCTTCCCAACCACAAGTTAAAGGCAGCAATGAGTATGTTTAATCAACCGTTCCGAAGCTGTTCCTTTAGTCCTACTCTAATCCTTGCATCTCCGACCAGCAGCATGGGTTCGCCCTGCTCAGAGCCATATCGACAAACCTTTTCCATTCGCTGTACGCTTGCTACTCTAATGTTGATAGTGGCCTGCAGGTAGATCCCATTAATACTGACTTCAAAGCAGCATTTGCCACAGTTTTGCAAAAGATAACGACGTCGAAACTAGCCAAATTGGGTTCGTCTGTTGTTGTTGTTGTTTGCAAGCCGGTTCGCCTTTTATCCATCACGCCGTGTCGCTCCTCCTCGATGTTTGGAACGACAACCTAACTTCAGAATGTTCTCCCGCCCACTATAACGAATTTAAGTATGAATAATGCAACAAATGAAAGAAACAGAAAATCTCTTAATAAACTTGTTTGAAAATTCATACCAGAAACTCCCCGCATGGCCTTCGTTACTAATATGGCCGGTAACATTCAAACAGGAATGATAATGGCATTATTGCATGTGAATAATGTTCTTCTGGGGTGTTTAATCGTAAAGCAAATTAAAATGGAATCTGCGGAATCTGTTATACGAGCAACTATTTTGCATCAGAAACCGCCGGAAGAAACAAGCTGCGGCGCACAACGGAATGCTCACCGTTCAAGTGATCAACTGGAAATGCCAATTCTTGTTAATGTGGATGTGGATTTTGGCATTTTTTGTTTGTGCAAATTCCATCCTTGCTGTCACTGCTTGGCTTACCGTTTCAAGTCGGCAGATATACGTTGATCAATGCTGGTCAATCAACTAAATGACACGATGCTCCATTAGTGATAATTTCGACTTAAATGATAAGCGAAACCAACGGCAACCGTCAGTCGCATGCTGATGTTTTCACGGACACGGAAAAGTTCCAGAAAGTCGATCATCAAGCACACAGTATCAAGGCGAATCAACTGGCAAGGACGTGGCCCGAATCGAAGGAAAGCCGACGAAACCATATTGCCTTCAATGCTCTCTCATAATCGCCTTCTTACGCAACTTTTCTCGCGCCACAATCATTGCATTGTGTGCTCGTATATGTGCTCGAAACTAAATCCCTTCTCGGGGGGTCCTAGCGTGCGGGCGGCACCATCAACCCCAACACGGGCACGGGTTGGCCGCAAAACTTCCGAGACAAGCTTATCGAATGTCGTCGTCGAAGGCGTCAATTTTCATTCCACAGCCCGTTTGTGAGCCACCCGCCGAGTTGTTTTTCCGGGCTCGCCCCTACGTACCGAGCGTCCCAGCGCATGCCACCACCCCCGTTCGATGGGACTAACGAAACAAAAAAAATGATGAAAAAAATGCTGCCTTTCGTGTGGCGAAAGAAGTTTTAATCAAAAGCCCGGGCTGAGCATAAAATTTACGCATTATTAACCCGCTGGCGCCGGCATTGGCATCGGAACTGCTTTCCCGGGGCTGGCTGGATGATGTGTGTGGGGTTGTTTCCATTCGCGTCCTGCTGATTCCTGCCGAAGCTTGCAGCTTTCGAGGACGACTTCCCGGGGCACCAATCGTAGGTGAGAGCGGACCGCGCCTCTCCCCCGGACGTACCTGCGGTTGGCGAGAGGGAAGGGAAGACGGGAGCCATTCATTAACTCGGCACTTCCTTCACTTTGTTTCGCTCGACCTCGGGGGGCCCTTTGCTGTTGATGGGGTGTCGTCCCTCCCGTCGGTTGTTGTGCTGCGGTTGCGGTTCGATAGAGTTTTTTTCGGTCACCCCCCCCCCGACCCCCCCACACTCTCTCTCTCTCTCTGTCGGCCGCTTTTGATGGAGTTACTGAACCCTTGCCATCGCACCATCGCATGCCGCCAACGATGCTCACGTCACCGGAAGTGCTCACCTACTGAGCCGTGTGTGACCGTGGGCAGGCTCAACTCCTGCCGATAATCGCATAAACACACCCACACACACATGCACCGACTGGGACACCGTCACGATCCGCACTCGGCAAAAGAAAAACAGATTCGAAATGTCGAACCTTGGCCGCCCCCCGGGTGGCTTATAGGGGAGAAGGAAACAAAACCGAGCTTAGGGGCCGAATCCGTCGAGTGGAGAAAACATATTGGATATTCTATGTGCCGTAGAGTCTTTGCGCTTTTTTTGTGCCCCCCTTGTGTCCCAGAAAGAGACCCTCGACGAGCGGAGTGTGTTTGTTATTTATTCTGGGACCGATTTTGGCACCACCGATCACCGCCGGCGGCCACCGCTTTCCGCTCAACAGGATATGTTGGCCGGACTTGATCGGAATAATAAGAGTCGAGAACCCATTAGGGCCGTGTGTAGGCTGGTGGGTAGCGTTACCTTTATCAGGCCAGTGCCCGGCGGGCCCGGGGGCTCCTCGGGGTGAATGTTTGCCCCGCCAGCCGCTCCCGTGGAAACGTGCCGTTGGGAGTAAGATTACGACGAGAGCGTGACGAAACGGGAACTACCTCACCCGGTAAGGCGGTCGGTTGGTCGTGCCGGTGATTGGGCGACTTCCGTCGCTCCGGGTGCGGCTGGTTGTAGAAGAAATGGCCATAACTTGTCGCGTGCATGATGAAGTTTATAAAAGAACCTTAAAATTGCTCAAACGGAGTCCTGGGTTCGGATTTAAATTTATTTGCAACTGATCTTTGAAGTTGGAAGTAGGCATTAGTGTCAGTTAGTTCCGCAGAAACCAGAAACAGAAATTGGACCTTGTTACTCTCATTATTATCAATTATTATTATTATTATTAGCGCAAAAAACCGTTGCAACGATTTGCAACAAAATTCGGCTCGCCTTAAACATTGCAACGCAGTACATAAAGTCGTGATTGAAAATGCGTGAAACTCCAGCAAATCTCACGAGATGAATGTTAAACTGCTAATCGAATGTCGTGTCTTCAGTGAAACTATTCCACGGACCAACCAAATTAAGATATGAAACTTTACGTAAAGCACAGTTTAAGTTTTGGCCATCAAAGTGCGCGGTACAATTTTCATAAAGCCAACCCATCCGCCGGGTATGCGGCCAAGCGTTTAGTTTCCATCTAAAATTAAAGCAATTATCGTGCTGATAGGAGCCCCACGGGGCGCCCTCCAGCACCCGAAGCACTCGCTACTCAATAAACTTCGCCATCCGCTGGTGGTGGGTCGGTCCGTTTCATAAATTGGCTACAATGTTCCAGAGACAGCCCGGGAACGCTTGGCAGCATTCCTCGGCGGGCTGCGCCGTGCCGGCCCCAATCTCTCTATCCAGATGGGTTTCACTTAGGGCGAAGTTCGGGCGACACATCTTGCGCTCGAGCATAAAGCTGGGGCCGGACCGTGGCTGGGGCCGAGGAAAGGGCGGCCGTGACCGACAGCCGTGTGACAGTTTGGCCGCGGCCGCCAGCCGAAGCAATACGCCCGAAAGCTGCTGACTTTAATAATTGCTCCGCTTTCAACGCGCAGGACGCACGGTAAACTTTGTCAGCGCTCGGCCGCCCGGCCTCGGAGGGTGGCCAGCGGAGCATAAATTGAATAAGACGCGGGCCAAGCGCACATCACTTTCCCGTTGCTTCCGCGTCGAGATTTAGCTGTCGAGTGCTGTTGACGACGGTTCGTCGCCGTCACCAGCGTCCTGTCCCGGGGATGCGGCCACAGCATCGCACAAACATCGCCGTGGTTGCCGGGAGCCTCTTGGGAGTGAAACGTGGTTGCCGAGGCGATTCCCAGCCAAATATTGGACTTGGTGAGTGAGCTTTTGAAGTCCGGCAGCGGGACTTGCGGCAAACGGTGAAATGACATTTTGTAACTGTCTTTGACGGGATGCCTTGCGCTCGGTGAAGCGGAAGCGTTACCGATAGGCCCTGAGACCACTCGTGGGGAGTTGTGATGGTGCCCTCCGCACTTCTTCGACTACTACCGGGGCGGGGAATTTAATAATTGACGATTCCGTTGCCAGCAGGTTGTAGAACTTTTGTTGCTGGATGCACCGAGCCAGATTGAACCTGAGCAATTGAAGGTGGGAGGTACATCTCTATCGGCGCGCTTCCAAAACATTCAACTCAACTCCAAAGCATAATGGCAGCCAAATGGAAGCCCCAGCCAGATAGGTGCAAACGGACACCCGCCGAATTCAAGTTCTTGGGGCTTCACTTACTGTACTTTCTTTCGGCCGTAGGCCGTCAAAAAGGCCGAAGTCCCCGAAACTTTGGCACTTCTCAATTAGTATTCAGCATAAATTTTCCAGCCACGTTCGTGCGGCCGAATCGGGGTTTGGAGTGCTGGTTTTTTGTAGCTTTCAGCAATACCCCCGGCACTCCGAAACACCTAATTAGGGACCTTACGGCCTTCCCCGAGGCTTTGGGATGCCAACCGTTTTTTGAGGCCATAAAACCGGGCGCTAAAGAAAGGAACGGTTAACACCCTCCGCGTCCTAGGATTGCTTTACGCCACCTGGGGCGGGTCACTCATCCCCACCGATCTCACCACATCACCCACCCGCGCCCTCCACGGGTCGGCCACCCGTCATCTCCATTCGTCATTCGTCCTCCGCTCCAAACCGTCGACGGCCAACTGACGTTTCGCTTTCTCTCCCGCCTTTTCTCTTTTCTAGATGATGACGGCAATGCTCGTTTTGACAGCACAAAATTGTCGCGGCATCTCGACTCGCACTCGCTCAACGGTACGGATGCGGCAGTAATGCATCTGGCACCACCGCCGCCCCTCGAAACCGGTGGCTCCGATTACCATACCGTACAGCCGTCGTCCGCCGACCGCACCCGCAACTCCGTGAGCCGCCAAAGTCTCATGGGTAAGCGCGAGGGGGAGTGTTGGGAGGGGGAGGGCAAAACCCAACCCAACAACCGGACACGCCACTCGCCGGCCGCTGGCTACCAGAAACGGACCCACCATCCTTTTTGGTGACTGTTTTGTCGTTCGTCCAAGCCTGGAACTGCCGGAGGTCTCTCTCTCCCTATTGTCTGTCGGAGGTCGTAACACATGGGCCAAAAAGTCCTGGGTCTATGAAGGAAAACGCCACTCTCTATCAAGAGCCACACAACAATCATTCCAACGCCGCTCTAACTTTTCAAACGCACGTTTGTAGAATGGTCTATCTTTTGCTTCGAAAAAGGCTTCATCGATGACCTTGGGATTCGACCGATTTTTTTTACCGGTGAGGGTTTGTTTGAAGCCTGTAAACAGCCACAGCAGTTGCTTGGAGAATCTACGGCGAAGACGGTGGATGTGGGAGCAATTCGTAGTTCAATTCACTGTTGATGAGGGTTTCCCTTCTCAAGGAAGTCAATGAATATCTAACGACACACATCCCAAAATACCGAGGCCATATCCTTTTCCACTGATTACTGCCCTTTCCGGCGCTTTGGACGAGATACAACAGTTGCGCGCTGCACGATCAGATGACGATCGTTCTTTTGATATCTTTACAATGTCATCTAAATGGCGCATAGCTCACTTTTTGATCATTCGAAACGTTTTTGTGAACTCTTGAATTCATAAATATTTTCTCGTGTTACCGCTTCATTTGGACGTCGGCATTGCATTCTGCATCATCCAGCAAACCAACGGTTTATTGTTGTTTCTGATGGACCGCAGTCCTTATAACACTTATCAAGCCTTGAGCTTCCTTTGAATGGTATTTTTCCAATCCAGTGGAAGCAGTGTAGATTAAAACAAAAAAAAATTTGTTTTCGATCCATTGTTTGGAAAATAACAAAAAAAGTGTCACCTTTAACACAACAACTCACAAGCTTATGAGTCATGAAATTTTAAACAGTTTTCTTTTGGGGGCAATAAAGCAGCCGCTATCTATCTGTTTGGTTCCGAGATTTTTCTGCCCATGTGTTATGCAAAGGCAGACCCATCACCGGAGCTCGCGGACCTTCGAGCTCAGGAGCCTGGGCACCTGAAGCACTCGCTCCGATGCCCACTGTCATCATCCTGCGCACATCATAATCATCCATCGTCGGGACTCGTAATACGCTTATTTGCGCCGTCCGTTGAATAATGTTGTCTAGCGCTCGCTGTCGCCATCTTGCATCGGAACGTGGTCGTATCAACCCACCGCCAGTCCTGATGGCCCGTATCACACCGAGAAGCTGGAACACACAGCACAGCGGCGCTTCAAAGTGGCCAACGTTATCTTTCCGGCGCAGACCTCCGAGCCCGGGACGGACCTGCTGTCGTAGCAAATCTCCGTCTTAATTTTCAATCGATTCTCGGGTCGAGGCCGGGTGAAATTCGATAGTCGCCCGTTTGGATTCGTGTGCCACGTCGTCACACTCTCGTTCGGAAATAGGTTTTATGATTTCGGTCCACATATAAAATCTTGGTCACGGGACGAGTCCGTGCCGGATTTCGTTCCATTTCGCAGCGAACCGGTGAATGTGCGAGTAGTCAGCATAAAACGAAGTCAACCCCCAATCCCTGGCCACCTTTCTTGATAAGAGACTGTGGGTGGGTGGGTGTATGTGTGGGGGCTGACGAATTATGCACAAGGCTCGGTGACCTTTGGCAAAGGTGTTTTGGGGGCGGCTTTCGGCGACATCGGCGTAACTGGAACCGTGGTTGCCACGCACACATTAAGCACAGGAAGAGGGCGGCATCCTTTATTGGCGGAAAGAGAAAAAATGGCCTTTTTACCACGGCGCACCACAACAACACGAACGGCCGGCCGGTCAGATCGGATCGGATTTCCTGCCTCGAGCGGGCCGGGGAGGCCCATCCGAATTCTGATGCGCACCTTCCTGGGCGCTTCATCCGCCTCCGGAACGGCCCACGGAAACGGAAGTGGGTCGACCGTCCGGTGTACGAAAACTGTCTCCCGGTGCGTTTGGTGTTTGTGTGCTAATAATGATCTGTGGTCTCACGCACAGGACCGAGACGTTGCGTTTCGATTTTATCGTCCGGACATCGAAAAGGGGTGACCCGATAGGCGTCGTTTGTTTTAATGTACGCGCCCCCACACCGGAACGGGCCAGGATCAGCACTCACACATCATCTGCTTCCAATGGCGATAAATTTGGGCCGACGTCCCGACGCTGACAGGATAGGCTTTGGTCGGTCGTTCGGCTCCATTGTTTCGCCAAGGATTAGCCGTGGGCCGACGGAACAACGGGCATCCGGTGGTGGAGTGGAGTAAAGGTGCGCCCCAGGCTTAAAAACTGCTGATTAATGGGGGCCCAGCGTCCACCGTTATGCTAATTAATGCTTTGGGTCGGACAAGAAATTGGTAAACTATTCACAAAGGTCCTAATTATGTTGTTAGTATTCAATGGGCACCGTGCTCCGGGGTTCCGCCGGCCACGGAACTTTGATTCATTCGATTGAGCAATCGCCGGCCCGCCGGCTGGCAGGCCACCAACTTTTGCCGACTTTGCCGCAAACTCGGACTCGCGGAAAATGTGTTTTCTTTCTTTGCCCACCCGTCTATTATCGTCCATTTTCTTTGTACGCGCGCGCGCGCGGGAAATCCGTGACGGTGCTCGCTTTTCTCGCTTCTTCGAACAACATTCTCGACGGCCAGCGGGACGAGGCCGAGTGGGATCTGAGAGCGGGGCGATGTGTAACATTTACTTTTTACGACCGCGATGATTTTATGAGACACTTACCGCGCAGACTTTTACTTTCCGCTGTTCCGCCATTTTGTTCGTTTTTGAGATTTTTTCAATTCCCATCCTCCCGGGGAACCCAGGGGGTGTGTATGTGTTTTCCATTAACCCCCAAATCGGTTTCCTTTCTCTCTCTTTCGCTCTCTCTGTCTCTCTCGCACAGATATCGTCAGTTCGAAGCTAGGCATGTCGGGCCCCCAGCTGGGCCAGAGCATATCGCAGCAGGGGTTCTTCTCGTCGCGCGACAGCCTGTCGGCGTCCGGCACGTCCCGCCCGCTGCACTCCCATGTGTCCGCCACCACCTCGGAGATGGACCTGTCGCGGAAGGACCGGAAGCGCGAGCGGAGCAAGCTGAAACCGGGCGACCAGCCACTGCTCGGCTCGTGGAGCCGCACGGGGCCGCGCGAATCGAACGCCAACGCGATGGGTCCCTGCCCGACCCGGGGGGCCTCCACCAATCACCTGGCCGCTCCACCCTGCGGCGCCACCGGCACCGGAAGCACCTGCAACGGGGCCGACCGATACATGTGAGTTTCGTCCTCTTCGGTCGGTTAAATTTAATCGAACCCATTTCGAGTGTAAACTATCAATTCTCAATTATCGCAGCGACAGCAACGTTTTTCGTTTTTTTCCGTTTTTTATTCCATTCGATATCATTAACGGAAAAATCATTAACCGTGTGTGCCGTGTACGATCGATAACGGTGTCCGATGTTTTATGCGTTCGCGCGATTGTTTTCGTTTCGTTCCGTTTCCTTTTTCCAGCCACAAATTCAATTCGCGAAAATGGTTCAATGTTTTCGCTTGACAGTTGTGGCATTCGAAAATCTATTTGGTTGCAGGGCCATTGGCATGGCGTGGAAAAGTCGGACCGATAAGATGCCTGACAGGCAGTTCAGCAGACAAATGGTATTCCATAAACTGTACAACATTGACTCGCCATGTGATCGCCATTTTGGCACGGCTTTTCGTTGGCCAAACCAAGAGTTGGTTGCTTGTTGATCCATCAGCTTTGGGTCAGTTCTGTTTTGAAGGCGATGTCCTACGGAAATTCGTGTTGGCTTTTGCTCGTGGGCTCGTGAAGTTCAGTTAATGACCATTTTCCGGCAAGCATCGTTTGGCCTTAAACATGCTTTGCATGATTTATTCAACGCTCGATTCCGCTCGGAGTATCTCTTTTTCAAGCTTGGTCTCTTCGACAGGTTCGGTCGGCGGTCCGGCTGCTCGACCACGTCCCGGAAGTCGAACGGGCGCCGGTGGTCGTTCGTGTTTGACCCAGCCGGCCGGCTCTGCTACTACTGGTCGATGGTGGTCTCGATGGCGTTCCTGTACAACTTCTGGGTGATCATCTACCGGTTCGCGTTCCAGGAGATCAACGGCGAGTCGATCGTGGTGTGGTTCTGTCTCGACTACTTTTCCGACTTTTTATACCTCGTAGACATCCTGTTCCACTTTCGCACCGGCTACCTCGAGGACGGCGTCCTGCAGACCGACTCGACCAAGCTCCGGCAGCACTACATGAACTCGACGACGTTCTACATCGACTGCCTGTGCTTGCTGCCGTTAGATTTTTTATACCTATCGATAGGCTTCAACTCGATCCTGCGCTCGTTTAGGCTAGTGAAGATTTACCGGTTCTGGGCGTTCATGGACCGGACCGAGCGCCACACCAACTACCCGAACCTGTTCCGCTCGACCTCGCTGATCCACTACCTGCTGGTCATCTTTCACTGGAACGGCTGCCTGTACCACATAATCTATAAGAACAACGGTTTCGGCTCGAAGAACTGGGTCTTCCACGACTCGGAGTCGGCGGACGTGGTGAAGCAGTACCTGCAGAGCTACTACTGGTGCACGCTCGCCCTCACCACCATCGGCGACCTGCCGCGGCCCCGCTCGAAGGCCGAGTATGTGTTCGTCATCGCGCAGCTCCTGTTCGGGTTGATGCTGTTCGCCACTGTGCTTGGCCACGTCGCCAACATCGTCACCTCGGTCAGTGCGGCCCGGAAGGAGTTCCAAGGTAAGTGTCCTTATCGACTTTTGGATCCGTAATTGTCAAACGCAAACGAATCGGCGGCCGGTTATCCTCCGGCTTTAATCTCGTCCCTTCGCCTCGGCTTCCGACTTGACGGTCGAGGTTCGAAAAGCATTCTCGAAATTCGAAATTTGCATTCGCCGTGATTTACCACCCTCACTGGTCGAGGGGTTGTCGGATCGATAACGCACTAACACCGGCCACTAAAACTCGGGGCTCGCGATGACGGCTAACGGAGGCCGCCGATTGTAAAAACAAAGTCAGCGACAACAGCCCAGCCCAATGCTGGCGAAAGTCGATTTCCGTGATGGATGATGGTTGTTGGAATTAAACAACCCACCCAGAGGGCGGCTTTCATTGCCCGGAAATAGAACGCTCCGGCCGGCCTCCGGGTGGCTTCTTTGCGTTTTGCAGCCCCAGCCCCGGGTGGTGGTTTCAGATTCGATTTTTGGGCCACGCTGCGAGGAGACACATTTGAATAAACAATGGAATAAAAATTTATTGTCCTTCACTCATCAGACCGGCCACCCGGTGGAGCCGACTTCCGGAATCGCTGTGCTAGCCCCGCACCACCATCGCTGCGTGGCTCTGCGCTTGACTCCCCGTGGAAAGGATCTAAAACGGCCGAAAGTAAAGGCCCAAAAACCGAAAGCTCTGGCAGTCACTGTCACTGGTTGAGTGACACATACACAAGCTCTCTCTCTCTCTCTCTCTCTTTCGGTGAAGAAACAGAGAGTTGACCGATCGATGACCGTCAATTTCGAGTGACTGTTATTGGAATGGTTGCTTCGTGCGCTGTAAAAACGCAACTCTCATCGGACGGAATCCAGGACTGTCCGTCCTGGCAGAGACAATGACAGGGAAACTTTTCCCACCGCGCAGCGTTAGCTACTCTTAACGGCCCATAAAATGGTGTATGGGTTCGTCGCAAGTGACGATGACGATGCTGGTCGTTTGAAGGGGTGTAATTGGCAGCGAAAAAGTGATGATGTCGAATCGACCATTTTGATTAGACCCGCCATTGCAAACGAATTTATGCGGGCACCACGCAGACGGGGTGATTCGAAATTTGTACAAAAATTAGTCTTCCCTCCCTGGCGAACGGTTGCGTTGCGTTGTCGGCCATTGTTTGCTCCTTTCTCAACATATCTTATCTGTTGACGTGTTCCACTTTGAGCCCATTATTTACGCTCTCGTGGTGTTTGTTTTCGAAGCAAAACGATTGAAACGAAGAGGGAAAAACCACCGCCAAAACCCAAGAAGCTTCTTCAGTTGGTCTGTTGGCCGACGGCCAACCGTTTTGCCCCCCCTTGCGCTAGTGCGCAAACATAAGTGTACCACGGTGTTTACAGGGTGACACAACAGAGAGAATGGCAAGAGCAAGCCAACGGAGCGTGTCTCAAGTTGTCTTCGGGCGGAAAGCGGCACTTTTTAACGTCCCAAATCGCTGTATCTCTTTCCCATTTGTCGCGGCCAAAAATGGCCAATGGCTGTCAAAGTACCTTTTTGCCGGAAGGGCCCTTTCAAATTCTTCTGGGGCACTCTGCTGCTCCGTTGCCAAGTTGGCATGTTCTTGTAATAAAAGTCTATCTCATAGTGTGTTCGCCGAGACGGCATAAACATGAACGTGTGGTGGCCAAAGCCTTCGGACATCTATCCGATTCACGTACCTTCTCTCGAGCAAATACCTGGAATGGGAGAGACACAATTTTGGTCAATTCAGGACCTCTTAACGGCCTTAAATACCTTTTCGACCGGCTTGCAGCAATCCAAACTAATTGCCTTACATTTTATTGATTTTCGGCCGGATTCGGCCAACGCTTTGTTTCCCAAAAGAATTTTTGTCTCACGTCCGGCCTACGTTTGTCCTCGGTTGTTATCGTCCTCGACTACATTGTCGCAATTATTTTTATGGTTTCTCGGCGTTGAGTCAACACAGTGCCGAAAATACTGATTAAAACTCTTCGCAGATTTTTGAGAGAAAAATTAAGATAATTTATTATGATTTAATCTGTAAAAAAGGGAGAAAGACCGAGTCGTGTCAGCGACAATTTAGTGGAATGTCGCGCTTCGTTCGTTTGTGGAATTTCGATTCCTCTGACAGAATTGTGCTACAGTCACCGAAGAGAATCGATTTTCATTCCCATGTATTTGAACGAAAAATGACCAAGTGCGTACCGTCCAAATTCATAGAACGTGTTGAGAGTCGCCACAAAATCATGGATTGTCCGGTTTGAAGAGGAGCCGGACACTCGGAACCGTTGGAAAAATTCAGATTGTCTACATCGAGTATCGGTTAAGTGGAGTGAAATTTTGAAGCCCGGATGCGGTACTTTCGCTGCTCGTTCCATTGAGCCAACTTTTGATTGCCGACCCTTCGGAAGTTATGCTGCACCATGGAGCCGTTAGTTTGTTAATTTGACGTCGCGGGGAAAAAAGGAATCTCCTCTGCATTTTCGACGCCAATGAGTACTAAAATCAACACAAAACGATTGTAAGTAGATCGGCAAGCGGTAAAAGTTAAGTAAATTTACACAAATTAATGCCGTAGCGACTGGCACCAACCAAAGGACCGGTGATTGCGTTAACGGTGCTTAAAACATTTCATCGCCGTCGCCCACCGTCAATCCGAGCCGGGGCCTCATAATCGATACGATCCCGCCGGGAGCAGGCGGAAATTATCTTCCGATCAACTTTGTGCTCGCACAAATTTGCCCAGCCCTGCGAACCGTGCCCGGCACTTTGCGATCGGCCGCAGTGCATAATGTTTCATTAAAAGTGACCCGTACGCCGTGCACCGGATGAATGAAACATAAATTAACTTCCGATGCACCCGAGGACGTCGCGCACCACGGTCCGTGTCCGGGTTCTGTGTGTGACGTAAGCAATAGAAACGAGGCTTCCTTCTGCTGCTGCCGGAGGTCCCAGCGGTGCAGTGAAGAAGTAGCGCACAAACTTCATCGTCTCGCTGGCTGCGTCGTGCGTTAGCTAATTGAAGTGCGCAAGTATTCACCGCTGGGGAAAAGTTTGGACCGGAAAATACGGCCCCCACAACGGTTGGCTGACGATTTGGGGCGCTGCTAACAAAGTCGTCCCACTCTGCGCTCTGGTTGCGCTGCGCATTTGCATTCTAATTCGTGTTGGGATTATTGAAGTTTTCCTCGAAAACTTGCTCCAGTTTCCACGCGAAGTAAGAAAAGTCAATTATCGTGCCCATTTCGGGGGGCAATATAAAAGTATTAAAGCACATTGGATTATGGGGTCCCGAGTGCACCTTTCCGTTCCGGTGCAGCGTTCACTTTCCTCCCGGTCACGTAGTCCTGCAGCTTCGGCCTGGTGCACACCAAACAATCGCGCACAGGACCAAGGAACAGCCGAGGCCCCGATGACAGGAGATGAACAAATTACCCAGACATGGCCGGCCGACGGCGAACGGACGAATCCTTAGACGGGCTTCCTGTCGGCCGACCGTACCGGTGCGGGAGGGAGGGGTGATGGATGGATAGGCCAGGAGGCAATTTTCCGACTCCGACGCTCCGGGCCGCAAATAAAATTGTTGTACAATCTTAATATTTTATGGATTTACATATTAGATTTGTTGCGCAGGGCGCGCTGGAGCCCATTTCTCTTCCTTCCCTCCGTCACTCGAAGGAAACACCTTTTCCGGAATGTGTCCTACCGCACACACACACACAGGCAGAGGGGAACGCAGGACCTTCGCTGGAAGACGAAGTGAAGCTCCGTGAGCAACATTCCTGAGTGTCCGTGCTGACTCCGTGCCGACGTCCGGTGGGGATCGGTGCGCGGTGCGCGGTATGTGTGACAAACATGGCAGGGTGCGCGGGTGACACGGGCGGATGATGGCGCCCAAAGCCTTCGCAATTTCATCTCCGCTCTCGGCGGCTCAGCGGTGGTGACGAAGCACGGGCCTCCCCTTGGAGCGGTTTCCCGGTTTCTTGCTCCTTGTTTTCATAGGCCACCCCCGGCGCGGCGGGCGGGGGAGATTGGACGAGAAAATGGGAAATGGAAAAACGGCGTGACACGCCGTTACCCCCGTCAAGGTGTCAACCGGCAAGGGGCCCCGTGTTCGTGATTGACGCACGGCCAGGGCAGCCACACCGGGCGCTGAGTTCCGTCGGGTGGACCGGTGCCAAGTGCGGGTGCGGTGGGAGGTGGCACGTGAAGTGCTTATCGGTGTGAAAGCGATTGCAGCACTCGTCAACACCACCACCGGCCACCACCACGGGTCCTTTTCTCCCGAAAAACGTACAACGTCACGTCGTGCCGTTCGTCCTTTCGAAAGGGATCCGGTTATCGATCTGGCCCAGAACACATGCCGGGAGCGGTGGGGCCGATCGATCTGCGTAACGCACACTCTCCGTACCCCCCCGGGAGAAGGGCGACGGGTCTGTGTTTGCCTTCGAGCCCGTGGTTCGTGGTTCGATTTTCACCGCGCGGCAATTCACGCGAACAATGCAATTTTTGATTTGGATGACATTTACGAGGTGATTGAATTACGGCCACACTGATGGTGGCGCCGAATTTGTTTGCTATTGATTGCGGCCACACGGCACCAAGGATCGGGCTGCATCGTCGGGTCGGCGAGGATATCGTGACGGCCCCGATATTTCGGTGCCATTATTCGCGAAACACCTTCTTGCGAGCCGCGTCTTGGGCGCGTTGTGGCGCCGTTGATTGGCAAATTTTTCTATCGCCTGCCCAATCGCGGCGCGGGTGATCATGTTTCACGGCTGGGCTGGATTGATGGTGCCTTCTGATGCGCAATGGATGACACACAATTTGTGGGCACTTGTTGTGACACGTTAACTGAAATCGAACCACGTAGATAGTTTGCTTTCTGTTACGTTCAGTGCCTTCACTCGCGGAGTTGCGGTTACTTTTGCACGTTCTTTTGCTTTTGCCAGGGGACCCAGGTGAGGTTTACTTCGAGTTGTTTGTGATCTTTTTCATTAAAAATCTTCGAATAATAGTCCAACAGTAACGAAGATAATAATTCAATAACAAACCCTGCCAGATAAGTCCTTAGATGGTAGTTTGGAATTTGGCACAGGCTACAATTGTCCTGTCATGATGAAACATTTAGTTTGTAAGCAGCGGGCCAAAAATCAATCTGAGCACCTTCCTCTTGGTCGCTGCTAAGAGGCTTTCGTTCGTTTGGATGCGGTCCATATCTCACATGGGTATGTGAATAGTGAGATTATAAACTTTCTGCTTTCTGAACCCCCAGCTTCGTCCGTCTCTACACGAGATATGAGAGAATTAGTTTCTTCAAGCTGTAGAATGACCTGCTGGCTTGCATTAGCACCATTCTGTAATCCCATCCTGGACCAGTCGGGCTTAAAACACTGTACTGATGAAACAGTTTGGTTAAAGTTGGGACACTTCCAGAGAGTCCCTGGAGGCGAACCGATTCAATGCTTCTCGTGACCGGTCAACTAAAATTGTCTTAACACGAAGAAAGCCAACTATGAGTTCAATATTGAAATCCCAATCAAGCCTGAGCTGACATCATCAGCATTTAACACATGATATCTTGACGCCAAAATGGAAGATACAGCCGCTTGTTCGTTTCCAATATTTACCCGTTGGTGATGGGTAATTATTATTTATTATCTTACTGCAGACACCGGGTTCTGCTCAGGCCAATATTTTCATCCACCAGTAGCTCAAATAAAAAATGCACATAAAAGGAGGTAAAGGTAAAGTACGCTCGTTGCGATGCAAAATAATTGGACTCCAAAGGATATGAAAATCACTAAAATTCTGACATTATCGAAAACCGTATGAAAGACAGAAAGCGGATTTTCAGGCTCAGATACTCAGGTGCATCTCTAAACGGGGAACCTTTCCAATTCACACAAAAATAAGAAACTCCCTGCGATGTTGTAGCTGAACTGGAACTATTTGGTTTGATCAAATCACGCCATTCCGATTATTGAAGCGAACGTCGAAGGTTCCACAGTCCGCCTGGAATATCGTTGTGTTTAATTCTAGAAGGCTCAACGTAAACTCAATCGCTCGACCATAAATTGGCCACTAGGCACACACATTCATTACCCGGTTCCCGGCCAGTTTAGGATCGGCTCCCGGGATACGCTGCGCTGTACTAAAAGGTAAAGGTTATGGGTCAACCGTCTAGCGGCACAATGGCGATAATCTGGCCACATAAAAACCACCCAAGATACGTGTACTTCCGGCCCATGGTTTCGCACTCCCAAGAGTGTCACCGAGTGGTGTTGCTCGCCACACCACTCAACATCGTTCTCGATTAACTGACATGCGTTCCGGCCGTCCTTCAGGCCCGCGCGTGTTGCGTGTTGCGGAACGAAACAACACGGTGCTTCACCGGGTCGGGCCGAACCACATAAGAACACGGCAGCAAGCAGCATTACCGCGACGTGATTGCTATGAATTATTCAAACTCCAAAGGCCCGGGTGCAGGGAGGTGCCATTTCGTGAGCTAAACCGATGTGTGACGAGGCATCGCTGAGTAATGATCCTGCTCGAGGCTTGTCGCTTGAAACAGATGTTATGCCCAGCCCCGGTGATGTTTTCCCACCGTTTGCAATTACCTTTATCCCTTGTTTTTTGCGTGTGCGTAGAACCATTTAAAGTTTGCCAACAGGAACAGGAACAGCTTTAAGGTGGCTTATGATTAATTTCATCTGCTTCCTCTGGCGAGGTTCTTGGCAAACCACCGGCTACGAGCACATTTTTCACGCTCACCGTGCTTGGCTTGGCACTTTGCAAGTCACTTCGCGCCCGGTAACTAACGGATCAGGGTAGCCCACACCGAGGCCGACGTTTGCCGCAAAAAACATAATTTGACGAATACGTGCTGATCCTTCAACCGTCGTCCTCATCGTACGCAGCATAAATGTTCGAGAAAATCTCAGCTCCGCAAAGCTCCCCAGAAGTGTGCCCGTATCAAATCGCACGAGGACCACGGCGAAATCGTGGCCCAGTGTAATGATGCGATCGTGCTGGAGCTGTTAAATTGACAACATAATATATGTATGTGGTACACTGGTAGACCACCAGCAGTGCTCCGCCACGGAGCGGGGCCGAACCGTCGCATACCGGGTGGGCTCGGGCGTTCCGGGGCGGTGTATCGACATGCCGGCAGGATGCGTATGCTACATTTGGTGGACTTTGTGTCAACTTTTTCTCACTAACTTCGCCGATGGCTTCGGGCTTCGTCTTTTTTTTCTGAGTTCCTGAACTCAGCATTCCCCAAAGCCCGGAAGACCCGCACGGTAGATGGTGATGGTTTGGCTGTCATTTAACTTGATGTTTTGAGGCATCCGGACGAACAGGAGTACCAGGTGGAGGGCACAGACACAGTGCGGCTTGCAAATGGTACCGGGGCTGAAATGAAACATGATGTCAGAGTGTCGCAATTGGGGCGCAGTGCCAGCAGACGCTAGGAAAAGGAAAACAACGCTGGGCGGAGGAAAGTGATCCCAGGAGATTCGCTGGAATGTTGGCCAAAGAAAGAAAGACAGACCGAGAGAGAGAGAGAGAGAAAGAGACAGTGAAATGGGCGAGTGTCAGAGGGAGGAAATGAGAAAACAAAAGGACGAAAGACAGAAAGAGAGAAAACAGCCCACCCGACAGACGGACAAGAAACAAATGTCACTTCAAACGGGCTCGCAAACCATTCATTTTCCGTTTCCTGGCCCCGAACCATTTATCATAAATGCCTCTTAGCGACAGGGGGCCCTGGGTCCGGCCGGCCGTGGGGCTTCCTACCGGGCCGGGCACCCCTCGGTATCGCAGGACCTCGCATCAGATCTATCTTTGATTATGGCCATTATGCGGACCAACCTGCGTGCCACGCGTGCGTCCGTTGCCGTTTAGCGTAATGTTTCAGCATTACGTTCGGAATGCTCTGGCGAAATATTGTGTACGGAATCCATGGAAAAGCCGAAGGACCCGAGGCGGACATTCCAACTTGAATCACGCGCATATTTGGCGCACCCTAGGCAAGGCCCAGCAACCAGTCAACTAATCGATGCTGTGTTGCTTTGCCTTCGCAGCTCCACAGGCTCTGCTTTCTACTTGACTCTATTTTGATGGCCCAAGAATCATTGATTCATTAATCCTTACCGGAAACTGGGGCATGTTTTGCATTTTTCGTCCTCCACAGTGGGTGCCCTCCACACAGCGACGGCATGACGCGTGATACACTTCAAAAGTTTACTTTCCCCGTCGCCACCGTCGTCGGTCTATTTTCAGCTTCAACTGCCGGGTCGGGCTGGGCCTTTCAGCCGAGTTCAAACGCGGAATGCCAGCCAGTTCCGAGGACGCACACACTCGTTCGGCGCGGCCCATGTGTGGGGCGTAAGGCGCAAAACGAGAAGCACGAACCGAATCCTTTGTGCCGATTGACGTCCGGCGTTGTGGGCCGAATGTTTCGGGCTGAGATGGATGGATGGAATCTGCTTGACACACGACATGACTTTGCAATACGGAGGGCCCCGAGGGCCACGGGCTCTATTCATACGCTCTTTCGCCCGACGGAATGTGGCCGACTAATGGCTACTTTTTCTGAAGCTGTCGCTGAAGTGACTCGCCGCTTGACTCGCCGGAGCTTGTGATTTTCCGCACGCTGACTCATGCTCGCTCCCTTCTTTTTGTTGCTGGGTAAAATGACAGTTCCGCGTACCTTTGTCCCGCTCAAATGGCTGACACTTGAACCTGACAGCCATCGACAGCAGCACCCTGTTGCTACCCGAATTCCGTTCGTGTGGGTCGAACGTGGCAAACGCTTGACGAAAATGCGTGGCGTGCGATGGAGGCGCATGGTGGCGGACAATTTTCGGACAACAAAAATCACAATGAACTGACCAGTTTCGTGGTAACGATAAAAACAGTGGCCGTTACTCGTTACACAGCGCCGCCTGTTCGGATTGGGCCGGCAATTTATTTGCCCACCTCTTTTGACCAACAACCAGTGCCCATCGTTAGCTCCGGCGGCCGATGCATTTCGAGCAGCCAGCCAGCATGGTGGGGGTTTCGGGGCTGGGGTGTAGAATAACTGCCTAACGAGCTTCCGCTTTCCGGCCAACCATCCGTTCCGCTACGTGACGGGGCAGAACGTGAGAACGTGCGGTTCGCATTTGGGGCACCCAACTTCAGCATGACTTCAGCGCAAACCGAGCATCGCAGCTGCACAGGACACCCTTTACACACCGTTTTACAACTGACTACCCGTGAACAACACGGGCCCGGCTCCCTCTGTGTTTGTGCGCTAGTTGGCCGAGCTGCCGGGAAAACTCGCGGGAAAGGCCTAAGACAAGTGGTCCCGATCCGATCGTCCGACTAACGACGAGTCGAAAGACGCTCAAGCTAGCGGAGCATAGAAACACGGCAAATCCTCTATACACACGTTCCGGGCCCCTTTCCTTCACGCTTCAGCGCGGGCCTCCGCTCGGCTGGCTGGGCGGCAGTCATCGTCGGAGTGACGAAAAGTGCCCCAAGAAGTGTATTCTGACAATCTTTCAACTTTTCGCCCACCGCGCACTTGTTACGTTCTTCCCGTTCGCCGTGCGCCTTAACTCAAACCGGAACCGGAAGCGGTAAAGTAACAAACAAGCGGCAAGTGTAGCGCAGGGGCGCAAAAGAACACCGGGAACAAATAGGCCATCGGGCGGGGCGAATGTGGGGTGCGGGTGCACCGGTTTGCATCGCCGTTGGGCGGTGGGCGCATGTTTTCCCAGAACGGCCCAACGGTGAAAGGCGCAAGTTCGTCCACGGGCTCCACGTGAAATGGAGGCGCCTGGTGCTCGGTGATTCCGAGCACAAATTTCGCCTTGCCCTCGTGCACTTTTCTTTTTACTGCCTCCGCAGGACTTTACGGCACAGAGGCTCGAGGGCTGACTGACAGCCGAGTGACGGGGTTGCTATACGTAGCCCGTAACTTTTTTTCGCTCTCTTTCTATTTTCTTCATTTGCAGGACGGCAGACGGGTGGTGGCGTGTGGCATTTGTTTATGTTTCGCAAGTAAACTTGCGCATGACACCTCGGCACCTCAACACTTGGGGGCCTGTTGTTGAGTTATTATTAAAATGTTGCCACCATGGTAACTTTTATTTGTCGCTCTGCGTCACCGTTTTTGGCGCTCCCCAAATAGAGCCCCCTCCTCAAACTCCGCCGTCAGTGTGTGGGGTCATTAAATTGTGAGTTGGGACATCGTTTCGAAGTGCGGCACACACAAAACCGGGGGCTACCAGTTTACAGTTTGTTCAGCGAAAGTTTCGCACCTAAAGCCATAAAAACGAGCATATTTTTATGCTAACCAAACCGGTCTTTCATGTGGGCAAAGTGAGAACCGGTCGTGGAACATAATCAGCTTTAAAATGTTACCAAAAAACAAAAGAAACTCCATACGTATATATAGCTTTCTTCAATACGGTCGCCGAATCGTCAACTCGTAATGCGTTCCGCATCATCAACCGGCCTCCCCACTTGTGGCCAATCCGAGTCGACCGACAATGATCCGCTTTCGAGACCGATTGAACCGGATTGCCGGAATGTCAGTCCAATGCCGCACGCCACTGAACCGCTCACGTCTAATCACAATGACAAGCGAGCGGGCAGACTCACTCCCGTTTGGCAGGAAATGGGAACAGAATCGTCCATTTATTTTTGGGACACCAAACAAGAACGGCGCCAAATCCGGACCCGGACCGGGCCCCGTTTTCTTAACCGAAATCGGCTTCGAATCGAGAAGCGTAAACAAAATCGGGCAAAAATAAATTCGACAAAAAGGCGCCGAGAAAAGCCCTGGTCCCTGGAAATGGGCGGAAAAGAAAACACGGCCAACGGCCAGCGAGTGGAGTGTGGAGTGTGAAAGGAAAACATGATGCAAAACAGAGGACTCGCCGACGTGCCTGGCTTTTCCGGTCTCTCTTTCGCTCTCTGTCGAGCTTGGACTTCTTGGCGAGGCTGAGCGGCTGAGAAGTTTTCCTTTCTTTTTTTCGATGGTTGCCTTCACAGGCTTCGCAGCTTCCTTTCGGCGTGCACTTTGCCTTCAACTCGCAATCGTGCCACACATACACAAACACAGGCAAACGCCGAGGGGCTTGGCGGACCCAAGCACGCGCTCGCTGAAGAGAAAGAGAGAGAGAAAGAATTCCTAATTCAGTGAAACTTTTCCGGTTCCTCTGGATGGCCTGGAATCGATGAGGGATGAAGGTCTATTTTTAGACTCGCTGGAAAACTCAAACATCCCTCACTATCTCTCTCTCTTTCTCTCTCTCTCGCACACACACACTCGGACACGGACACGTACACTTTTTGCAAATAAAAGTGGAGCCCTCCTGCTCCGGGGCCGGGGCCTGCCGACGTACATTTATCGACCGTTTCACTGCGACAGCCGAAAAGCGGCGCGTTCCGAGGCGAGTCTATTTTTAGCATCACCGCAGAGACTGGCTTTCGTTTCCGGTTCCTCTGCCTCCGCCCCAGTGTGACCTCCCTGCAAAGCTTTGTTTATGTGCCCGTATCCCTCGCTGCCTGTCGCTGTGTGCGCTTGTTGTTGGGATAAAAAGTAGGTTATGTACACGCTGAGCACATCGCAGGCAATGACTGCTGCTGCTGGGTTCGGTGGGCTCGGCTTGGTTCGGCTTGGCTTGATTAGGGAAGCAGTCCGAATCTCCGCGACTCAAACTCTGGCCAGGGAAAGCGAGATAGCGATAGTGAGAGAGAGTGAGGGAGAGAGTGCACCTGCGAAGGACATTAAGGATGGCCGCGTGCGAGCGGAGTGGCCGTCCACAGCTGTTCGCCAGTTCGATGCCTCGAGGGCCGCCAGGCGCTTCGCCGGTCGATGGAGCACAAACACTGCACCAACACTGCACCAACACCGATGCACTCGGTTGCATGCGGCGGCTTTCGGGAGCACTCTGTTGCGTGCTCAGCATCCGGCCCGGAGCACCGTCATCATCATGGTGGCCGCGTCATCAAACGTCGACTTGGGGGCCTGCCTGGGTTGGTGGGGCGCTGAACCCCGATGCGCTTCTGTTGAAACAAAGGCCAATGAGCCCCTTCGCACGCCATTGAGTATCCTTTCGGGCGAGAACAAAAAGGAAATCTCTCGCCGATTACGTCAATGGAAGCCCTGGCTTGGCCCACAAGGATCGACCGGCCTACCCCCTACCGTCACATCACACAGCTTCCCTGTTTCCTGCCCGCTGTCCTGCTGCTGGCAACGGGCGCCCCGTGACGTCGGCATCCCGGTTTGTTTGTCACCTCTCTCGCTCGCTCGTCGCTGGCGTTGATGACGATGATGATGATGATGGTGCTGATGCTTGCGTCATCCGACACCTGCGAAGCGAATCCTGTGTGACCCACAAAGGCGGTAGGCAGGTTCGTATCCGGTCGCCCCAGGCCGGCTGTTTCCAGGAGGCGGGATTAACATTTATTTCTGCCCCAAACAACCTCGGAACCGGACCGACCGGGGCCTATATAATAGGCTAGCGCCTGCGAGGGGATAAAAGAAATCGACGGGTTCGTCCTCGGTGAAGCCCAAAGTTGTCCGAAAATTTCCGGCACGGCACCGGGGGTGGCAACCGGAAATAGATATTGACGACAGTTTCCGATACGGCCCGATCGTCCTGCGGAAGGAAGTGTCCGGCAGATTTAGGACTCCAATGGAGGCATATGTTGTTTCTGGTAACAATATATATTGTAAATAAAAATTAAATTAAAGATTCATTGCTTTCGCATGCGGCAGCTTATGAATAAGCAATGGGGCATCCGAGTGTAATAATATCAACCTTATCGTGGCGCTATCGTTTGCTTGCGATTTAAATGGATTCTATTTCCATACTCAGTTCAGGACTCTTTTGCTAAAGGCTAGAAGCAAGGTAGAGGTAATTTTTGGGAGATAGACAAGAGGTAATCGCATGCAAACGTCAATATGAGTGATAAAATGTGGAATATTCAAACCATTAAACTTCCCTGCACTTCGGAAGTTTGTTTAGCGCTGGCCAGCTGGACGACAGTCGAAGGATGATTGTTTTAGAAGTTAAACTAGATTTCGAATGAGACTAATACAAATTTAAGCGGGACCATAAAACCAGCAAAGGACTTTTAACTTAAAAGATGTTTGAATGATGTCCAACATAGGAAAAGGTTCACCAAGTTGCGATCGACGTGATCAGCCTGCATCGAAATCGATGCAAGTATTGAAAAGAAATTATATTGTTTTGTGATAAAATAAAGATTCACCTGGATACTTCTCCTAGGAATCGATCGATTCTTTGGGTTCTACTCGTCCAGTTACAAAGTCAGTGGAGTCACCGTTTAACTCTTGATGAAGACTGTTTAGAAGAAGAAAATAGAATCAGTTGTTAGTTCCGTTTGTTGTTTGATAGACGCTGCCCTACTCACAACTGTTTGCGGAATAAATTGACATTACTTTTACGATGATCGGCAGAGTTTGATTGAGGGATTGGAATGTCAAACCGAAAACGCGCTCTTACTGGACAATGTTCTTCATGTTCGGCAGCATTTACGCACATTCCACAAACCCTCGTTTACGTTTAACTGTCGAACTTCTCGTTCCAAGTACCAAAGAGCCAACCGACGAACCGATTGGACGATGAGAATCAACTGGAAGTGTGTCTGTTTTTTGGAACTTTGAACAACAACTACCGTGCGAACAGCAATCGTTCTACGAAAGCTGTTGCGTAAATAATGGCCCACACCTCGACGGTGCCGAGTACGCAGCTGTTTCCCGGAAGGCACACAAGGCTACACAACCCGTCCATCGAGCTGCACTTCCGGCGATTGGTTTGTTAAACTCGTCGCTCTCGCCGGCTGGACCGACAAACCGTTTCGTCTACCGTTTCGAGCGTTTCGGGGCCCGACCGGCTGGGTCCAGGATACGCGGACCCGATTGCGAATGCTGACCCAAACAAGAAACAAGGCGAACGGCAAACAACAATGCACAATGCGTGCTAACACACCTGCCCCTGGCGTCGTGTTTGTCGTGTCGCGTGTTCGACCGACCACTGGGCACGGCACCAGCCCAGTGGCCAGTGGCTTAAAACAAAGTTTGACACCCATTTGTCACGCCTCACGCCGATCCGTCAGAGTGGCAATTACTCGGCTGGCCCTCGCCTGGCCATTGTTTGCCCTTTCCGGCCAACGGAAATGGCCGAAAGGACACAAAACGGCGACAGCAGCAAAAAACAACAGAAAAAACGGGAACAGCAACCCCAAAATCATTGCTGCTCCATTGGCGCTTCCAATCACAAATGGCCCAAGCGCGCGCGTGGCATCGATTTTGTTTCATAAATCATCGAAACGAACATAAGCGGATCCGGAGAGTGGAGCCCAGGAGGGAGGCCGGTCATAATAATGGACAAAGCGATTGGCAGCTCGCGAACCGCGAACCACTCGCCACGGGGATAAGAAAGGCTCGGACCGGATCGGGGTGGCAGCACGTGTTTTTAACTGCCTCACGCAGCATTCGTTATGTTGCTGCTGGGGTCGTGGCCAAAGGGCGCCACAATTGGATTGATTTCCAATCGGTGTCGGTGGTGGGCTGTTGGTGACACTTTTCCTATGTTTTTTTTTTTTGTTATTTTCACTCGCATGTGGCCAACCGGGCGAAAGATAATTAGAGAGAGAGAGAGAGGACGTGCAAAAGGACGTGATTTATTAAGCGCCCGGCCGGGTGATCCGAGTACCGAGGGTGACCAATTGGCAACATACGTTTGGGCAAACGAATCGGTTTTGCGGTGACGATCGATTTCACCACCACCACCACGGGTAAGTCACCATCGGTTCTCGTTCTGTGCCTCTTTTTTCTGGCGCTTGTGATTTAAATTATGAATTTGGGTGTTAAATCCGCATCGGATCATCGGAAGCCAGGAAGCGTGGCCCTTTTGTTGGAGGAACACACTGCCTCTCATTGGTCGGTAATTTATTGGCAACTCGTTACTCGTTTCTCGGAGGCCTTCAACAAACTCAGAATCAGTTAAGGGCTCGACGCTTTCAACGATCGATCTCAATCGGTCTACGGTGCCAACCGGCGTCAGTCTACCGCAAACAATGCCGTGGCCGACCCCGGGAGATAATCTTAACAATGTTTCAAGCATGTGCTTCCTCTGTACGGCACACAGACGTAGGCGAGACAGGCAAGCTGTGGGTGCGGTCGGTACACACATTTTATCGACACACGATAATATCGGTCACTGATGGATGCCATTTTGCTGCCGGAACATTGTTGCACTATCGTTTGCTAATCGCTCCATCGCCGAAGGTCCTGCCGGCCGGTTCCTCGCTACTCGGTGAAGCAAGCAAGAGAAGCGAGGAAGAGAGTGTGTGGGTGCTTGGGGTTAGGGAGCGAGAGAAGGAGACGAGGCCAAGCATAATAAAAGATAAGTGTCATAAAGTCTGCTTAATGTTGGAAAACTTGTGCCACCCTTCGCTCGACGACGAGACGGGGACGATCTTTTGCAGTTCGTAAAAGCCGGAGCAGTTCTTCTTCTTCGTCTTCTGCTTGGTTCCTTCCACCGAAGTGTGTCCTTTTTTGCCCGACTCACTCAGATAGCAGCGGGCGGATGCATCCCGAGCGAGCTGCCGTTGTTGTAATATTGCACCGGAAGTTAATGCGAGCGCCAGCCGGCCCACCCCAGAGGGTCAGTTCCATCCGCCAGTGGAACAGAAGCGCTCCACCCGGTGTTCCCGGCACTCACGCCCGACGTGGAAAGGGTTTGTGGTGCCCGCCGAGAAACAATTGCCATTGGCCGCTGGCTGGTCGCTGGCTGATCGGTGCCAGCTCTGGTGCACTAAATGGTGCAACAAAGAAGCAGGCTGCAACCGCATGCTGACCGACTATGAGGACGACGGCGCGTAACAGGTGGCAGAAGGGCGTAGTAGTGCAGCCCACTCGAAAGGTCAGACCGTGACCAGAAGGGCAGACACGTAACGTACGTCTCTTGGGTAATCGGTTTTAATCAAAGCTCTCCAGATCGACCGCGCAGATGGGGGCTGCCCGTGACCGGTTTGGTTGATTAACTCACTCACTGTCTCTCTCTCTCTCTCTCTCTCTCTCTCTTTTTGCCCTTCCTCGTCCTTTGCCTGGGGTGGGCTATTTTTATCTGACCGATATCGATTGATTTCCGCCCTTTATCATTCGCAGCCAAGCTGGACGGTGTCAAGACTTACATGCGGATGCGACGGGTGCCCAACCATCTGCAGGTGAAGGTCATAAAATGGTTTGATTACCTCTGGCTGACGCAAAAGTGCTCGGACGAGGAGCGAGCTGTATCATGTCTTCCTGATAAATTAAAGGTAAGCAACGGAGCGAAACGGCGGCTGGCCACGTGGCTCAATAATCTGCGTTTTCTGTTCATTCCCTCGTTCTGTCTCTCTCTTTCTCGCTGTCGTTCGCAGGCTGAGATAGCGATAAATGTTCACTTAGATACGCTTAAGCGAGTAGAAATATTTCAAAATACCGAGGCCGGATTCCTGTGCGAGCTGGTGCTAAAACTTCGGCCGGTACTGTTCTCTCCCGGTGACTTCATCTGTCGAAAAGGTAAGTCGTCCCGGTGGTGGCGCCGGCGCCGACAGGAAGATCGCCGTCAAAGTGCGTCGTATTCCGCGATGTTGGCGCCCGCCGAGTGGAGTTTGCAATTTTCTTAATTTTTCCTTTCCGACCGACCTCCGGCCCTGCGCTCAGCTGGGCGCCCGGTTTCCGGTTTTCGGCGGGTGGGTCGGAAGAAAATCGTTCTCCGAAGGGCTGGACGTGGGATTTCCCTGTGCCCCGGTTTGAACACCGTTCGATGCTGGTCGGTGCTCCACAATTAGATTTTTGTCGCGTTTAGAGGCTGGCGGTTTGTTAAGCACTATGGGGAAAATGGCGCTCGTAAACCGACTTTAAGGTTTGAGGATGTCCGTTTTTTTTCTGAATGATGTCTGAAATTTTTAACCTTCTAGGTTGCACAGATTCCGAGAATCGAACTGTCAAAGTCAAAAGAACGACAAAATTGCTCGTTTTAAGCCAACTTTTATAAACTACTCGAGCGATCGTGTGCTTGGTTTTTAGACGATAATGTGCTTATTGAATATTGTTCTTAGATAAATGGCGTTCAAAGAAGGCAAATTGAGCCTTGTTAGGAAGTAGACAATATTGATAAGAGTTTGGATGAAAGCAATCACCTAATCATTATTCCTTTGAGTTTTTTCACCCCGAAGTGATAAATTTTAACTCAATTTAATAATAAATTTTAATAAATATTAACTCAATTGACTTTCTATTAAAAAATTATAATTATGATTGATACCCGTCTTGCCAATTACGTAAGTTCGGGCGTTCAAATATCAACGACTTTCCCGTTCGATAATTAACTTACGCGCCTTGTTTTACTAATGATCGATTTTTTCCCACACAAACAGGCGAAGTCGGCAAGGAGATGTACATAGTGAACCGGGGCCGGCTGCAGGTGGTGGCCGACAACGGCAAGACGGTGATGGCGTCCCTGAAGGCCGGCTCGTACTTCGGGGAGATCAGTATCCTCAACATGGGTACGGCAGGTAAAGCGCTCGGTAAATATGATAGCCAAGCAAAATACTGTTGTTATTGACGTTGTATCTTTTCTCATTCATCGTGTTCGAAACGAAGAAGAAGCGAAAACCAAACGCGAAAAACTAAAACCACTCACAAGACGCGTGTAGATTGTAAGCAAACAGAAAAGAAAAGCAAAAAGAGAGAAAGAAAAAATGCGGTGGACCCAAAGCGCCTCGAAAGCCAAAACTCGATCGCAACTCGTGGCGAGTCGCCGGACGCACAGGACGCCGCACAATGTCGTGCTGTTGTCGTGCTCGTGCTGCCAAACATGGCTCAAGGACCCTCCCGGAACCAAGTCTCGGTTCACGGTGCACGTGGCCCGCCCTGAAAAAGGAAAGAAAAAATTACTTAACCCCGGCTCTGCTCGGTATTTGGTTTCGTACCAAAAACAAAAAGCGAAAATAATAGAACATAACAGAACAATTGTGGAAGATCGTGCAGCGCCACCGCCACGAGATGCCACGCAACTCGACCCGACCGCCCCTCCGATCCGCGGGCCGCAATTGCGGCCCACGTGGTGGTGCCCGGTGTGGTCGTTTCTTCGAACGCGACGTGTCTTCGGAACTGCGGAACAAGAAGGGACTCAATAGATAACAAGCTATGCAAACAAGTGACGTACGCAGGAGCGTGCCTCGCTGTGCCGCCGTCGCCGCCCCATCGCCGCGGCCCAAAGCTAGGAGACACACTGGTTTTTTCTGCTCTTTCCTATACCTATTCGTACCGTTTTTCCCCCCTTCAAGTAGCTAGAAATCAAATTTAAATCTAAAAACAAACCCCAAAAAAGCCCTTTAACGGGCGCAACTGCGCGCCCAAAACGCCTCGCGATCCCGTCCCGAAAACAGTGCGCCCCTTTGCTTTTTGCTCCCCGTTTAGAGTCCTGCTCGCTCGCCCAATCTCTAATCTGTGCCCGTGGTTGGCCGAAGGAAGAAAGTATTAGACGCATGGCGAGCCCACCTCGGTGGATTCGCCGTCCGTACTTTCTCCGTCAGCCGATTGTTCGAAACAGTTAGCCTCCAGTAAATTAGCCCCCTTTTTTATGCGCAACCCCACCCCGAGACAATCCTAGTGGCGTGACAGTGTGTTTGCGTATTGGTAATCTTCAATCATCCCGCCCCGGCTCTTCCTCTCTCACTCTCTATCTGTGTCTCTCTCTCTCTCTCAGTGTCCTTCTTTGTGTAGTCAAAGTCTAGTGTCCCGTGTAATGCTAGTGTAGCGAAAGACAGTTGACACCGTTCGATGTCAGCGGCCCCACGGGGCTGGGCGATGCAGATGTAGCGCTAATTAGTTTGCATACTCCGTAAAGTAGTCCATCATTCCTCTCGATGTTCGCCGGCGGTGGGTTCGGCGCGTCACCGCCACCCAAGAACCGAACCGACCGAGTAGCTAACTAATAACAGAACGTTCAACTAAACAGCGAAAAGCAAACCGCAAAAAAAAAAGAAAACAAACCGAAACCAAACAAAGTAACGAAACTGTAATCAATAACTAGCGTTCCGTTCAGAAGCTTTGCTTGGCTATTATACCTTTACCAACATCAGTACAATATATTTATATCGTGTTCTCTAGTATTACCTTCCAAGTACCATTACCACTAGATACGGGTCATTCACCGACAGTTTTCATTTTGAATGTTTCATTCTACTCTCTATACCCCTTTCGGACCCCGTTCAGTTGTCGATGTGTATCCGATTGTGCATTCGTGTTTTCCGTTTCTTTCGGTTTCACTCTACTTCTTACGTTTAGTTTAGTTTTTCCCTGCCCGAACGACTGTCCGAAACCGTGGCTGCACGTGAGCCCGTGCTTCTACTCAAGCATTCTCTTATTTTCCTCTCTTTATTTTTGCTCATTTGTCATGAACTTTGCTTTTACTTTTGCTATTTCGATCGATTGGATGCTAATATCTTTATCGCTCTTCATTATCGGCTAACGAGTGTGCGTGTTGTTGTGTGTTTGGTATGGTGTTATGGGTTTTCGTTTTGATTTCCTTGCTCTACACTCTCTTACGATTGTTCGAAAGTCTAAAATGCACAACATCGCTCCCCCGAATGCGCTGTGCGCCCCAAATCTCGGTACAACATGGTTTGATTTCAGTTCATTCCGTTCTCATGTTTTAAATAGTTTGATCCCAGGGTTAAAGGTGCTAAATAGGGGGCCCGAAAACAAATACTGTCCAATTGAATGGAAACATAAAACGCCTGGTGCAGGAAGTGTGCCCATAAATAAGGCACGCAAATAGTTGTCCCCCACGTTTGGCCGAATGCCGTACCGTAGTTTGTCTGCGCACACCCGACTCGAGGTGCAATCTAAATCACAATTAAATCCTATTGGCTTATCTCCGGACGCTTGTTGAATCTGGGGTGCTTTCCGAGGTGCCGCTCGTTAAATTTCCATTCCAAATCTGCCGATTAATCAGCTATAATCTTGAGCTAAGGCATTTCTTAGAAGACCGCTACGTGCTAGCCAACGAGTCCGTTTGCCACTTTTACGGGGCTTTAAGGGGCAAAAAACACATCGCATGCATCCAGAATGATGTCTTATATTCAGGGCAGTTTTCGAGAGCCCGATAAATAGATCAATATGTATTATGTACAAACTGTACATAACATCCATGACTACTGAAAATAAAACAAAGTGTCGAAATAAATGCCAAAATTTATCACCAAAAACCCCGGGCCGGGTCACAAGTACTCGGAGTAAAATTCGCCTTGGTTCAGGTGTCACGCGGTACTCATCCTCAACGGGCGGCTCGGGAGCGTGGATTGCGTAATCACTCTTCAAACGCCCAAAATTTTCCATGTTAGCGCTTCCATTATTGTCACTCGCGAAGTTCGGCGTGCGTATGAACATCCCAAACAAACGGGAAAAATGTCGAAATGAAGTGCTCAAAGCACATAACCATCTTCCGTATCTCGCATCCATCTGTGCCACCAACGGTGGGCCGTGGGATCTAAGGGTAAACCAAATTATGTCACTGGTTCGCTCACGCACACACGGAGCGACAGGCGACCCAGAGCACATCAACGCGCATGTAGCCTTCGCGACTTGCCACTCCGTTGAACGAGCTCGCTTAATTGGACAATTCAATTCGTACATCCAATCCACGGGTGAAAGGGATGAATTTGATTAAACCGTTGGCGGTTTGCTTGGCTTATCAGCCCACACTTGGGGAGCTTTGTGTGCGTACGGTGTGGTGAATGGGCGCTGATTGAAGTACCACAGACGGTGGGCTTTTTCGGGTAATGAAAACGTAATCATTAACATGAATCCGCACCACCCTACGACGATATTCCAGTGGCTGACAACATAACGGGCACTTCACTAATTTTTCTAGTTCTGGGAGCTTTTTTTTGTTCGATTTAAAACTCGTTGAAGATACTCTTTTGCCGGTGGAATCCTTTCCCGATCAGGCGATTCACTTGAACTGTTCATCGTTGCGCCCACTCGCCGAAGGGTTTTCGACTTCGGAGCCGAACGAACCACTTCCGGTTCCGGCGACGATTTGAAAGTTGCTTAATTATAAAACTTCCACGCGGTCCACCCTCGGCAAACTTGTTTCGCGGGTAAAAGCGCATCACCTGGCCGGGCGGGTTCGGGGCCTGTTTAAAAACGGATGAAACGGTTCGAAATTAGCATATTTTTAATCAATCGATACTCCAACCATCCCGAAGCCCGAAGGTGCACCGGGACTGCACCGTTGCTAATGCGAACATAATTGCATCAACCCAGGGCCGCGGGTCCCTTTCGGGGAAGCTTTCTCGCGCTCGAGTGGTCGGCGTTGTTTTTTTCCCACTTTTGCCACAGCAAACTCTAACATACGGGTCTCATTTGCATTTTTTGCCCATCCGTCTTTGCTCGGCTCTCTTACATGAACCCTTTTGTGGGCTCTTGAACGTGGGTCGGTTTTCTTTGTTTCTCCGTTTTGCTTTTTTACTCTCTGTCAACATTTATGTTATTTTGAGGAAGTTTTTCCACTTTTATGTCGTCGTTCCGGTCGGTTCGCTCGTGTCCTTGCTGCTCCGTTGTGCACCCCGTTTTCCCCGAATTTAGTGCGCCCACCGTGTGCGCTAGGGATAGTTGAGTTGATAGAGTTTTTACCGTGTTCAGTTGTCCATGTTGTACCTTCCATTTGGTAACCACTCCACTACCTTACGGCACTGGCTAAATGTTTCGATTGTTTCGTTTCCATTGCGCCTCTTTGGTCAATTCTTTGATGCTGCTCGATTGCTAAATTTGACATGACAAGTTTTTCTTTCGCTCGTCGGTGTCGCAACACTGCATATTTGAACGGATGTATTTATTTGTTTTTATAACCTTTTCTTTTCCTTTCGTTTTCATTCATTGCTGTCGTTTTCTCTATTTTGCTCTCTCACTCTCTCTCTCGCTCTCTCGTTTTTCGATCGGTTTCTTATGCCTTCTTTTGAATTTATTTTTCTCGATCCTACTCACATACTTCCATTTAAGTATATCTTGATACATTTTGTCCACATTTCGTACCCTCGACACTAAATGCGACCCGAAACGGCTCCCCGTTTCTCGGCCCCGTACACTAATCGGATTCTTATGTTTCTCTTCTCTTGCGCCCCACGTTCCCGTTTAAAAAACACGATAAAAATCTAACCCACCCACCCACATACACCCACACATATACACCGCTGCGGATCGATTATCGCACGACACTTGAACGACATCGTTACGGAATTAACGCCAATCTGCGCCTTCCGGCGGATTCGGCGATCGCCGCCACGTGATGATGGGCCACCGAAACTTACGGATCGTTACCTGCCCTGCGGTGGGACCGGGCCGGGAAAATCTCCATCTGGAACCTCCGAACTTGTGGCCCCCACCCACATGCCACCATTCGGCAGGCAATCGACGCACGGCCAGCGTGCGCTCGGTCGGCTACAGTGATCTGTTCGTGCTGAGCAAAAAGGACATGTGGGACGTGCTGAAGGAGTATCCGGCGGCCCGCGTCCGCCTCGAGGCCATCGCCGTCAAGCGGCTGGAGAAGTACAAAAAGGCACCGCTGGAGAAAGGTAAGCCCATGATAACGCGCGGCCATACGCCGACGGACGAGTTTTGCTTGGAATAGCGGTTTTTTTTTATGTTGTTTAGTTTTATTTTCTCCGCTTTTACCCACCGCATGCTGCCGGTGGCCGGGGACGCAGGGCACGCGATGGCACCCCCATCCGGGTGGCCAATCTCAATGTGTGAGACTACTCGTAAATGGTGCCCATAGATTGCCCCTTTATTGGTTGCTTAGTTTTCGGCTTGCGCTTGCTGCTAAATGCCCCCCTATATGCTTACCTATCCTCGGAAGAGGTCCTGCTTTGCCGAGAAACGATTGCGGGATTCCGCTTCGAAATTGCCGAGGTTATGCTGCATCCATGCTCGATTTGTTTCTGTTTTGCCTACATTTACTGTCTGTTTTTGGGCACGCAATTGTTAGCGTTTTAGGTCATGCTTTTGTTAGTAATTCGGAGTTGCGAATAAGGTTTGTTATTTGAAACATGTTTTTCTTTTCGGTTATACAGACGCCACAACTCTGAGGTTCCGATTTTGATGGTAACGTAGTCTTTGCTTTCATTTTCTTTATTTTACACTTATTACGATACTCTTACTAATATCGCTATAGGTCTATAGAATAATTCTTTCTTGCTCTATTTGAACATGTTTAGTCGGTGCTTTATAATATTTGTTTCAACCACTAACGCACGTACTAACCGAGAACATTCACATTGACGTGACTGAATCGTGACTAGTTAACATTCTTCATTGTGTGATATTGTTTCTACCAAGAAACGTTTCAAAAGATAGAAACACTCTTACTGAAAGCAGGGCAGAAAGATGCAGCAGATGGTACTAAAATATTGAAATTGGTAGATTTAACCAATTCTTCTCTTCTTTTATGGAAAACACAACTGTTATGTTATGTTGTTATGTTTGTGTACCTCGACAATTCTTTTGGGATCCCACTCAGGGAACCAGTGAATGATGAGAGTCGAGAAAAAAGCTACATAAACTGAGCAAAAGAATGGGAATAATTTAGTGATCGTAAGCCCTTCTCTAGATTCTTTGATTAATGTCCGACCTTTATTGAACCAGAGCCTAGAAAAAAGATCATAAGAGGAAGTAGCTCAGATGTACACTAAAATTAGGGTGTTGGGGATCATCTAGTGAGTGAAAAATGTAGGAAACCTCATTTTGGAAACATGGATGTCTTGTGAACCCTTTTGCGAACGTCGCACTTCGAATTGGTTCAGTGAAAAGGGTAAAAGTGCTGCAACCAATCATTACGCGAAATGGTAACTGGATCTAATTTTATTTAATAGGAACAAGATATTTAAGCGAAATGGGCTATAAATGGCTGCTACTACTATGGCCATCGGCCATTCTATCGGATTTGTGGAGAGACTATTCTTAGTTCAACTTCCTTATGATGTTTTGGCATCACATTTTCGATTCCGAAACAAACTTGATCCATATCGTTCCGCAACCATCGTATTTGCTCGACTTATTGGTAATAAGTGGCTTCGGGCTATTCGCTAAGCTGACCGACCCCAGAACACATTTTACAGTCATTATTTAAGAACGGTGAGGAAACAAAGAATGTTTAAAAAATCTGTACCAAAAACGGACCTTTCGGACGGTTTAACATAGATTTAAAAGAATGAAGAAAGCTTTTTCGAGCTATAAGCGAAATTCCGATATTTTCCGGTCCCGAACATTCACCCCATCATGCGAACTAGATGGTGAATAAATCTTAATTCCAAAGCTTTGCGGTAGGCTCAGTCGGTTAGGGGGCAACAGGGCCCTTCCTATTTCTGTGCACGCTTCCATTCACTAATCACCTGATTTCGATCGGAATCCAATCCGTTCGAAGCCTGTAGAGATTTGATTTCAATGTGTCACTGCGGTGGCTCACCGACGAGACACTTAAACCAGTTATTTCACGAACACCCAGCCGGACACATCGCAGTCAGCCTGCGGTGAGGACCCAAATTTAAACACAATCAATGCACCAATACCGCTGCCAGTGCGACTGAAGCTAGTAAACGTATCTGCTCGGTGTTGACACAGGCCAGGGACACAGCCGATCCTAGAGATGGGTTGGACAGTTGAAATTGCTTCCATTTTCCGATGCCTGCGGAACTGTACGGTTTCGCCCTCCGAGACCGTTTGATGTTGGCCGTCCACAGCTCGACTAGGACTAGGACTGCACCTGGACCACCCGACCACGGGCAACATTTTCTTATTGCTTTGCTTCGTTTCTTTGCTTTCGATGGTAGTTTCGAACACAAATTCATCAAACACACACTGAGAGGCATGAGAACTACACAGAACCGCTGAACAGGATAATTTTGTTTTTGGCCGAAATCGGAGCGCTTTACTATGAAGGCGGGCGAAGGGTTCCGAAAAACCGGTCTGAGAGTGTGACCAGCGCAGTTCTTGGAAGACCCTTCACGGCTGTTTCACAATTTTAAATACACTTTTTTCGCCCATTCTCGGAAGTGAGCTTTCTTGTTGCCCCGCATCCCGAGCGCACAATGGACCCCTTTTCCCGGAAGCGAACATTTTGACAACGGGCACCTACGTGCTTCCTCAATTTCCGATACCTGCGCTCCGAAGTGTGTGTTGTGAAATAATTTCACGACACTTCCGGACCCAGGGAACGGGCTTCTTTTGATGTTTCCGCATGCGAGTCGCTGGCTTCCGGGAATCGGAACCGCGCCAACCGTGCGCCCACAGGAGTCTAGCAGCTTAGATTTCAAATCGGCTTCGGCCGACGGTGTGCCCTTTACCCTTTTTCCAGCTTACGTAGCCAGCCGTTTGTGGTCTCGTCAGTGTTGGTTCGGTTGTTCGTTTGTCTTAGAGTGTTACTGTGTTAACTGTGTGCCCATTTTTTGTGATTAATTTACTAAAGTTGCTATGGGACGCTGCCAATCGACACCAGGTCTAGTGGAGACGAAGGGCCGTACCACGATCGAGGACATGTGGATATCGCCCACGACGGCCATTACGTCGGCGGGCTCGATGATGGTACCATCGTATCCACCGGCGGTGGGCAGGTAAGTGGTGCAGACGCTCTGACGCCCTTCGTGTGCTGTCCGTTTGACCGTGTGTTTCCCTTCGGGTCCTCCCGCGTGCCCCCAGTCGCATCGCCAGCCCCCGGTCGCACCGTGGCGAGATGAGCAGCAGCCGCCAACCGCAGTCGCCCGGATCGGTCAGCCCCAGTGTTCACAGTTCCGAGGAGCGGCCCCGCAGCCGAACCACGTCCCATCTGGCCCGCCCTCAATCGCAGCCGTGTCGGACAGGTAAGCCTGGGGCCACCACGGCCACCCGTTCGCCGTTTGTGGCGATCCTGGAGAACGATCCACTCCCCAGGCGGCTTTTGATTGTTTTACATTACTCACTGTTTTTTCTCACTCTTTTGGCACCTTCTTAGTTATGTTTTTCTCTCTCTTTCTTAAAGTATCATCGAATGCTAGTGATTCATAGGGGCTCATGTTCGCTCTTTTCATCTTTGTTAATCAACTTCATTCACTTTAATTCACTTTAGAATTTATTTGCACCCAATTCTCGGTTCGTGGGCCGAATTTCTTTAGCATCGCATTTTTTTTCTTAATTAGTTCGAAAACACTAGCATTGTAGTTCCAATAAAAAGGTTAGCAAGCGAACGATCCGTACCAATGTTTCGAACGGAACTTATCCTGTCGGTCAATAATCCAACTGTTGCCAGGATAGTGGAAACGCAGAGTCTTCAGGCCGACTTCTAGGTCGAATTGGTATTTTTACCGAAACGTGTCTCAAATAGAAGCTTCTAAAATTAAACTACAACACGATGTTCTAGGCGGACTGCGTGAAAGCTTAAAATAAAAGAGACTCTTCGACGGTCGTCGCAATAATCGGCCGCTTGAGTATATTTTCGGTTTCTTATTTATAGTCGATGCCGCGGTTTGATCCCCGTTTAGAGATTCACCTGCGTATCTGAACCTGAGTATCAGTTTTCTTTCCGTTTTTCCGTTGGGCACCTTAATTCGGATGCGTTTCTCGACCCATACGTGGCATTTCACGATCCAGTTCCATATGTCGGATGCCAATATGCTAGAACTCATATCCTTAGGAGCAATTTGACTGCCTCACTTTTTATGAAAAGTTCGTAAATTGCTATGAAATTTAATAAAGTAAATTATAGGCTCAAACCGATTCAAGTAATCCATAGCAATTGCCCATTGGCTTCTAATAAAACTCTTCCACTTTCTCTTGGCCACAGGACTGCCGTGTGACTCGCTGACGCACATCGAATCGTCCGGCGCAACACCGCTGCTCGGTTCGCACGAGGCCCTCGAGGGCGAGATCAAGAGGTTGCGCGAGCGGCTCCACACGGTCGAGTCGGAGAACTTCTCGCTGAACGCGAAGCTGGCGCAGCAGCAGTGGGAGGTGGAGCACCGGCTGGCCGAGATCGAGATGCAGATCTGCGGCGCGTCGTCCGCCTCCAGCGTCAGCCAGGAAAACGAAACCGAGGATCTGGAGCGGAACCGCGAAAGCATCATATAACACGGAAGCGAGCTGCCTCAAAAAGTTGCCCTGGTGTATGTGCGCTGCATGACCTAAACCGAAGCCGACTGCTGACCGCGGACCGCCTAGCCCCGTTCCCACCCCGCTTCCCAACCACCAGTTCCCACCGTCCAGCTCCATCCCAACCAGTGTGCGCCCAGTTGGCGAACGGCGGCCCATCGCACGCCGATCGCACGGAGCACGCAACACGACGCGAACGGAACGCCAGACGACGAACCACGAACCGAACGAACCAACCAACAGAGAGATACAACCGGAACCAGCATATGACGACGACGGGTCATCTTTGGCAAAGGCAGCTAGTTGGAAATACTGGAACAACACTCACGCACACACGGAGATGTGCAGGAAAAGTCACGGCCACGGCAGCCGGCGAGAGCATGGGGTAGTGATCCTTGGCTAAGACGAGCAAAACACACACCGAACGCCCGATTCCCAATTGGGCCGGGATCCCAGGAATTTGGGAGAAAATTTCTGAAGCAAGGACAAAAACAGATGACGCAAGGAATACATTCCCGTCATCTCCGGAAAGCACGGCCTACGGAAGCCCCCGGGGGCGAGCCCTTTGCACGTAACGGGGGTCCTTTTTTGCTCGCTGTTGAGGTATGCAAATTAGGCACACACAGCACGCCGCAGCAGGTTTCGTTCTTCGTGAGCCAAAGCAAAAAACCGAACGAAAAAGAGAAAAAAAGGTTTTGCTTCCATTTCGGGACCGCCGTGGGGTCCGTTGTCACGGAACGAGCGCACGGCGCGTAAAGGAAAGTGTTAGATTCCGCTGCACCATAAACTAATCCTAGACGAGTTTTCAAACGTTTGCATACGAAAATGTAGAGTGGAGTCCCGTTGACCGTGCGTGCGACCGACCGAGTGGAAGCATTCGCGCAGGAATCAATTATATTAGCATACCGTGGAGAGTACGCCGGCGCCGACAAATGATCTCGAACGAACGGGATGGGATTGGACCGACTTTAGGTGGCCGCAAAGTCACCCGATTTCGGTGCTGACGATTCACAGAACATTTAAAAAACGCGAACGCGTTACGAGACCGAAGAAGATGTAAAATGGCCGGCCAAAAGGTATTTGAGAAAGCAAATGGGGTAGGAAAATCGACCCAAGTGATACACAAATTGGTACTTCCTAGAAGTGTTGCCACCGGGGCACAGGTTTCGTGAAGGGTAGCGTTTTCTTTGCCTGACTTGTGTTCTCATTGCCGTTCGCATTCACGATGAGGACAATATGTTACGGGAAGCAGTTATTTCCACCCGTCTGGGACAGCGGCCGAGCCGTTATTAGGCTCGGCACTAGAATTGTGAATATTTCACTGTACAGAGCATTTCATGCGCCATCCCACACAACACACACGCCGGAGTAGATGCGATGGAAAACGGTTGTATAGCGAAGACAGCGAAGAGTGTCCCTCTCGGAATGGCCATTCTGCCTTTTTTTTCGTCCCAAGAAATTCCGGTTCCGTGCGCCAAACACTCTCTCTACCACCGCTTGATCAAAGTCCATTACTAAACTCACCATATTTTCACTATTCATCACTGGCGAGAGCGGCCAACCGATACTTCTGAGCGTATCGCATAGTTATAGGAGCACACTTTTGATCCAAAAATTTATGACCTACACCGCAATATCACATGTTACCAGACGTTTCGATTCTAAGAAAATTACGCCGGGAAAAGCGGCCAGCGAAAACCCGATTTCAAGATACCGACGTTAGGCGTTAAGGAGTTCCAGCTCTGGTGCGAGCAGAGACAACAAGTTTTGATTACAAATTGCGTTTTAACTACCAAACCAACTACTAACAAAACAATGAGTGGGTAACATTTGGTGACCATTTATCGCATCGACAGCCCCCTCGGGGGGTGGACCTATCTACCAATCGCCCCGCCGCCACCGCAAAAGGCGTTGAGTTGTTTGTAGAAAACGGAACCAAAAACACAAAAAAAACATTGAGGCATTGAACCCATTCACACGTTGAAACTGTTGATACCACGTAAGGCCGTTAGATCGGCCATTTTATTCTTGGCGATTTAAAATCCTGACCTCCGCCCGGGGCACCGACGGAAGGCTCATGGCAGTGTTGGCTACAAGCATTGGCCAGGGCTTGTTCACCGAGTGAACCATCCTGCGTCAACTGTTGTTGCTCGTTAAAGTTATCGCACCCCCAGCAGTGCGTTATCGCTTGATGGTTACGTTGCCCCCGACGTTGCGCTGTTAGACAGTTGCGGGCATTCAGTTCTCGGAAAATCGGTTATCACTTTCCTTTCTCTGCGGCTTTCTTCTGTTGAGTTGCCATCCCCTATACAGGTTACCTAGCAGCGAAATAAGTCCAAAGTCCGACGCCTAGCAGAGAGCGGTAGGTTAAAGTTTATGACGAGATCTGTAAATACATAAAACAAAACGCAAGATAAGACGATGATCGTCGGTTGGCGTAATGTTTGCGAACTGGGGTTTGAAGGGGCACACAACTGCATATTCTAAATAGTTAGAGGTAGTAAGAAAAACCGACACGACACAAAAAAAACGACTCCACTCCATTTCGCTTTTTCGCGAGAAGGTCGAAAAGTGTGGCAAGTTTATTATGCCCGAAATACGGTCCCTTTCTGTTAGTATTTCTGGGAACCGTAGCCACGTTTGGTTGGTTACCGTCACAAGCTTTGTGGGCAATCCTTTCAGTTATTTGACACCATTTTTGGTTCATTCAATCCGGCTGTTTGCCTCAGGCAACGATTTAAAAATTTATTACCGCAATCGGTCTCAAACCCGTTTTGCTTGCCCTGATCACTTTTTCACGCGACACCCGAACCCGGATCCCGATCACGGGATAAGCATCTTCTTCTGTGAGTTCAGCCCGTGCACTTGAGACAGAAGACTGGTGGCGGGCCTAGCAGTGAACCAAACGGGACCAAAAGGTGTGTAAAGCAGTACGCCTACACCCCCGAGCAGTGTATAGTACAGATCCCAGATCCACAGTCGCATCCACCGGAAGAAGACGTCCCCCTTACCTCTCACAAGCACGGAAGCCAACTGTGCGCAGATATCAAGTCTGGCCCTGTCAGTAAACTAAAATAGAACACATCAGTAGGCGGGCTTTTAAAGCCGCGATCAACCTCCGGAATACCGATCCCGATCGCACCCGACGACCCCGGATTTTGGGATGCGGAAGACGTTAGCTACGAGTCTTTACTTTGCCGTCAAGGTATCCGTTTCTTTCAACATCAACAATCATAAAACGTTCTTTTTATTCCCATCAACATCTTATATTTTCGCTATCTGTTGCGCTGTTCAGAGGATCCTCGAGTCCTGCGATTCAAATCCCATTCAAAACTTGTTCCGCTCGGCCACATATATTTTATTTTATTTTAGAAAAATATTTATCCAAGACAACAACATTGGCAGAGAGCCATCTACCGAAAAAGCAAGGAAACAATCCAGTGGAATTATGTCATTGTTCCCCGGTAGATGACTCTAGTAGCCGATAAATCATCGACATCGACCGTTAAATCATCGAATGCGTTCAGCTCTCACAACACAGGGAGAATTTCCAATTTCCTCATTTCCTAGGGAGAACAGTACTTGTTTAATTTAATTTAATTTCCAGGACATGCCGGAACATGAACGTGGCGAGCGGAACCACAAGGCAAGTGACAATGTTTTTGGGGCGGAATGTTTTTTAACGGTCGAATCGATGCTGGTCCCACGAATCATTGTTGATCCGGTGGCTGCAAGTTGACCAGGTGGCATACGTTGTTACGGGATCATATCCTTACTCAGACTACCACATACAAAACACACAAGAAATCCCTGCTAATCCGGCGCGCAGGCAAGGAAGAGATACCGCGAATACCCCGGGTTGCTAAACGTTACAGAATGCTGGTATTATAACGCACCTACCACTACACAAACACACACCAGGAAAAGAAACAATAGGCATTGACATAATTACTAGAATATTTAATACAGCAGGAGCGTTCATCATACACCGGAACCCTCTCCCGCGAAAGAAAAGGTACTAAAGCGTTTAACTAGTAAATTATTAAATTAAGCACGAAGCGATGGCCGTGATGGTACCGATTTTCGATAAGTGATCAAATGAGACGTTAGTGTAGCCCAAAGAAAGCGAAGGTAAAGTTAAAGTTACTGTAAACGGTTTAATGACTAGCTGTAAGGTTGTAATACGCAAGGATGCGAGGCGATCGGATAGACGAACGGGGCGAATTTTATAACCACAAATTCCCAATGCTATGAAGTGAGAGTCCGGAACCGGAATGACCCCGGTAGGACAAGTTTATTAAAGCTCCCCAGCAGCGCGGCGGTAGAGTTTTTCTAACAACCGACACCGGATACGGATGATGCCAAGCCAAGCCCGAATCCGGGAGCCAAATTGATATCCCACACAAACAAAAAACCCGCGGTCGCGGACTGTTCCATGACACTTGATTTATCTGATAGTCAAATCGATGAGCGAACGAAGCTAAACTGCCAAATTTTTAGATAAAACCAAATATGATCACATACGATATTATGCGAAACGAGAAGCGATGAACGAAAGCACACACAAAACCCACAGCCCGGACAGAGAGCGGGTGCCCATAATTATTGCAAAATTCTTCCCAATCGGGAAGCGGCATTCAACGGCGCGGAAAGGTAAGCACACAGAATTAGAATAGTTCCGCAACGCAGTGTTCCGACGCAGGTTGGAACCGAAATCGACGCGAGACAGGGATCCGAAGGCTGTTATCCAGATGAACCTAGTGACCAATTTTGTATAACCCAGCCGTAGCCAGCTCCACTGGAACGACAGCACAGCTTTTCCATTCCGAACCCACTTCTCTATCTCCATTCGGTTCCATTCGGTTCCCTTTTTCTCATCCGCAGCACAAATCCAATTATGCTTGATGGTGGCCGGTTGAAGAATTTGGAACGAACCACGCTGACCTCCTTCTCTATCCGAACACACTTCGCCAGCTCGCCGGCGTGATCGGAAGTTTGATTTCTGCCCATTAAACTGCCATCAGCTCGCAATGTGGCTCAAGGATTCCTCCGAATCTCGGTGGCTACCTCGACCGAACAAGGACATTGTAGCTGTAGCATGCAATTGTCTATAATTGTAGCGCACAACCTAACCGCATTGGCATTTGAGTTTTGCGTTCTATTCCCAGTGCTCTCCCATCCACTCACTAACTGACACCGGATTTGTGTCACTACTTGCCACTCGACTACACTCTGCAAATCACGAAACGGAACACTACGGTACGTCCATCGGTGGGAAGCGAAACCGACTTCTCAGCCGAAGCGGGAGCTAGTTTCCAAACCCATGTACATAGATATGTTTTAAGTGGAAAGTGCTCCAGAGAGAGAGAAAGGGAGAGATTATTGTGGGAGAAGGACATTCGTCCTTGACGCAGCCAGCCGGAGCCAGTGGTAGTCCCTGAACGCCACCTCACGACACCCAAAACTGTAGGCCAAATCCGTAAACCGTAAGCCAAACTGAAGCCAAATGTGAATAGTTTCTTATTCGAATCGATCGCGAAATCGAACATCAACTAAACGAACCAACACGAACAGCTGTTGCACTAAAAGTTGCCGAAAACTATTAATAGTTGTAAAAAGAAAGAGAGAGAGAGAGAGAGAGAGAGAGAGAGTTTCAGCAAATCCAACCACTCCAATCGGGAGAACGGAGGCAAACAAAACGCCCCGGCGATAAAGGAAATGGTCAACCCAAACCGACACAACCAAACCAAAAACTAAAAGAAAGGGTGAAAAAAGAGCGAGAGAAGATGTGCAAATAATGTGCAAAACCCCGTTCAAACACATACCTTATAAACAATGACACAGACACTCCCGCGGGAGTACTCGCCGATGGTAGAATAGAACGGAAACAAGAAACAATTGGATAAAAACGAAGCAACTAACCTTAGTGAAACTTATGGTTTTGTATCAAATTATGCGGCAAAAGCAAAGACACAAACAAAAAGAACAAACAAACGCTACCGAATGCAACGACAGAACGACACAAATGGATGGGCAAAAATCGGTGCCAAATGGAGAAAACTCGGCCAGACCGGTAAAGAGAGAGAGAGCGCGCTAGAGAACGCCTAACGAGCCCTACATGTGGGTCGCACAGGGTGGTCCGAAAAGGGGAAAGCATTTGTTAAATTATAATATTTTCAAATTTATTGTAATTTCTATGAAATATATGAACACGAAAAACCAAGCTCCTGGCGATCGGAAAAGTCCCGCTGGCGCCTTGCCGTGCACTGTTGTGCGCTGTTTGCGGACACCCTGTGGCTCGCGGGAGCCTCTAAGCCTCTTCCTCTTCTGCTTCTATATTTACAGCTCGATCTCCCTGCTCGGCAGGTTCCGAACGGCGACAGTACGCCTCGCGCATTGCTGATCAGCACGGGCAAGTCGTTGACACCACGGTGCGGGCACCTCAAGATCACGTTTTGGACAAATATTTTACAACTTTCCTAGTGTCGGGCCACGGCGGGGAACTGCGCAGTGATTTGTGGCCACCGTCCCGCCATCGGACGAATGTTAACGACGATGGCTGACGTAAGAAGTGCACAGTTTTCTCGCCGGGACCTTTGGAGCACCAACGGAGTCTTGACAGTGCACCGTCCGTCAGTGCTCCCGGATGTCACGTCTTCGTGCCGTCACCGAACGCAGTCAATCTGTTGACTTCCAGCATCGCGGGCCTTTCAAATATTGATACTTCCCAGGCATCGTGACACTCGACTAGCCGGAGCCGCCAGTGTCCTTGAATCGTTCGGGGCCTCTCCAACGACTTCTCTACAAGCCGAGCGGAGACGAGAGTAACCCATCACGCGGTACTTCACCGGCAAGCAACCTGCTGCCCTACTTGGGCGGCTCTCGGTCCTTTTGGGAGCTCGGTGCAAGTCATGTTTCGCCGCCGGCGCAATGAAACCCCCCCCCCGCCGGGTTGGCCACTTTCGCAACTTCACTCTTGCGGGTAACCCTGGACTAAATTCTTGCCGATGCGGCTCCTGGGGCGCCGAAAATCTCGGAACCGATCGATCGATCAATCGTCAACAGCGAGCACGGTGAGGAAAGCGAAAGGAAAAGTACGCACGCAAGAGGTGGAGGGCGCGGTACGCTGGCCGTATCAACGGTGACCGATCAAGGCCAACCCGCAGAAGGAAGCGATCGGAGTCGGTGGACCTGGGGTCGAGGTCGAGCGATCGGCGGCTCACTAGGAAGCTCCAACCGTTTCGGGCGGAAGTCGTAAATCGAGCGGTGGAGCCGGGTGAGAAAGGACGCGGTGTGGTCCAAGTGCTCCGGGAAGAACCGCGACAACTTCCCCCGGACTCAATGATTCACTCGGCAGCATTCGGCGCAGGATCTCGTGGCCACGTCACTCGCTGAGGGCTGGCCGGCGCACCAACCGTAACTGGTTCAAACCGCGTTCGGCCTCAACCGGTCCGGCTCTGCGTCCTGCGTGTCCACCCGGCCCGGTCCGGCCCCGCCTGCTTCCCCCAGGGGTGCAGTTATTTGGTTTCGGGTTCGTTGTCTCACCGTGTAACGGCATCGCTCGCCGATGACGTTGGCCGCCCCGTGGTCGTGATGGCGATGATGGCGGCTGGTGCTGCTGGGCTTGTACGCGATTACCGTTCGGCTCGGAGCCTCACACCTGCCCCCCGGCACCCTCCGGTCGGGCTCGGTTTGTGTAATCGGCCAAAACTCGAACTCGCGTGCGCACCTTTCGGTTTCGTGGAGCAACGGTGGTCGCGGCTCATAGCGCTGAAAAACCCAATGAGTCGTGATCGCACACATACACCAGGAGAGAGGCACGGTCCCCAGTCGCTTGTCGCATAACTGTGGGAGGGCTGTAGGGCCCCACCCGGTGGCAAGCGCAGCATAACCGAGCGGAGCGAACAACCCGGGCGACGATGGTGACGTTGATAGCCGCTGCTGTGGCTACGTTGGGCTGTACTGTAAATGGTCCACCGAAAGGCAGAACCAGAGTGTCGCGCTCTTGGAGATACACCCCCCGAATGTCTAATTTAAGAACCCGAATCGGTCCTCGATAGGTCTGATGAACCTGCCAGGTTGATGTTTTGAAATCGAAGTTTTTTCCAAAGAAATCACATGTTTATTGCATTGAAGCGACAAACTCCAATTTATTCAAAAGCACGTACCGTCATTAGATACATTTATATCGTCATTAGATACATTTCATACATTTCTCCCATTTCTCTGGTAGTGAGCAGAATTTCTCATGACGGTTCTATGGTTTTCCTGCCGTCATTCGTTCAGTTCATTGTTCAATCTTCTGGATCTTTCCTAGTGAACCTTTCAAACGTAGGGATATGGCGTAGTGAGACACATTTAGCTGATCCACGAGATGGTGTTGCATTTGCGTGTCATTTTGGTCCAAAAGATCGCATAGTTCAATGTTCTCGAACTTTTTTTTGAAGTCCTTCGACGGTCTTTGCTTATTAAATCCAAATGACTTTGCTTGATTTTTTTTAAAACATTCAAAGCACTGCGATCTTCCAGGAGCATGATCACCGTGAGGCTCGGCAAACATTTGATGCGATTCTCTAGCAGTTTATTTATGTTGACCAATGATGTCCGCATTTCGTACTTTTCAGGCAAAACATTGAGAATGAACATCGTAAAATATCCTCAATCGTCTATCGTCTATCCTTGAGGCTCCAAATCCACAATTTAGAAGTCGATGTCATTAGACTCTATATACCTTAAACCAGTGTGACAGACAATAAACTTTAGAACTCAACTCTATAGCCTGATACCTAGAACTCTAGAACTCAACAGGTATCGACCGCGTATAAGTGCTCCGGTCAATGAGGGTTCGAGGGCCGATGGCGGATGATCTACGGACAGTGACAGTTTCAAGTTCCGGCAAACGCCACCGGCACACGTTTTCGTAGCTCTCGTACATGAGTCATTCTCTATCACCTGCGGCTACGATCGCTCGGGTTAATTATCTGCGCGGTTCAAGCGGTGCCCGGAAATCGAAAGTCGTTCGCACCTGAGTGAGATCTTCGCGAGCGTCATCTCCTCAGCCCCCCACTAAAACCTGTCACCTGCCGCCGATCGGTGGCACGGATTCGGAACACCGAGCTTCCTTCCAGAGCTCACGGTCAAGCGTTCGGATTAGCATTCGTTCAGGGCCGCCACGTAGTGCGTAGCAGCTCACACTAGCAGTGTCCAGGACACGCGCTCGCGACCCACTTCGGCCGGGTCTGGGCCACCATTTGGTTTCGGGCAGATGTACCGTTTCGCCAGGCTGCCAAGACCTTGCCAACCCGCTGGCACCGATTCCCTTTGGAAACGGGTTTGGTGTTAGGTTGGCCATCTGGGGGCCACTTGGGATTTTTTGTTTCTTCTGCTCTCAAGACCTGAACATCTTCGGCATCGGGCCGAAGAATGTCGATCGGTATGATAATTTCGCGAACCGGTAGCAGAGCAGCCACTCGGACCGGACCGGACCGGACCCGGGCGCTGGTGGTTGTTAACCAAATTGGCTCCTTCCCAGGTGAATGTGAGGCGGACGAGACAGACAGAGAGAGAGAGAGAGAGAGAGAGAGAGCGAGAGAGCTGAGCGAGAGTGGAAGCTGGGAAGTCATTTGGTCGCCGAGATCGCCGATCGGTTCGCATAAAATGTTAAACGGCCACCCCACGATGCCCACGACGACGACGGGGTGAAGACATTCCCAACCTACCTCGCTCTCGCTCTCTCTCTCTCTCTCTCTCGCTCTCGCTCTTTTCCGTGCTCCTTCCTAGTGCCTTGCAACCCCCAACGGTGGGGCTCATTTGATTGTGTCTGTTGTCGCCGCCCCGTCGCTTCCTGGCCCCGCTCCATCGCCTCTCATACTCGTCGCCCCCCCCCCTAGTATCTCTCTCTCTCTCTCGCACACATTTACACGCTCCATGGTTGTTGTTGCCCTTCTCGAATCGGTGAAATGCCGTTCGGCGGGGCGCGATCGACGATCGCCTTTCATTCTGTGACCGATCGACTCCGCGTGCGGTCACGTATCTGAGTGTGGTTGCGGCCAGAGCGGCAACAGTGCCAACAACAGCAACAACAACCGCAGCTCCGAACCGGTGTGGCCACCCCATTCACCCAGCCAGCCAGCGTTTGGGGGGATCGATTCTTGGGCAATCCTCCGGACCAGTGAAGAACGGTGCAATTCTTAGAGTTCCCCCGCTACACCCACCCACCTTGAGGGAGTGGTCGTTCGTGGACCGTGAAATCGTGACCCAATACCCGTGTGTGCCTGTGTGTGCCTGTGGTGGAGTTAGTGCCAAATCGCGTGCGCCACGCTTTTCCCTACCTTATATCGAGGTGAGAGTGAGAGAGAGAGTGTGAGAGGTGTGTGAGAGAGAAAGAGTGAGAGAGAGGTGTGCAAGAAAGTCGTGCCCGCCCGTCGTGGGGCTTCCACGTGAAAGCCCGCCCGTCTCTACAAGCCGTTCTGGTGTCCGCCTTTCCCGTTGTGTTCCTTTCGCAGGGGCACCGTCGGAGATCCTGAGATGAAACTGGCGGTATGCGCCGCGCTGGTGCTGGTGGCGACGCTGGCCCTGGGCAGCCCCCTGGACGACAGCCACCGGGCGGCGCTGTTCCGCCGAACCCGCATCGGTCCCAAAGGTCAGTTGACTCCGGCAGACGGCGCCGCGTGGCCGCCGCCTGCCACCGCTGCCACCGCTAGCCCATTGCACAACAACAACCCCCCTCGTCATCATCATCATCACGATCATCACCATCATGCTCATCATCGCCTCCTGCATCAGCTTCAGCTTCCTTCTCTGCTTCTGCTTACCGATCCCTCCATTAATCGCACCACCGCCGGCCGCCCGTATCACGGCCGGCGGCGGCGGCGGTTGCGACGACACCATTCGAATGCAAATCATCACCCCATTTCACCCACCACCACCACCACCTTTGCATCACCACCCCATCGTCGGCCACGCGTCCTCGAAGACGGGCGGCGATTAAATAACTCAGCCTCGGCGCAGCATCCGCCTCTCGGCGGTGACGGCGCCGCCACCGTCGCCGTCGCCGTCGGCGGCCACACAAAAAACAATAGCAACCTGACCCAACCCACCGGTAGTGGTGTAAGTGACGCTCGGATGCGTTTGCTTCTAGACGCGGCGATAACCCGACTGGCGGCGGCCCACGAGCGGCAGCTGCGGGTGGCGGCGGTCGGCGGCAACCTCAGCTCGTTCAGCGACTACTTTCTCGCGCACCTGCGCACCCACAACGCCGCCGTCGGGTTCGCCTTCGACCGGTGGGAGGTGGCGAGTGCCGGAGTCGCCGGTTCCACCGAGCCCGCGTTTTACGACGAGGTCGAAGGCATCGGCGATGACGCCGCCGCCGCCGCCATCACGCTAACCCACGCACTAAACCCACCACCACCACCCACCACTGATAACACCCATACTACACCCACCGACACGAACACGACCGCACTGCCCGCCAAAGTCTGGGGTGAGGGTACAGAGTCACGGTTCGGGCCGGTCCTGGAGTTTGTCTTACAGCGTGTCCAATCGATATTTTCAGTCTACAAGCACGAGGACCAGAGCCGCCCCGGCATCCCCGTAGCCGACAACCAGGACACGCCGGCGGCGTCCGGCGAGGTGTCGGCCCGTGCCGCCAAGCCACCGGCCAAGGAGCTGCCGGCGTCGGTGCCAGCGGCCAGCGATGAGTCCTCGGCGCCTTCAGCTCCGGTTGCTCCTGGCAAACCCGGCCTGAATCGGTTGTTTGCCCGCAAGAAGTACAGCCCGCTGTTGCGCTCGGACGGATCGCTGAAGGGCGCGGCCAGTGAGTCGGCAACGACGGTCCCCAGCTCCACGGAAGCCGCAGTGGACTCGTCAGACGGTCCCGGCTCGTCAGTGGCCACCAGCACACGCCGCACGCGCCCAACGCGTCCTGGCAAAGTGCCTCGGGTCACCTCACCCAAACCGACCGTCTCGGTGAAACCGACCAAGATTTCGTCCCGCTTCTCGAAGCCCACCCCGGAACCGACCGACAGCACGGTGACCCCCGTCACCCAGCGGACGACGCGCGGCCGAAGGACGCGCCCTTCGAAGCCACCGAAGGGTGGCCCAGTTCCGGTGACGGAAGCCACAACCACCACCAGCACGGCGCCTTCCACAACTTCCACCACTTCCACGACGACGGCTGCTCCGACAACGCCTGTTCCAACCACGCCCTCATCCACCACCACCACCACCACCACGGTCGGACCTACGACTTCAACTTCAACGGTGGCCGATCCCGGCGTGCTGGTCGAAGGCACCTCCGTCGTCCACTCGTCCGTGAGGGGCGAGACCAGCTCCTCGTCCGCGAGCCCTACAACCACCGTGACCCCATCGACGACAACGACGACCGCGGCACCGCCGCCGCCGCCGGGTGACGCAGACGATGATGAGGTTCCGGCCCCGATCACCACCAACGGGCAGCAGCAACCCTCGGAGCCGGTTGCCCGTCCGGACCGGGATCGGGACGATGAGACGCTCGTGTTCAGCCGGGCACCGAGCGGCCCCAAGGCCGACCGGGTGATCCCGGTCGTCGAGCGGCAGGACGATGCGTCCGCCGAGGACGACAGCGGGCCCCTGCGGGCCACCAGCTTCGAGCGGGCGGATGACCGGAAGTAGTGCCACCGTTCGCTTCCTTCCTGGCCGCGCTTCGGCAGCTCTCGGCGCGGGCGAACGCAGTGCGAATGAATAAAGAATGGTAACTCTCCGTGAACCGAACCGACAGAACGCGTTCGTTGCGAAAGAAAATGGGCTCGCGATGTTTTTCGTGCCAGTTGGGCGATGTTTTTCGATTAATTCAATGCCGTGCTAGGAGCATAAGTTTAAGATGGGTGAAGCCAAAATTTGAAATAACCTCTGTCGGTCGGCTGATTGTGAAGAAAAAGAAGCTAATAATAATATCTTGAAAATATTTGTTTTTTATACTTTACTTTTATATAGTAATCGTTTTGGCTTCCTGATTGTTCGGGCCTATCCTGTGGCAATCAGAATTCCCAATATGGGCAATCAGAATTCCCATTACGGACCGGCCGAGGAAGCTTGGGTATCTCTCTTTAGTCTGACTAATTGATCACGGCTCAAGTGGCCATGGGTTCTGTTCACCCTGACACCGGAAGATACTGGAATCTAACCCATCATTATCAGCGTGACGAAAGGTTGGCCCAAAAATAAAGACAGCTCTCTGCTGTCTGTTCTAAAAGACTGATTTATAACTGATTCTAAACGACTGTTCTGTGTATAGTTCTCTCTAAGTTCTCTGTAAGCGGCCAACAGCGGTGCGATGTAAGTGTGGAACTGTGTGGGCTGTGAGTCGTCATTGTTTTATTCCTCTCAAAAACCAAAACTTTCGAGAGGCGTCAAGAATAGTGGAGCTCCAACTGAAACTTCGTTGCTAGTAGATTTTGCACCGACGGCGAAGTTTTGATCAATTTTTTGGAGTGAATTTTTCCGATTAAAAACAAATGACCACACACTGGCAGTGTGTTATGAAGAGTCGGAATGGCTAAGAAAACCTCTGCGTCAGGTCGAGAAGAAAAGCGCGAGCAGCGTTTTCCCAAACGTTTTCAATGCGCCCTCGCGTGTACTAAACTGTACTAAAAGCGGTCGCCGAACCGAATGGTGCTTTGGGCAAGAAAAAGCTACCCCAATTCGCGGAACGCAAACAATCCCCCTCGGAAGCGTTTTTCCTGCATGGCCCATGGCTGGCAAGAAAAGCTCGCGTTCGGCCCTGAGTTCCACTGAGTTCCGCTGAGTCGATCGTCGATCGCCTATTTCTTTGTTGAGCTCACCAGCGCCAAGCGTTTAGTCAGTGTCTGACAGCGAAAGCGTACGGGAGGAAAGTATCGATCCTCCGTTCAATCGGTTTCGACAAAGATCGCGGCCAATCTGCCCGTTCCCCTCGCTCTACGGAAGGGCTTCCGGTCAGCGAAAAAGGGCTCCCGGAGTTCCCGTGGGGATCCAGGTTAACCCAGGTGCGCTTAGTGTGCGCGTTTAGATTTTAAGATTTCGCCGCCGTCGCCGTCGCCGCTGCTGTTGGCCAGAATCTGTCCAGGTGAGTGAGTGGTAGTGCTGGGTGTGTGCGCGTGTGTGTTGTGGCTGCAGCGCGCGATTGCAGCATACGCGAAGGGCGGGCAGAGTGGGCGCTCGGCCGGGCTGCGTGGTGACTGGCCGTTTCCTGGAATGTGCGCGCATAAATCGCATGACTCACGGGACGAGGCGGTGCCGGTGGTGGGTGGCCCGGCCCCCACCCCCGCCTCACGATCAGGAACGGATGAAAGATGGTGAACGGCGATCTGTGGTGTGTGCGGCGAAGAAAAGTGTCCCGCGAGTGCGCCGTCGTCCCGGCTCAGGCTGTATTCAGGTTTCACTCCCCTCCCGTCCTATTCTCTTGTTGCTCCCCCATCTGGGGTGCGAACCGGGGGCCCGCAAGGACCGTGATACATCGCGCAGTGCCATTGTTCCGTGCGGCGTAAATCTTGATTCCAGCCACCGTCGCCGATGCGAGGGGCCATCTTCTTCTCGTGTTTTATCTCGCGGGATGCGTTCGGACCCGTGCCTTTTATTTAATGTGATTTGCCGCTCGTGAGAGAGCGAGCGAGAGAGAGAGAGTGTGTGAGAGAGAGAGGGCAGTGGTCAGAACAATGCAACGGTGGTCAGTGGTGACGGTGAATGAAATGTTTGGTGAAAACGAAACCGCCAAACGCCCGAAAGCCCCGCGAAGCCCTCCGTTTATGTTAATGTGCGTTGGGCGAGCGAAAGATGAGGTGAATAATAAAAGGTGTGACACACACAGACACACACACAGCCACACTGTGCACTGTGGGGGCGGTGGCACGGAAGCAAAACGGTGCCACCCGACCGATCGCGGGCGCGGCGAAGGTGAAAAAAGGTGGGAAGCGCATACAAAAGATCGCGCCGCGACCAAGCGACGAACCCACCTGATTAGCGACCCGGGCGCCCGCCGGTGACGAAACATGGCCGCAGGGGCAGCAGCGTTTAGCGTGTTGGGTGCGACGCGAGCGCCAAGTGCCGCCGTTACAGAATCCCCCTCCTGTTGGAAGGCTTCCAGTTTGGCGGTGGCTCCCAATTGGCTTCGTGATCGTTCTCGGGCTCTCTTACAGCTCGTCGAGAGCAATAAATCATGCCCACAAAGTGGTTACACTGTTGGTTCGCTGGCACTTCAAACCGTCACACTTCCTTCCACCAATTTTGTGGCCACCCGTTTCTAGGTCGCACGCGATCGGCTCCATTTTGTCACCCATTTGGGGCCCGCTAGTGTGGCACTCGCAGCGAGCGGGGTAATGAGTTTACGTAATAAGTCGGACAACAATTACGCAACCGGTCGTCCGTTCCGTTCCGTGTAGCCGGTCCCGATCGGTCGGGGATCAGGAAAGGTGAGCTCTTTAAACAGCGAGCACGGCGAGCGGATTGTTTACTTTCTGGCCGCTTCTTTCGCTTTCGAGATCCACCTTCGATCGGAGGCCCCCCCTCCGTTTTGGCCGACCCAACCTTCCTTCTTCGCATCGCATCGATCGGGGAACGTACATCGGAAAGCCTATATGAATCGTAACGAAACAGGTTTGCGAGAAAGCGACTCTGGCCGGCCGATGGTTCTGCTGGGCGCTCCGGCTCCGACCGGTGATTACGGCATCGCCAACGCCAGCCGTTGGCGAATCGAATTGAAAGTATTTCTTACTTTTCAAGGCAACGACGCCTGTTGGTTGCGGTGCGCCATTTTCCTTTTGATATTGTCTGCACCGTTGGATGATTGTCCTTTGGCGGCCGATTCGGTTGACCGATGAAGGATTGCTCCAAAGTGGGAAGCGGCCGCGATTATAATTGCTTCATAGATTCGTTTTCGATTGCCCGACCATCTGACGGGCGGCGGGCATCGCTGGACGATCGCGACACGGTCGGTGTCCAGCTTTCAGGCGACGAAGTTCGGTTAGTTGGTTTGTGTTTTGGTGAGTGTCTGGCGTAGCGCTGACCTAGTACTGTGGCCAAAAAATATCGCGAACTGAAAATCCAATGTGTATTTATTATGGTGAGGGTCTGAAGAGTTCTTCTTAGGAACCAACTTGACCGACGATCGAGGAACCGATTTTGATAATATTATGATCTTGCCGATAATATTTGATAATGCACCACGCTACAATAATCAAAGCGAAAGCTTTCCCGTTACTTTTTGGCCACACTAGTATGAAGCTGTATGGCCACGGAACGCCCAGACCAGTCCGTGGGTGAAGCAATCACCTGCGGGCCGATCGGGGTCGTGTTGTCTCCCTTTCTCAACCCTCGTGGGTCCTTCGCCGTGGGACACCTCCATCGGAACAGGGCCACAGACACACATACGAGCGTGCGGAATGTTGCGTTAATTGCGCAGAATGAAGCCGAGCCGTCTTATCGGCCGATTGGTGGTGGTGAAAGATTTTCTCGATCGAAATCGAAAGTCATTCCGGCGACCACGCGGCGACCACGAGTTCTCGCATCGTGATGCCTGTCCGACGCTTCGACACTGAGATGGTGGCGGCAGCGCCAAATATGGTCCGGAGCAGCCTTGCTTGGCCAACATCGTGCTGTGGCGGAGTGTCTGCGATCGGGCGGATTATGACCGCACGGTTTGAGGGTTACGTACGCGAGTGGTCGTGTGTTTCTGCTTCTCCTTCGCTCTTCCTACGCATCTGCGCAAAAAAGCAGACCCCGGCGCACTGACTGATGGCGTCATCAAGCGCCCCCCACCGAAAGACGGACCTCGGAATTCTTCTCGTGCCAGTTCGGGCCCAGTCGTGTCCTCCATTTTTCATTTCTTGTGCGCGGCGATCAGGCCATCGACGGCCGTCTCATCGGGCCGGAGATTGCTCCAGTCTCCGCTCCCGACTGTGGGCGCCCCGTGAGTGGTGGCAAAAAATTTGCATTTTTACCGTAGGCCGACCGGGGCCGGCGTGGGCCGAACCGAGCGCCCCGTTGGCCGTGGCGTGCTCAGATTCACTTTCGACGCCCGGGCCGGCCGACGACCGGAAACGACCGGAAGTAGGAGGTTGCGTGGTGCGGATTCTTAATGCCACTATCGCGAGCCAATCAAGCGGGCCGCTCAACTCACTCGCCGTTGATTAGGAGGCCGGCGGAGTGCGAAGTGATCGTAAAATGTATTTCATTTGGCGTTGCTCAATGTCTTTTGGTACGCGGGCCTTTTTATATCGCCCCCCCTTTCCGGCACTTGCGAGCATTTTGATTGGCCAATGGCCGCGGTCGGCCGGAAGTTGAATGCGAATTGGCGCTCCGCTGTGTTCCACTCCAGCGTTCAATCGAAAGACTTCAACCGAAATGTGCAAGCGACGAACCTCCGTTTGAGTCTCTTCCTACACCGCGACGAAAATTGCTGGCTAACCTCCGAATACTCGGCAACGGTTCCTCACTAACGCCGTAATTTGTCCACATTAAATGATTAGACGCGATAATCAAATCATTATCCCTGAGCTCGACCCCGGAGCGTTTCCGGGGTTGCAACGGAACTCACTTCCCATGCTCTATTAAAAGCCCATTAGCCGTGTCCGCGCGGGCGGGTAGCAATCAAGCTGGCGACATCTTTTGTCGTCCAGCACTTAGGCCCCCTTTTTCTCTCGACCCTCGCATGGAGCGCGCGTTCGAAAGAAATGCATCGTTGCATCGTTTTCCCATCGACGTCGTCGTCGCTCCACGTGCCCTTGGGTAGCATTAAGGGTAGCATTGAAACATTCCATGCATTACATGATGCCTCAACAAAACGCGTGGCTCAGCGCGATGCACTGTGGGGAATTTGTAATGGGGAAGGCGGACATGAATGGGTTTTGGAAGAATCTACAGACTTGTTTTAACTTTTTGACTTTTACTTTGCATGTGTTTTGATCGACTACACCATTTTATTTGCAATGCACGATTAGATGTAAAAAATTAATTAGTTGTCGAAATTTTAAGGTATTTTTACGAAACAAATACAAAACTTTTGAATAATCTTTGACTGTGACCGATCAATTCTCGGAATTAACGCAACCCAGAAAGCTTCAAACTCGCATTCGTCATAGTTAACGTTTCTATTTTAAGGATATATAATTGAGAACCTTAAACCTTGAAGTCGGTTTATGAACGCCCCCTTTCCCCATAGTGCGATTGCGCGGCCGCATCTTGACCCCCCCCTCCGAAGGGGCCATCCTTGGGGATGGGAACCGACCCTGACACATTCTCACTGCAAGCTTATCGTGGCGCAACAGCCGGGCGGAGCATGATAGAGCGAGCGAAACGGGTTCCTCTATGGTAATGAAGTGTTAAGCAAATTGCTCGACTCCGAATGCCCCGTTATGCTGTTCACACCGGAGATCGCCGGTGATCGCTATCAGCGTACGATGATTCTATTACAACCACACCCGATCTCCGGAGTGCACAGAACGGAATCGGAATTGTATAGAATTAAATAAAAATCAAAAAAAGGCCCCAATCAATTCGAATCTTCAAAGAAAGCAGGTAACTTCCCCGAACCCGCATTAGAGCCGTCGGCCCGAGCTTCCGAGTGATCCACTTCACAGCATTGCGCGAAACTCACAATTCGACAAATCGCCGGCCCGATTAGCGCCGGCCCCAAACGAGAGCCAATTTTGGCCGCGCATCGCTAATGCGAAAATAATTTTCTCACGCGAACCTTGTTTTGGCTCTTTTTTCCATCCCATTATGCCCTCAGTTCCGATTCCCGAGCCAAGTAAACGTTCGTCTGCGCCGTAAAAAAAACATGTGGCTCGCAGCATGTGTGTCGCAACCTTCCCTTATCGGGAAACTGGCCGCCGGAACTCGCCGAACACCGGACGGCGAGACCTTCCGCATTCCATTTGCGCTGCGGTCGAATGGGTATTTATTTATCATAAGACCATTGGGTCACCAGAAAGCGGGTCGAGGGCCACCGACCACGACCGCGGGTACCTTTTGCTTGTGTACGTCTGCTCAAAGTGACAGTGCGCATTTTTGTCCGCCATTGCTAGCGGCGAACGATACGAAGCCTCGAGACTGAATAAAATCTTCCATTGAGTTTTTGTAGCCATCGGAAGGAATATCCTTAAGAAGCGGTGTTACAGCCGATTGAATCGCTGGAATGTCATCCTTTGAAGGCCGATCGGAGCTTAGGGAATAGGAAATAGTCACATGATGACAGATCAGGCGAATAGAGGTGGTTGTTGTTCGATTTTTGACAGCTTTAATCATGTCTTTCGAATGTGTTACACGATAATGTGTGCTGTTGATCGTCTGCGGAGCAAAACAAACCCAAACTTCTCTTTTCCCACCAATCTATGATTGTTTTCGGTCTTTTGAGCGCTCAGGACTTTCATCGTCTACCGATTCCTCACGAGTCTACTTGAAATCGTTTATCGTCCGCACAAAAATGTTTACTCTATTCATACACTGCACGCCATAAAATTGTTGTATCAAATTATAGGTCTTAGCCCATATTTAACCAAGTTTAAAACAAAATTTAGTATTGGCTCTTTGCCCCTTGTTTGTACTAAACCTACCGACAATATCTAGCGCGGATATCTTTTCAATCTGTAATCAGATTTGCATGAAACATAATGCGTTTGATAGAGAAAGATCTTACATCGTATAAACTTTGTTACTTACTAATCTATGGCGCTGCATTTGATACATTTCTTTAAAAATAAAATCTAGTTATTTAGCGAACGTACTGCCAGTCTCTCTTCAAGGCAGTCTATCTTCCAAAAGTCAAGGTTCCCATCGACGTGGCGTCCGTCCACGGATCCAGCATTCATTTTAATATCCCACTCCCTGTCTCTCTCTCTCTCTATCTCTCTCTCTCTCTCTCTCTCTCTCTCTCTCTCTCTCTCTCTCTCTCTGGTGGGCTGCTTCGATGGTGCCGTGGTGTTCCACGCCGAATAGCGGATTTCTGTGACTTATTCCCGCGTCGCCCGGTTGGCGGAAAAACTGAACTTCTTCTTTGACACTGTCTTTGACCGGGCCCGGTGCAAAGGGTGTCAGGGAGCAACGAACGCCACCGGCACTGGGGCCCGCTCCGCTTTGCGCACCCCTTGCCTAATTAACGGCATAATTCGCTTATGTCAGCGGCGGTGCGCCACTGACGACGACGGCGGGCCAGGACGGTGCTTTTCATTAATATTTTCGGAGCAACCATTTTCTCTAAACGTTCACCACCGCGCACCGATAACGGCAGCCTCGTGGCCGCCCCGTCGGTGGTTTGCGCAGCTAATTTTGCTGCTCTGCCCCGAATTTCGGTTCGCGTGAGCTGATTGATTTTTCTTTTCTCACGCCACCTGCCGAGCCGCGCGAACTCGGTTCATTGCGTCACGTGGCGCCGATGACGCTATCATTGAGGCGAAATGAGTGACAATCATTGGCTGGATCGAATAAATCGAGTCCCTTTTGGTGCGAGATCGGAGCGGCCGTTAATTGCTGCCTGGCTGGTCTGGCCGCCATGTGCTGTCGGTGGCGAGCGTCTAACCTTAAAAGCTATCGATGCGTAATGGAGTGCGTCGTCGCCGTCGACCGAGGGCGTCAAAAGGCTTCCCCCAGAAAAAACCGGTGCAACCAGCGAGGAAGGTAGACCGTAACGCGACCGTTCACGAAAACGTTCAGCTCCCCCCAATCGGATTCTTGCGCTCCTTTCCGTGCATTTCGTGTTCGGCCCACGAAAGGAAGAATCGCCAAAAGGCGGTCACGCGAAAGTCAATCGATTGGCAGCGGGGTTTTGGTACTGTTTTTTGCTTTATTAGTTTAGCGTTTGACGCCACCATTTTGTTTTGGTTCCTCGAGGTACGCTTCGCTGCACTCGCTGCCGATCGGTGGCTTCCTGCCTTTAAAGCGTCTTAATCAATATTCGCCTCTCCTTGGAGCCAGCTCCCTTGGAGGCCGCACTCGGTTGAGGCTGTCGGGGTTTATCGGTTCCCTGTCCCATAATCGGCTACTATCGCTCCGGACGCAGCATTAGAGAGGCCCAAACTGTGATGTAAAATGTGTCGCAAAAATGGCCAACTCAAGTCTGTTGCGTGTCCCCCAAAACCGATCGATCGATTGACGGAGACGGTGAACAACAACAACCACTTCCGGTTCGGGGCTGTCATAAGAGGCCGCACATAATGTGCCCACGGCACGGGCCACCCGGGTGGCCACACCTCACCGGGCAGGGAGGGAGGGATGTCACCTGGCCTCGTCGGCACAGTCAGAGGCCGAGCTGCTGAATATTCATCATCCCCAGCGTGTGCATCGGGCACTGGAAAAGGGAACAATCTTAGCCCGCTCGAGCCCGGGGCCAATCGAAGAGCGAAGCTGCCACCGGGGTTATGAGCTCACCGCGTAAGGAATGCGCGCGTTGATTGACGCACGAAAGGTTGAGCCACCCCGTGCCCGGGTACCTTATTGGCTGGACATTATGTGCCGCGCCGTTCTCGAGAATAAATTAGTAGCAGCGGCGGCGGCAACGAGCATCGTTTGCAGCTGTTTTATTGAGCTGCTAATTGAAGCGTAATTCGACCTCGGCGGCGAGCGCTGGCATTGACTGGCCATTGAGTGACTGCAAAAAACAACAAACGTCGAGACAGCTGTGTGTGCGCCAAACAAAACATTGTTTCATGGCTTCGCGCGATCGGTTCGAAAGCTCCGGCCAAAGCACTCAGTGCCTCGCAAGGAGGGAACTCGGCCGCGGGAAAACGCTTCGATTCGTGTCACTCACAGAGAGAAAGAGAGAGAGAGAGATGGTGCGGAATTGCGTCGCGTTCGGAGCGCTCACGGAGCGTGACTCGGTCGCCACGGCAAGCGACGAACGTGCGCTGGTGACCGATTTTGTGTTAGCGCTTAGCGCGAACCCGTGTTGTCGCCTTGGTGTAGCTGTGTTCGTTCAATTACGTCATCCCAGGGCACATGCTCGCAAGGGCCGGGAGTGGCCGACAAGTGTAAACACGGTACGGCAAAGGGCGGACGGGCCATTTGGATGCGCTTTGCTGCGGCACACGCGATAGTGTCGATTACTGGGTTGTTCAATAAGTTTTCAGCTTCGACACTTTATTATTCAGTATGATCCACTCGAATTCCAATCCCTAAATTCCATTGAAATGTAAGGATTCTCTGTACGCTTACATCTCGGTTAGAATCACTCGAACTTTATTTCACTTTGATTGAACTGGGCGGTATGCGCAGAGAACAACCTCTCGCATCCGCTTTTGGATTAAGATTAAAATTCGTCTTAACTCATCGCAACCTACTGCGACCTAACTGTGGTGGCTTACGTGACCCTTTTTACAATGCTCAGCATAATCGATCGTCGCCCGCGTAGCGTGATCGTGTTTATGCTGAGTCCAATGTTTATATCGACCACACGAAGCGTTTCGGTGGTTCCTCTGGGTATTTGATTATTGTTTACCCAAACGCGATTCTTCGCTGAGAGCAGCGTTCGCTCTGCTACATTGTTTCACGGGTCTGCCTTCTCCACATATACATTGTCGCTCTAAACTTAAGGGGCTGCATCCACCACACCATCCCTGAAGCTGGAACGGCTGCCAGTTCCTTCCAGATCCCTCGGATCCTAAAAACTGAACCTTCTTGAGCGATTTCTGTACACGAACCGGAGTTCGCAGCCGACGATCAAGTTTTTGATTCAGGTTCATGGCGAGAAAGGCAAGTCGAAAAAATCTTTGGTTAATGCTGCCGGGAAAGCTGCATTTGAATGTGTTCAGCTATTTTAAACCCAAATATTGCTTCAGTCAAAATATTGCTTACATTGCCTAATGAGATGCTCAGGGCTTCTACTAAATCTCTTTTTAGTCCTTACTAGGGGGCTACACGAAGCGTGAAAACTAGCATAAAATTAATTTGTAATGTCAAAACGTTTACGCTTCGTGTGGCAGCAAAAATATAAAAACAAAACGTGAAACGTGTTTACGTTCGTGTTTTTGGTCCAAGAAAATAGAAATAGAAGAGAAATTAATTGATTTCTGAATTTTTTTATCTGTTTTTTCCGATTTTGTTGCTATACCAGCAAATAAAAACATAAATTATTCTCTGTTTGTAAGTAAAGCGTATGAAAAAAATAATTACGCTCGGGTTTACGCCTCGCGCGAGCCGTAAACGTTTTGACAGCGCCGCAGCAGTTTGGCATTAATCGTTAATGTCAAAATCATTACGTTACGCTTGATGTAGCCCCACAGTTAGACGTTTTTCCAATACGACATCCTGTATTTTTCCTACTATTTCAGGCGTTGTTTCTGTTTTTGGATGTCCTTAAAGTGATTCGTTTTCAAAGCTTGTAGGACCACGTTTAATTGCAGAAACCCCCTTTTAATGTACTAATGCAAAGGAAGAGTCTCTCGACACTTTCAACATTTTTTCATAAATTTCATTTGCCTTTAAAGCATTTCAAAAATAAAAATTCAATCAATGCATAAAGCTTCATTTTTTTCAATCCTAAAAAATACACGTTGAAACCATTGAACGTTGAAACTTATGGAACAACCTATTAATGTGGAAGAAAAGACGTGAAGTCGTCGTTTTGAGGCCATTCGCGCAATTCAAACGCACGCTGATAACAGTCCGCTGCGATAAAGTGGAGGGAAAACCAACAGACAGAGATGCGTTATCTGGACAAAAAAACAGTGCGTTTCCTGCGGTAATTGTCACTCTTTCTTCCTGTTTCGCGCCTCGTTCCGACTGTCAACGGTCCTTCAAACGGTCCCCGAGCGCACCGTCCTCGACGCGGAAGCGTGCAGCAGTCCGGTATCTTTTTTTTAAATTTTTGTTTTAATCTCAGAAGAACGGACCGTATTTATTAATTTTTTATTGATCCCCACCAATTCCAACCGACCGGAGCAACCGGATACGCTTCTTCATAACTGAACGACTTGGTTGCGTTTCTCCGCAAATTAATAATTTTACCAAAACTCCACCGGGGGCCACCGCGCTTCCGACTTCCGGTGCCGGGGCACAATTTCAAATTTTCGACGAGCCACAAAGTCAGAAAGAACAATCACATCCGCGGGCGCCCGAGTGTGTGACCGATCGCACCGGGTGATAAACGCGAATGTCCTCCGAGGTGACCCGGGGTACAAAACCACCCGTCAACACCTCGACCCAGCTCACTCGGCTGGTTGCCTGCAATTCGCAACGATCGTCGATCGCCAGTCAGCAACAGCAAGATCCCTTTGAGCTAATCTAAATAACTTTGTCTCTCGTGTGTAGGTTCGTAAAATGTTCGGCAACAGTTACTGAGTGCCTCTGCGATCCCTAGACTCAGACCTTAGCCATGGAGCTACCGAAGGGAGCGAGGATCACGCATACCGGGCTGCTGCAGCACACGCCCGATGGCAAGACGGAGCTACAGAAGATCACGCAGGCGGGCCTGGTGGCCCGCTCACCGGAGGGCACGGCCGCCAAGGGGATGAACATCCGCGGCAACGAGGACCTGTGGGTCGAGATCCAGGCCAACACGTTCAAGAACTGGGTCAACGAGCATCTGCGCGAGTCCGGACTGCAGGTTCGTCACTTGTCCCTCGATCTTAACTCCTCGCGCTCACTGATCTTCTTCTTCCTCTTGGCAGGTGGTCGAGTTTCACGAGGACTTCTGCGACGGCACGTTCCTGTGCGCGCTGGTCGAGGGTCTCCAGAAGCGCCCGTTGAAGCCGGCGTGGAACAAGCGGCCAGCGAACCAGCATCACTATCTGGAGAACGTCACGACGGCCCTGAACGCGATCGAAGCGGACGGTGTGAAGCTGGTCAACATCGGCAACGTGGACATCGTGAACGGGAACGTGAAGCTGATCCTCGGTCTCATCTGGTCACTGATCGTGCGCTATCAGATCGGTCGCAGCAAGTTCCCGCCACGCAAGCTGATGCTCGCCTGGCTGCAGGCCGCTCTGCCCGACTGCAAGGTGTCGAACCTGACGACGGACTGGAACAGCGGAGTCCTGCTGTCCGCCCTGCTCGACTACTGTGAGCCGGGTCTGTTCCCGCACTGGCGCGGTCTCAGCCAGCACGAATCGGTCCGGAACTGTGAGCGAGCGATGAACCTGGCGTACGAACGGTTCGGCATCCCGAAGGTGCTCGAACCGGAGTACCTCGCGTCCCGCTGGCTGGACGAGCTGTCGGGGATGACGTACCTGTCGTACTTTATGCGTCCTGGAGGGCCAGGCTACCGTGCCACCCTGCAGTGGGTCAACGGGCAGATCAAGCGGCCAGTGTCCAACTTCACGGTAATCCTGACGCGAATCCTGACGTTCCGTTCCGAATTTCAACTCTCTAACGCTCCTCTTCCAGAGTGACTTCAACGATGGGCGGGTGTTCTGTGAGATCATCCGGGATCGCGGCGGTCCGGTACCGGAACCGGCCAAGCTCAGCACGGATCCTTCGCAGTGGGAAGCCAACCAGCAGAAAGTGATCGACGGTGGGTTGAAGTTGGGCGTGAAGCCGGTCCTGTCGGCACGCGATATGGCCACCGCCGACGAGGAGCACCTGGGTGTGATGGCGTACACCACGTGGCTCCGGTGGGTTACCCCGAGGCCACCACTCGCCAGCCTGCTGACCGTGCACCTCGAGAGTACGTCGGGCCGGGTCGGTGAACCGAGCCACTTCCGGGTCGAGGCCCTCTCCCGTGAGGTCGATCTGGCCAAGGTGAAGGCATTCGTCAGTATGCCCACCACCACCACGCTGTATCCGGTCCGGTTGGGGCCACGCGGTGAGGGAACGTTCGTGCCGGACAAATACGGAATGCACGAGATCGTCCTCGAGCTGGACGACGATAATACGTAAGTCCTGGGGGGGGTCAAGTTGAGGGACCGATCTCTAACACGATCTCTCTCTCTCCGCAGACTGGGTGGCCACTTCTTCCGCGTACTCCCAAGGCTTGTACACGTCGCACCGCCCGGCATGGCCCCGTGCGCCCTCGGAAGCCTTGTGGAAGTGCTGGTCAACGCCACCGGGGCACCGAAGACCGAGGACATCCTCGTCACCGCCTACAGTCCTTCCGGGCGGCCGCTCAAGTGCCCGCTCAAGAAGGTCCGTGACACTATGCCCTTTACGTCCTTTTTCCCCCTCTCACGCTCTCTCTCTCTCACCAGATCGAGGAAGGACACAGTGCCATCTTCAAGCCGGACGAGGCCGGCGTATGGGAAATTGCCATAACGTACCAGGGGCGCCACATCCAGGGTGGGCCGTTCACGTGCGCCGTCTTCGACCCGAGCGGCGTCTCCGTGCACGGACTGGACGGGGCGATGCCGCTGCGGGCCCACTCGTTCGAGGTGGACGCTCGTGGTGTCGGCGTGGCCGGAGAACTCCACGTGGACATCGTGCACGAGAAGCGATCGCTCGTCTGCTCGGTTGAACGGCTGCAGGAGAACAAGTACCAGGTGACGTTTATGCCGCGGGCCACCGGCAAGCATCGGGTTTACGTTTACTTCAACGGGTATGACGTGAAGGGATCGCCGTACATCATGAAGGTCGGTTCGAAGGGCCGATCGGGAAAGACGCGAGCCAGTCCGCACGGCGATGCCAGCCGGCTGCGCTCCGAGAGCCCCTCGTATCACTTCCACGCGTCCTCGTTGAGCCGCCGGGCTGATCCGTACTCGCCGCAGGACTACGAGACCAGCACGGGCTTCCTGAAGAGCAGCAGCAACGCGAAGGAGAGTAGCTATACGACCCGCGTGCTGGGATCGCCTTCGCGCCATAGCCCATCGCCGAAGCTGTTCTCTCCGAGCCTGGACCAACCGGATCACGGCGCGGCGTACCGAACGGTGCGGCGGGATTCGGACGAGCTGAGGAGCCCGGTGGATCCGCAACTCAACTCGTACGTCAAGACGATCCGCACCGAGAACCACACGACCAAGACGATCCGTACCGTGCTGGACGATGGTGGGCCAATCGGTCACATTCGGGCCAGCCCGGGCCTCAAGAGCCCCCAGACGGTGTCGGGAGCTACGTTCCACGAGTCCACGCGGCCAGTGTCGGTGCCGGTGGTGGTGGTCGAACAGCGGATCGCCAGTCCGATCGCGGTACACGAGAAAGCAAACGGGAGCTATAAGGTAACGGAACGCAATTCGTCCTACCGATCGACCGTCACGAGGGATGTGTTGCGCGATAGTCCAACGCCTCGGCTGGAGCGACTCCGCAGTCCACAGCCCCCGGCGACGACGATGACGACGGTTGACTACTCGTCGAACATCCGCGTGAACGGACAGCCATCCCGGCGCGACAGCTACGACGTGATCAACAAGACGAAGCATCTGTTCTCGCAGAACTCACTCGAATCGCTGGCCAACCTTACCGAGCGACAGCTCAACACGGACCTCACGTACGATCGGTCGACGCTCGATAACCAGACGGAGCAGAACACGCACTTCAACAAGTTTTCACTGGGTGACCCGCCCCGTACCACCGCGGGCACCCAGAAGCCAGCCCCGGCGACCCCGATCGAGGACGAGGGCCTTTACCGGGCCGGGGGCTACCTGTCGAAGAACTATCGAACGGAGCAGTCGAGCAGCTCGGAAAAGTTCGAAAAGTACAGCACGCAGCTGAAGAGTGGCTTCGAACCGATCGTTCGCGGTGACGTCAGCGGGGCGCGGGCGATCCGCGTGCAGGACATCCCGGACGGTGTCCTCGGACGGCCGGTGGAGTTTGAGAGTAAGTTCGGTGGGGTTATCACAAGGGGACAGTAAGGTACTGAGTCGCTCGCTTCGTTCGCAGTCGATGGGTCGCAGGCCGGTTCGGGCAACCTGGAGATCCTGGTGAATGGCGGGAGGGTCACTTCCGCGGTCCGGGCCCTCGGCAACCAGCGGTTCATCGCCAGCTTCACGCCGCACGAGTCCGGCGTCCACACGGTCCAGATCACGTTCAACGAGGAAACGGTGCCCGGTAAGTCCCTCTGATATCCCCCTGAAGGTCCTACTGATGGCCGATTTGCTTCTCCACCGGTCCACTGTGAAGGGTTGATACTGTCGCGGTTGTTCCTTTTTGCCGACAACGCCAACAGCACGCCGACGTCACCGTACGCGAGCCGCAGCGGGCCGCGTACGCGCGGAGGCTGACCTAACACGAAGGATTACGTTGACAGGGATTCGTATTTTATTACTCGCTAGCAAATAGAATAAACGAATACGTTTAACGAGCCCACGGTGGCCAAAGTTTCGAACCGGAACGGAAGACTTGAACGCTGATCGCTGAGGCGAACCCCGAGCGATGATTGTGAAATGCGAAAATGTGCGGAAAGAAACGGCCCTTTCGAAATAAATTCACTCGCCTTGGTGGCAAACATTCTAAAATCATCGATCGAGGGAGCGTTCGTAACGAATGTGGTTCTGCTCGATTTGATGACTCCGATTTATCAGTGACTTTTCGGTGGTCGCTGGGCACGGATCGCTGGTTCGTCTGGTTGATTTGCCGTCATATTTCATACCATTCGCGGAAGCTGACATCGAAATATGATTGAAGTCACACTTCGTGATTTGCACGGTTTTTATTAAATTAATTCAATGCGAGCGAGCGATTGCCTTTTGGGGAGTTCGTTGGGCACGAGTGAGCCGTGATTAAGTCGATGCGGATAAGACGCGTTCACTTACGCGTTTCCGATCTCGTTTTTCGCCTTGAATCCATTCGAATAAATAGACTCTTTGACCCGGACATGGTAGATGTGAAGATGTCTGCTGTCTGTTGATATCTGTTGTAATGGCGTTATTATTGAGACTTTGAGTATAAACACGACTTGGGACGACAATCTGGGTTTATTTTACGTATTGTTCCTTTTTCGCAGTGGCCGTGGCAGTCCAGAAGGATGTGATGGTTACTCCGCAGAACTGTTCTGAGCTATTCTTATCCAAGATAGGACTTTTAAATTTTAGCTGCAGCTATTGGCAGTTCAGTTATTTTCTAGACTGTGATCTTTTCATTGGGTCGGCTTGGAGTCTGGATTGGTTTGTAAGGTTATCGAGATTCTGTCTATTGAGTTTCCTTGGATTACAGAGTGTCCGGGGAAACAGTAGAGGCTGGAGTTTTTTTATAGGGTGCTCTTTAGGTTTTTAATGAAAGGGATTTTACGGAGCCCTTTTCCCGGCCCTAGTAGAACACTTTGGCGGAATCAGTGAAAATTATGTTCGCTAACGATTTCAGACTTTATTCATTCAAAAAATGCGCCTTAAAATTATCCAATCTTCGTCTGTTTCTATTTTCCTTGCATCTTTTCTCGGTGGTGGTCGATCCTTTTATGAAACTCGAACGATCGAGTGAACACAGTAAGAGAGAAAGCAAAATACAGCAAGAGAGAAGGCAGAAAGGGAAGTCTATAGCAAAATGAACTCAAATGAACTTTTCGTAATAGGGCCCTATGTGTTGATATTTTCGCTCTACGATCCTGCTACGATCACGTGTTTTCTGCACCTTTATCTTCTTAACTGTTTTTAGCATTCGTAGATCCTCTCGATCGACCGATCCTCGCAAAGAGTTTATCGGAGTTCATATGCCCTCTCGAATGCTATTCAGACCTTGAATCCGAAGAATTTCCTAATTTTATCGTCGCGTTCTCGACAATTGTTCCTTTTGTATGTTTTGATCGACGATTTAACAACTGGGCAAACAACTCAACAACTTCATGGGAAACGATCACCCGACGAAACTGAACGAAACTTGGCGCCCAAGGGTTGATGTTTGTTCTCCCGAAACGGCACGACGATCGTCAAGATCTCTATGCTATGCGAGAGAGAGAGAGGGAGTGTGAGAGCGACTCACGATCGTCCCCTCTCAGCGCGAGGCTCGCGAGAGCCCGCGAGCCCATTTCTTCAGTTTTATTTCGAGTGCTCGACGGGTTGGACGCAAAAGTTTCACGGGTTCCGCGCATTTTCGGCGCGGTCTCTCTGGTTGAATAGCAAGAAAAGGGGGAAGCGAAGAAAACCCCAGAACGCGACACACCGCAGTGCGCTAGTGCGAGTGATCGAGTGAGCCGATCGCAAGAAGAAGAAGAAGGCACCCAACCTGTAGGAATTGGGAAGGTGCGCTGTGTGCGTTTCTGTGGCGTGTGGTTTGCGCTGTGTTCGCCGTCTGCGTGGTGTGTATTGCGCGTTAAAGGAGTCACTTTTGCTGATTCGCTAGCTCGTACGTGCGACTCGTGAGATCATTCGGTGTCCGATCTTCGGATCTTCGTTCTACGCGCCGCGCGCCATCTTGTGAGCGTGTTTTCAGCCTCCCCGAAGCCGTGATGATGACGTGACAGAGTTCCGAGTCGCCGTCACCGTTTGTCTTCCCTTCTCAAGTCGGATCCCCAGTTCCACCCAGTTCCCCCCCACAGTTTCGAGCTCTTGGTTTAGGAATTTTCGAGCTTTCTAAAGTCCGTTTTCCTCGTTCTTCTGGACCCGATCGAGCACACACATATACACACGGAGACGGGTGTGTGATAATTCCTGGTGCTTAAAACAACTCCCTAATCCCCCCCGGGTGGTGGCTAACAACGGCACGGTTGCTGGAGGACGCCGCGATTAGCATGAAAGAAGCATAAAACCGAGCTCTGGCCTTTTAACACCCTGTCCTCCAGCTGCCTCCTTTCCCTGGCGTAAGGTGCTTTCCGCTTGCGTGTGTGTCTGTGTGTGTGCCGGGGAGAACCCAAAGAAGGACGAAGAAAATCATCGTCTATCTTGTTCGCCTCGCCTCAGTCGCCTGTTAGCCGTTCCGTTCGGCCACGACTCCCGTTCGATGGCAGAGTTGCCCGCCCGCCCTTGTTGAGGGTGTGCGTGAATGTTGAGTTGTTGTGTTTCGGTCGCACCTTGTTGTGTTCGCCCCACAAACCCGTCCACTGCATCATCGAGCAGCAGCAGCATCGAGCATCGAGCATCGGCGGTTCCGGCGTGGTACGGTGACCAGTGGGCAACGTTTGGCGATAATACGATCAACAAAGGCAGTGTAAGTTGGGCTTGAGCTTGGTGTAAGTGGAAAAAAAAAACTCCTTTTCCTTTTGATTCCAATCGTAATATTTTTGCGCTTAATGTCACCTTCAGCACTGCTTTCGGTGTGTCTTTCGGGAGTTCCCGCAGCCTCCGCATCCCGTTTGCCAGAGTTTTCTAACTCTCCCGCTCCGTTATGCTGCGACGGAGTTCAACGTATTCGGCCACCGCCGTTCAGAGGCTGACCCAGATTCTGGGCCACGGGCTCTCTCTCTCTCCCTCTCTCACTCACTTTGAAGAAAATGTCAGTTTCTCCTGGCTCACGGCTCGGTGGCGGATGAGAAGATTACGGAGAGCAGTGTGAGATGAGGGATCAAGCGCGATCAGTCCGTGTGGTGCATACATCGGACAGCCCCCGTGGGGGTATGTGGAGACAGGCCAACGAGAGAGCGAGTGGCCGGGGAACCGGGTACCGTTTGAATGCGGGCAGCCCGTTTCACCGGCATCGGTTTTCTCGGGCTCTCGGCTCTCGCGGTGGAATGCACTTTGTAGCGAGATTAATTACGGAACCCGGGGCCCCCGGGTAACGTTAGAGAATGCTGCCCAGAATGCTGCCCCCCGACAGGCGGGTTAACGGTGTTTCACCTCACGCGTCGGAACCGAAACACGAAACATCGCAGGGTTTGAGTTGAGCTCCTTCGCCGGATGTTCACCAAAAAGTTAAACGGTTCAAAAGGGGGGCCCCATTTGGATGCGCCGACAATGCCTTACACAATCCACCCGCCAAGTCAAGGTTAGATTGGCAGTAGGTCCATCCAATTTGCGGCCAGCCCCACCCGGACCCGGACCGGAAACCATTTAGCAGCCAGCACAACAATGGGGCCGCCGGTGATCCGGCTGCTGCCTTTAATTTAATGCTAACCTTGCGCCATGATAAGAGGATGGACTCGATGTTTGTTGTTTAGTTTTCCACGGCCGCCAACGGATCCCAACGCGTTTTCCGTTCCGTTGCGAAATAGCGACCCTTTCGGGGCGTCGGATTTCTCCCACGGACACCAACACAGTCCCACTCGGTGTGGTGGGCGTGGGTTGGCACTCCGTTCTGCGAGCTCCATTTAGAAAGCCACCAGCCAGCCTCTTGGGGTGTTGGCCCAGGGACCGCCACCACATACGGTCACGATTTGTTGTCTGCGTTCCGCACCCTGACGGGGTCGGAGCCGTTTATGCTGAGTCGAGATGTTTACACAAATTTTTGTCGCTAACGGATGGCGGTGTCCGTTTGCAAAACACTCCGACACCGTCCCAAGGTTGATGACACACGTTGCAGGGCCGGCCAAGCGAAACGCAATCCCCCGAGACGAGTGCAGTTCAAAGAATGATGACGCCAAAAAAGGGGCAAGACACACAATGCGACGATTCATCTCGATGCGGAGAACTGTTGCGACTGTGTGGGATGGCATCCTGTTCCGACCGGGGGCTTTCAGAAGCCATTGCGAAACGCTGTACCCACCTACTGCCGCAAAGTGCCCCCCTCGGTGCTCGGGCTAGCGCTTTATGCGTGTTTGCGAAAGCAAACGATCTGCGGCGCACGGTTTATGCTGCAGCCCGAAAACCCATTGTAGGGGAACACTTTCGCGGCCGGCTCCGGGGAGAAAGTCGTTCGGTGGGTTCGTATGGTAGCTTCTTTCTTTGGCTCGGAATCGGAATTCTTTGCTCGAGCAAACACCATTAATTGATGGGCCTTTGATGATTATCCGGCTAGGGCTGAATCAGGATCGAAGTGCGAAGAGAAGGTTTCAGGTGTGGCATTTCCACGCATAATTCTTCTTGATCCTCGGTCGAGATTCCGGCGTCCCGGCGATGTAGTTAATTACCCACCGAACGTTCAACATCGCACGGTTCCGTGGTTTACGTAATAAAGACCGATTTAAGGCAAAGCGCGCCAAATCGCCCGGGCCTGGCTTCCGTCGCCAATCGGCCGTGTCAATGCTTAATGGCCTAAAACGGCACCGCCGTCGCCGCTGCCGCTGCTCCGTACGTTATGTGGCGTTTAGTAGTGACATACAGATGGTGGAACTGGCAGCCAGACAGAGAGAGCGAGAGAGTGAATCGAAAGTGCAACAGATGGACAGACAGCATACAGGGGAGACCTCTCCCATTTGCCCACTTCGGCGTTGGAGAGAAAGTTTAAATCTTCGGACCAAACCGAGAGACGCGGCACGGATGTCCGTGCACGACCAACCGGCCGCATCGCGTTTAGGTTGGGCCACAGACAATCCCCGATTTTCGACGAACGGTTCGGCTATCGAATATTGAGAGTCGGCCGCGAGAAAGTTTCCAAAATATTTTTATCTGACTTTCTCATTAAAATACCAACCTCCCGCGTGTGGACCCGGTTTTTTTGGCAAACGCTTTTGGCAACTATCTGGTGGGGTCGGGGCCTTCGGGGAATAAGATCGAACACACAGTTCGTGTTGCGTCAACCTTTTCTGCCCCAAAGCGGAGAATGCCGGGCCGGGCACTGGCCATTTTCGCGGACAGTAAAAAGGTGACACTTTTCTCCGTCACAAGGCCATCGCCCGACCCAACCCCCAACGGAGCTCGTATCGATGGTCGAACGTGTTATGCAAACGTTTCTCTAACCCCCAGTGGCTGACTTCCGGCAGACTTATGACTAATGATCGACCGGCGGCTTACGCGCATTCAATTACGCTACGTGATCGTTTATTTTCGTTTGGCAATTTCATCGATCCGTGCGGAGCATATTTAAATCCGAGCACACCCAATGCGCCGTGAAGTGTGTACGATACGTAACTAATAACTTCATCGATCGTTGAACTTTCCGGTGGGCGATTTTTGGGCAATAACTCGACTCGGTTTTGCCTGCCACTCTTGGGAGGAAATTAGAGAAACGTTGGTGGAGCTATCTGTGATTGAACAACGTCATAGAAGTCATACTTTTAAATGGAAAATATAAACGGGAAAATGGTACCACTACCTCGAATTTCCCCCCTTTGAATGGATCAAACCTAGAAAATGATTACTTCTCACGGGGACAATTGTATGTGGCCTCAACGTTCTCATCATCAACAGCATGATTTTCCTTATAATCTTTAATGTTATTGAAACCAAAATAAAATACTTAATTAGTCGAGTGAATTCGATTCGATAACTGTCGAATTAGGTAAATCTTTGGCGGGTTCCCCGTTTCCCGTGCACCGAAGTCTTTCGTTGCAAAACTGTTTTTTACCTAAAAATATTCACGTGGCCAGCTTACACTTATCCCCGGCAGCAACGTTTCTCGCTGCTAATGCTAATTTTATGCACACTTCCAGCGTGCTTGCCTTTTTTTCTTTTTTGGCATGCCACTCAAAAAACCGGTCCTTTTGGATACAACGCCGTGCGAAGGGCGAACGGTGGAGACACGCTCCCCATTGCGAGTCTTCTATCGTATCGGACGAATCACGGGCTATGAAAGGGCCACCCCGCCGTTGGCCCGTTGTGTTCGTGAGAAATCCAGAGATTCCACCGGTCCCAACATTCCTTCGTCCGCTCAATGGACGGACGCTGCTGACTGGCGCTGTCTCGTTGATGACATACCCTCCGGCGGACCGCGATATGTAAATCCTACACAAATCCCAAACGAATCCGCCGTGTTTCGATGGCAGCTCGCCGAGGCCTTCGGTTGGATTCCGGTTCGTTGGCAACGAAACGAGTTTTTTGCTGCCTTCAGCTACGTGTCAGTCGGTTTTGGTGGAAAATGTCTGAAATAAAATTGATTGATTTGTTGGTAAAGCATAACCCTCCTCGAGACGGTTATGCGGATTTTGTAACACAAATTCCGGAATCCTTATTTCATTTAATAGACCAGTAGCCGAGTTTAAACAGCAAACGTTAACTCTTAGGGTTTCTGATCGATGTTTTACAGCTCCTTCAAAGCTTCCACTTTGTTGTAGGTTTTGGCCAAAATCTCATCTCACATCGTCGGAGTAAAAATGTAAACAAGTCATTTAAATTCACCTTTCCATCGGGAAATGCCTAATTTTCCCTGATTTTCATCCTCGTGTACCGTTTTGTGGGTCACTCGTGACACAAGCACACCACACGACCACAGAAGCACCCGTTTTCGGCATCCCCTGACCCTTCTATGGCCGGGCACAGCATAAAAGAATGCGTAATTAACGGCAGCCCACCGTCACGGTGCCAATAGAAGATGCGCACTCGGCACCCTGCGCTGCGTTGTTTTTGTTGCGTTGATTTAATAATACTTTCTCCTCACAACAACAAAAACGCACATTCGGCGCCGGTGGCGATGAGTTAAATTTTTGGGGGGGCTACAAAATGGCGCAAAATAATTCCGTTTGCACGTCGTCACGGTTGGGGTCGGTCGCTTCACTACTGGACCTAAGGGGTCACCGACGGGGAGCAGTCCGATGAAAGCGGCCCTCATCACCACCACCACCCGGAAAGGAAAACGAAAACATAGTGAAAACGAAAAGCCATGATCGGAAAACGTGAAATTAATCGATTTCCTCCCGTGCCACGCGAAAATGAGCGTCCTTCCTGAGGCCCGAAATTGAGTGGCCGCGGTCGGTGGCAATGAGGTGAGATGAGGGGTGCAAAAACAGAGACCCCAAACGAAACAACAGCAAAAACTGGCCACAACAATAAACGTCAGAGGCACAGACCAGACGCGCGCGTTAATTGCCCGCACAAAACGCCCTAAAGCCCGTGAGGGCTCTACGACCGAACAGAAGGACCTATCAACACCATCATCGTCAGTGGCTGCGTTCGCAGTTCCCCCGAATATTTATTTATTTTTAAACATTTGAGAGGCCGGCCCCCCCCTTACAAATATTGGTTCACTTTTCTCTCGATCACTCCATCTGGAGTCACAAGTCGGGGTCGGGTTGTGTTTCTTAAACGGCACACACCAGAGGGAAACCCCCAAACGGGTGAGACTCGCGCTCCGAGTGTGTGCCCTGGCCACTTTCACCCCAACAACAAACAATGCACACATACACATGAAACAGACGGCGCGGCGCATAGTTTCTCTTTTCTTTCTCGCCTTCTTTCTCTGGCGGCACACATCCGATGGCGGGCCGAGCAAAAAGCATGGCCACGCCAAGTCAGGCCGCCGACGTTGGTTGGTCCGCGAACGATTTACCGTTTCGCGATGGTGCCACGTTTTTTATAGGCTGAAATCGAGAGTGACCCGATCCCGGGGCAGGTCCTTTCGAGGATGCCAACAACCTGGCGCTGCTCTTTCATTACTTACACATGTTGCCGAAAAACCGGAATGTCCACCGGCGTTGGAACAAGGAATCCACGCGTCAATCATGTGTCGCAGTTGAATAACGATGCCGAACGATGGTTTACGGGGGGGCCCTTGTATAACGCGTTCCGTTCCGCAGGTGCCAGATGGGCTGGCAATAAACTCGACCGAGGCCACACACCTCAGAAAGCTCAATAAAGCGGGCCGCTATATGTTTTGAGAATCGATTAAGAATTCACAAAACTCGCTTCCATTAAATCCGCGCGGTTCGCGTGAAGCCCTCTCTTAGTGGAAGCCACTTTCCTGGTCCGCTTTTTTCCACCGTTTCGACCGCCTGCGAGGGAGCGGGAATTCGAGCACACAGCACACATACTGAATGTATGTTACGAGAGCTTTCACAGAGAGCTCATCTCTGGCGGCTCGAGATGATCCGCCGGAGTCCGAAGTGAAGCGACTCGTGAAGTGTACCGGGGCTGGGGACTAGGGTTTCTCACGCGACGCACAGCTCGAGCACGGGTAGCCTTATTTCTCTGCACAATCGAGAGCGACGGCCCACTGCACCCGGCCACTTCATGAATAAATCTTATTTGGTAATCGGAACGCGCTCGGCACGATGATGGTAACAATTGCACGCGAAATGTATGTTTAAAGTAAGAGCCTGTTTACTGTTTTTCGCCGACCGTGCCCTGAGCGTGTGCATTGCATGCCAAGAGTACAACGGCCAACCAACGGGACACATTGCTGCAGGGACACCTGTCAATCGGACGCTCGGTTGTCGATTGGGAGTTCGATCCAGCTGATTCGGATATTGTGTTGCTGATTTCGACCGAGCGACCCCAACTGAGGAAGACGTGCTCGTTACGTTCAAGATCCTCACGAGATCCACGTCGTTCCAGCGGTCACTCCGAGGACTCAGAAGGCTATAAAAAGGAGATCAAATTGGCCAGAGGGGTTTTGAACAATTTCTACAGGTCTATGAGAATTTCGTAATTCCCGCATTCGAGCGAAGGATTAACAGCTTCTAAATAAAATTCTTTGTTTAGTCGCGTTACAACAAACGCCTGTTGTAGATGAGAAGTGTCCTGTCACTTACGATGGAAGGAATGGACTCAGTGGAAGAACCCCTTCGTTGGTTCTCAATCGCCCTGAACGGGGAGTAAGGAACTTCTGAAGGAAATAATTAATCGTTAAGCTCTTCCGGCCTCTCTCCACAAAACAACGATATATGAAAAAAAAAATTCATAAAGTTTAACATTGTTTAGTAACTTGATTTTACTCGGTCCCTGAACGGTCCCCAGAAGAAATTTGTACTTCAGGTTAGTCGCTTTGTAGGTAGTCTTTCTACATTTCCTTCGAACCTTCGGAAAACGGAATGATGCGAATTCCGGAATTCCTCATATCAACGATGAACCTCTAGCACCTCACAAACACGGTACTGACCCCGGAATTCTTCCTGTCTTTTCGCAGGTTCACCTTGGAATATCAACATAATGTCGTCACCGGGGCTGACGGCTCTCGGTGAGTCCACGCGGCTGGTGCCGGCCAACCTGCCGGCGGTTTTTGAGGTGCTGCCGCCTCCGGGCGCGTCGATCAGAGGAAGCGATTGCGTGGCGACGGTCCTGTCGCCGAGCAAGGCGAAGGTCTCTGCGCGCGTCACGCACGAGTCGTCCAACGGTGCGCTGCGCATCGAGTTCGTCCCGTCGGAGGTCGGCACCCACATCGTCGAGGCGTCGATCGGCGGCACCACACTGATCGGTGGTCCGCTCATCGCCAAGGTGTACGATTCGAGCCTGATCCAGGTGACGGACGTAAACGGTGGCGTCGTCGGCCAACCGTGCCAGTTCCGGGTGGACGCGAGCGCGGCCGGCGAGGGCCAGCTCGAGATCTCGATCAACGAGGGCGAAGTCCCGAACCACGTGCAGGTGGTGGGTGGGGGCCGCTGTCTCGTCTCGTTCACGCCCGAGCAAGCCAAACCGCACCTGATCGATATCAAGTTTAACGGCGAAACCGTGATCGGCTGTCCGTTCGTGTGCTCGGTCGCCGACACGAGCCGCGTCCTGCTGAACCTGTCCAATCTCGAGCTCATCCCGGTCAGCCGGCCAGCCTCGTTCCACATCACCGTCAGCGGTGGTGGGGCGGCCGAACTGGCGGTCAGTGTCCGTGGGCCACAGGGCGAGCTACCGGTCCGGGTGACCGGGGATATCCACGCCGGATTTACGGCCGAATTCACGCCGAACCATGTCGGGGCGCACACGATCAACGTCGAGTACAATGGGTACCCGGTGCAGGGCACACCGTTCGTGGCCAAATCGTACGACGCCACGAAGGTGGCGGTCGGATCCGTCTCCAAGGGCACGGTTGGCCGGCCGGTCCAGTTCACCGTCGATGCGGGTGACGCCGGCGAAGGGAACCTGGAGATTACGATCTCCGCCAAGGGTCACAACATCCCGACGCAGGTTCACCCGCAGGGCAACGCCAAGTAAGTACTCGCGCGACGCCATTGCATCGAACTGGCGAATTGACCGTAAATCGAATTCGAAGGATGCTAATTGGAGTCCCTTTCACCCCCTTTCAGATTCGCCGTCTCGTTCGTGCCGGCCGAGCCGTGCGAACACATCATCAACGTGTCGTTCAACAAAATGCTCGTCCCCGGCTGCCCGATCACCGTCATCATCAACGGCGGGACCACCGGGCCGCAGGTGTCGCTCGGCGGTCCTGGCCCGCTGCACATGCCCAACTCGCTGGTCATCAACCACGCCGGCGGCCGCCTGGAGGACATCGAAGTGAATGTCGAAGGTAGGTGCTTCGTCGTCGTCAACCGGCCGGTCGACGTAGTGTTTGTATAACATGGCGCGTGCCGTCCTTCGTGTACGATCGGGGATCCTTCGTGTTGTTTGACGGTAGCCGTAACATTGTTTTGGTTTAACGTTTTGGCTCACTTCATTTCTCGCAAAACTAGTCCTGTAAGATAGTCACCCCCCCTTCGTCACCACTTTAGCTTCCCGTTAGCCCTTAGACTTCCATTCTCCGATCCGGCGAAAAACACGCGGCGAAAAATTACACCATCAACACCCTGTTGTGACTACTAGAGAGTAACGTAACGTTGGGTATTAGAGCGCTAGAGAATGGCCACCATTTTCCGAACCGAACACACATATACAAACACACACATTCACTTAGATTCTGTTGTCCATTGTTTGTGCTACTTTGCGAGCCTTTTCTGTCCTGCGACTTCACTGACTAATCAAACCAAATCAAATAGCTGTAGTCGTCGTACCCAGGGTCCCTCTGAATGGTAGCACTTCACTGAGTAGTAGCAAGCCCTTTCAAAATGAGCCCAAAGATTGGCCCAAGAGTATTAGTTAGCGAAATAAATCGAAGTGACAGGAATGCAACGGGAAAACCACAGATGGAGATAGAAAATGAAGAACTTCATCACTTGAAAAGGATCGAAACGGAAGGCAAAAAGCGTAGGAACACCTTAAATAACCGATTTCAGGGGAAATGCCAACATTGGTTCAACTTTATATGTTTTCAAAGATGATTGTGGATTGTGGACCGCTTTCGAAAAACTCGCCTCCAAAAGCATGCCCTTGAGGTTGATTGGCCACCCCAAAAACAAACGCACGCACACCCACAATCATCCTTCCTTTCTTTCTCTCTCTCTCTCTCTCTCACTGTCTCTCTCACTCACAGCGTCTGTAAAGAATCATTTTAATCTGACCGGATGTCTTCACCTCTTCTCTATTTACATGTACATTCCAGGGCGACGTAGACTTTTGTACTAGATCCGTTTTGATTGCGAGTTGAATTGAGTTGCCCCCAAAAAAAATATGCACGTCTCTATATGCGTAGTCTTTTAGTTGTTGTAGTCGTTGTTGATGCATTGTTGATCCTCTAACTTATCTTCAAACTAATCACACACCACTGATCGATCATCCGGCAACGCTTTTTGGAGCTCGAACGAAGTTCGGTTTTTTAGAGTACGCGAGCTGATTAACGTTAATAACACGCGCACCCGGACGGGCTCCGGGTGCTGCGCGGCTTCCCATTAACTTTGCGCATTTCAAGAAAAGATTTCTAACGCCCTCCCCATGTTAACCAGCAACAAAAAAAACGCAGTAGATAACCCCTAGCTCGTACCGTTACCTAAATTAATTAACCGTAAAACGAGAGTGTATTTAGTCTAAGTGAGGTGGCTCACGAGAGAAGGGGCCACACGCGGCACGGAATATCCTGCACCGAGTCGAAGTGCCCGGCTGCGAGCTTGTACTTAATTATTGTACTATTTTCACCAACCGCGGGGTGCGCCCACGTACACGCGCCATTTACAAAATATCGACACGTTTGCTAACACACACAGACACACGATCGAGCACACGAACCATGGTTGATTGTTGCTCCCATTCCTCTGGGTACTGGGACTCTCGCTGTTCATATATCCGGTTGACTAATAAACGCGAGCGAAACGCATGCATGCGCCTCGGGGTGTTGTTGTCGCTTAGTGTATCCTTCCGTAGAAAGTAGAACCCGAACACCCGATTCCCCACGTCCCATAACCCTCCTCTGAGACCATCCACGTTCCCTTCGCCCGAAAAAAAAAGAATCGAAAGGACGAAAAGCAAACCCGCTCTCTTTCTGACAAATCGAATGTTCCGTGCCATACACACTACTCCCAGGCCCCTCCGGTCACTCGGTGCCGGCCCAGGTTTTACAGACGGCCGACGGGGTGTTTAAGGCCGAGTTTGTGCCGCGCGTCGTCGGCGAGCATCGGGTCAGCGTTACCGTCGAGGGACAGCCGACCGTTGGCAGCCCGTACTCTGCGAAGGTAAGTGCGATTCGGGGCGTTCTGGGGCGATTTCTAGAGCCGCTTGGTTGTTGGTCTGCTAATGTTGCGTCAAGGACGCAACGCTTCCCGATCGTGTGAGGAATTTCACAGGTGCCGCCGCGACAACGGCGACCGATCGATCACCGATCGGCGATCGAACGGATGGCAGGCGAAGGTAATACCAGTGGCAAGAAATGAAAGTGTCCCGTACCTCTGGCAGGAATGTTGAACCTGTTCAGGGTGTGCTCGGACAATGCAGTGCGGTGGGCAAGCGGTAATACCGTTTTAACTGCAACGAGATCAGCTTGAACACTGCAGTAGAATTGGCTCTTTGATTATTGGCTGAGGAAAGTGATCTTTCCGTCTACAATACGACAACCGACTATCGTAGTCAATATTAAGTTGGCTTAAAAGAAATCCATTAAGTTCTGGGTAGATGGCTTTAGTGATCGATATCTCGTAAAGTATCGATCGTATAGTTTCATTTGTGAATGGTATTTATAGGGGGCCCATACTGTAACAGCTCCTCGCACAGGTAGACCCTTGGTCCAAAATGTCGATAAAGCCACAGAACTAATCAAAATTGATGAGTATTTTAGTAATCAGAACATCGGCTAGGAGATCTAAAGGTTAACCTTCAAAGAGTTTTAAGCCATTTGTGCAAAGTTGGGTTCACGAAGAAGCTCGATGTTTGGATGCCACACCAATTAACACAAACATTATGATGGATGGAATTTCCGACTACGAAATTTTGACTAAACGGAATGAAATCCACCCATTTCTTAAACGGATTGGTACTGGAGATCAACAATTAGATGAATGCCCATAGCTTGGTGAAGCAACACAAACGGTGGCCAAACGAGGATTTACGGCTGGGAAGGATCTACTGGATGTATGGTGGGACTTGCAAGGAATCATTTATTATGAGTTGCTTACGTGTGGCCAAACACTAAATTGCAACCTCTACTGTCATCAACTGTACCGTTTTTCATGCTAGTGATTGGTCACAAACGGCCAGCATTGGCCAACAGAAGAGGTGTTGTGTTCCATCAGGACAACGCAATCCCGAAATATCTATAGTGACCACCGTATAGTTCGGACCAGGTATCACGCGATTTATCGACCTTTACCGCGCATTGCCAAACTCCCTGAACGATAACAAATCGATATCAAGAGAAGATTATGAATAGCCCTATGAAGCTACCTGCAAAATGGCAACAAATTATACAACAAATCGGAACGGAACGGAATCGGAATAGAGTTTGTAAATTCACACAAAAAATAATGGATTTTTGTTTTGGCAAGCCAACCTGTTTTTTTGATTTCGGGTCTTTAATTGGCCCCATTAATGAAATCGTAAAGTTACTTAGGCCGAAGAGATCCCTAGATATGATACGATACTCGATTAAATTGTTTTGGCCATCCCTCTGCTATCCTTAGTTCCGTTATTCCATTAGCAGTATCGTTCAAAGTCAATTGACGCTCTGGAACGCACCGCACTGGAGTAACATCCGCTGCCCGTATCTGGGGCCACTTTAATTTGTTCCTCGTCACTTGAACTCACAAAAAGCTGCTTAATTAACGTGTTCACATTGCGTAATGTTATTGGAACGCCACACTCGCTTCGCAACCCACTAGAGAGCCCAAGTGCCCGAGTGGCCGTTGTGGTTGACCTTAAGGTCGCCGCCCGCAATCGCCCGCCGGTCAGTAATCGCTGGGTGCACTTTTCTTTCCACTGAAACTCCTGGCCGGAGGGCCACGTGTCGCCAGAAGGGACGGAACTGTGGAACGTGCCCCCGGCCAGGCGCGATCAGAGTGAGATTGTGGTTTGCGCAGCTGCTGCCCTCACCGGGCGATACCGGGCAAGCGCAACCACGGCTACGTGGTATAATCACCGTTAATTGTTGGCCAGCTTTAGGCCGTCCCTTTCTGGCACACACGTCGGCCACGCGGAAGTCGTGTGTTCCGTGGGTTTTGCTGGGGCCTCCCTCTGAGCCATATTCTGATCACGCGCGTTTCAGTCGCGCGGAACAGAAAAAAGAGACAGAGCACGGGAACGTTAGAAAAAACTAGGGTGGAAAAGAGACAGAGAGAGAGAGGAGGGGAGCGAGCAGGAGGGAAGACACTCTAACCCCGACACTAACCTCCACTCGTTCGCATTCGGTCATCGGCGGGCAACCAACTACCAACTGACTACCATGCAGGTCTACGATGTGACCGCGATCAAGGTGAAGAACGTCAACAACGGGACCGTCGGTAAGCCGGTCGTCTTTCTCGGTAAGTGCATCCGTTGCCCACAGATGGCGATGGCGTAGAGCCGGATAGAGTACTCGGGTGACACTAATCAAATCCTTTTCTACCGCTTCCGTTTGCCGCAACAGTCGAAACATCGCAGGCCGGACCGGGCAACCTGGAGGTAACGGTCAATGGGGGGCGCGTGCCGACCTCCGCCCAGGCCCAGGGTCAGCACACGTACGCGATCAGCTTCACGCCCCGCGAGGCACAGAACCACACCGTCGAGCTGCGCTTCAACGGCCAAGACGTCCCGGGCAGTCCGTTCACCTGTAAGGTAAGACTTGTGAGGTAGCCCCGCACCGCGTATTGGCAGTTATATGGCCGTGTGGACCGTTACCGGACAGAAACGCGGTAGTGTGTGATTGGAAGCGAATTTAGAAAGAGCTGCCTTTGAGTGATGTGTGTCACAAGACTCGCTGGAGCTGGCAGTCGTGACCGGGAAGATAACGGCGATGGTTCGAAGAACCGGAAGACGGATGGTGGTGTGGTCGAAAGGATGCTGCCACATGGGGATCCGGTGCCGGAGCAAAGTAGGATCTCCCAGTGAAGAATTGGACCCGTAGTGCAGGATCGTCAGGGAATTCTCGATCATCTCGGACCTAACGGACCTTTCTCGTTCAACCCGTAGGTATCTCCAGCGGCCCGGATCGTCAGCGGTGAGCTCACCGATAAGGTCAGCGTTGGCCATGTGTTCGAGTTCGTGGTCGAGTCGGACATTGCGCCCGTCGTGGAGGTCCTGGGTCCCGCCCGGCGCCCCGTCCGAGCCGAAGTCGTCCCGCTGTCAACGGCCACCGCTGGTCCCCCCAGCAGCGGGTATCGGGTAAAGTTCGAACCGGTGGAAGTTGGGGACCACTCGGTCGAGGTCCGGCTTCCGGGCAGTGGGCACGTCGAGGGGAGCCCGTTCCTGCTGAAGGCTTACTCCGCGGAGAAGGTCGTCGTGACGGACATCCGGCCGGGTGTGGTCGGCAAGAGTGTTAGCTTCGGCATTAACGCGAGTCAAGCGGGCGCCGGAAATCTGGAGATCATTGTGGCCGTCGGTGGGAAGAACGTGCCAAACTTTGTCCAGTCGGAAGGTAACGCTCGGTTCAAGGTGAACTTTAAGCCAACGGAGGCAGCGACCCACTCGCTGTCGGTGCGCTTCAACGGATATCCGGTTCCGGGGTCACCGTTCGCGTGTCACGTCACGCACGCACCGGTCTCGCTGTCGAAGGCTCTGGCCAGTGGTGAGTGCCTACGGCAGGCTCCGGTCAAGTGTGAGAACGTGTTCGAGCTCGAAGGCTTCGATGGGATCGATCCGCAGGTCCTGATAACCTCACCGGCCGGTGACACCGTATCCTGCCGGGTGGCGTACCGGGACGAGCTACACTTGGTTTCGTTCGTTCCGACGTCCGTCGGTCGCCACCTGATCAGCGTGACGGCCAATGAGCAGCACATCGCGGGGTCCCCGTTCTCGTGCAACGTGTTTGACGTATCCCGGGTATCGATCGCAGGGCTCGATCCGCGTACGACGATGGCCGCACTGGGCGTGCCGCTAACTTTCAGTGTCGATGCGGCCGGAGCGGGCGAAGGAACACTGGAGCTGGTCGTCTCGACCGCCACGAGCACGGTGAAGGCCGAAGTGACGGCCTGCGCCCGTGGCCTCTACGACGTCACGTTCATCCCGCAAGCCTGTGAGCCGCACTTCGTGAACATCACCTTCAACGACCTGCCGGTTGAGGGCTCTCCGTTCCGGTGCGAAGTCCAGCAGCACACCCAGCACGTCCAGGCCGGTAACTCGACGTTCATCGAGCTGGTGGCCGACGAGCAGACGGTCGAGATCTTCGACCCGGACAACAAGCTCGTCCCGTTCACGGTTTCGCGCAAGGCGGCCGAATTCCGGGCGGCCAAGATCGGCCAGTACGTGGTGCGGTACATCGACCAGGAGACGCGTGCCTTCATCGCCGCCCGCACGATCAACGTGTTCGATCCGTCGATGGTGAAGATCGTAGAGGTGGGCGAAGCGTACTGTCATAAGCCGGCCTCGCTGGTCGTGTCGACGAACGACGCTGGCCAAGGGACGCTCACGTCGATGGTACGGTGCGGTGGTCTTGAAGTACCGCACTCGATCCGTGGGACCGCCAACAGTGGCCTCTGGGAGATCGTCTACCACCCGACGCGGGTCGCTCCGCACAAGATCATGATCCTCTACAACCAGGTGCCGATCGCGAACAAGGCCATCGAGATCAGTGTGCTGGCTCCGGCCATGACCAAGGAGGTACGTATCGCAACCGGAACCCTGGAGTGGTATGGGGGCTGCGTATGACATGATTGTCTGATTAATGATGTGTAGATAAGGATTCGGTTTTTTATTGACAGTTTGGATCTTCTGAATATTTTTTCACATTTGAACCCTATGCTTTAGACGCTTATCGAGAAGAGTTCCTAAATGTTTTGCTGATTGTTTCCATGGAATTTCGGTGCTGTTAATTTTTTAACAACGGCTTGGAACTTGTTAGCCTTGGCTTGTGCATCTTGTAAAGCATAGGGCTTCAGATTTTGTATCGTGAATTTTATTTTTCCATGTGTTACAATAATTGGAGTATTTTTGAAGGGCTCCGTTAAGTTTGTTAGTGACACTGTTTGGGGTCGTCCCTTCGGTGCTGATGGCATAGTCGTATATTTATGATTGGTTTGGGATAATTTGTTTGGATTAATTTATATACTAAACCACTATGCCAGGTCGAATGCTCGTCGAATGCTTTTTCAGTCTCCAGCGATACTAGTCCTGTTGATTCCTTATTTTTCTGTTTTCCATGGTTTATCTGGTTAGTCTGTAGATTTGATGAGAGGTGGTTAGAAACGGTTGGAAACCATATTGTATGGTGGGTATTTTTTTGTTTTCCTCCACGTGTTGTCTTATCCTTGTTGCGATGACCTTTTCGGGAAGTTTTCCCCGGTTTTTATAATTTTTTATTTTTTCCAGCCTTGTGAGAATCATCCTATTTTCAGACACCCGTTGAATATGTGCTGCAAAAGTACGATTGTTCTTCGTGGCAGGATCTTAAGCGATCTGTTTTTTATTTCATCCAAAACAAACCGACTTTTTGCTTTTGAGGTTTTGAATTATGTTTTGGATTTCAAGCGGTTTAATCAGGTCGTTTTGGTCGGATTTCCGTTTGAACTGGTGTTGTAGTCCTTAACGATATTAGTAATTCAAACCCCGAGTTGTTACGTAAATCGTTTCGGTTGCTCCGGATGAGTGTGCTCACAAGAATCCTCTTTCCACGTTTGCAGATCACGGTGAACGGACTGGGGCTGTATCAGGCGCGGGTTGGCAAGACCACCTCGTTCGCCATCGATACGGTCGGCCATCCGGCCCGCGAGTTCGACGTGGTGGTTTCGGGCCCCGGAGGCCAAGCCCTGCCCGTGCGCTGCTACCAAACCAAGGGCGGCCACCTGCAGGCGGAGTTCACCGTGCAGAAGGTGGGCCAATGTTTGATTGGTAAGTAGACCCCCCAGCCCCGCCAACACTCCCCTCGGCCACTCCAATACATGGTTCTTCCCGCAGACGTGCTTCATCAATCGAAAGCATTGATGGGCAGCCCGTTCACCTGCGAGTCGTACGACCCGGCGAAGATCCAGCTCCAGAAGGTGCCCAAGATGAATCTCTGCACCAACTCGCCCATCTCCTGGATAGGTACCCCGCTCGCCCCCCTCGGTGGTCCCCCCTTGCTTACTGTCCCGTTCGTTTCAGTGCAATCGGAGTCGGCGGGTGTGGCCGAGATCGAGGTGACGGTGGTGTCGCCGACCGGCCAGAACGTGCCGGTGAAGCTGACGCAACAGGACGATTACGTGCACGCGATCGAGTTCGTGCCACTGGCGGCCGGTCACTACAAGGCGGCGATTATGTACGGAGGCGAGGCCGTCCCCGGATCACCGCTCACCTTCGCCGTGCAGTCTTCGACGGGCGGAAAGCCGGACGCGGCCCATGCGTCCGGCAACGGGCTGGAGGTGGCGCACCGGGGCAAGGAGACCTCGTTCGTGGTGTTCTGTCCGACCGCACCGAACGTGCAGATCGAGCGGACGGATGAGCAGGCAGAAAGGATCGAGCCGCGGATCAAGGGACTGGGCAACAACCAGTGGCGGGTTTACTACACGATCCTGACCGTGGGTCGGTACGAGATACGGGCGAGTTGCACGAACCGTGGCCCACTGCCCGGCTCCCCGTGGGCCATCTGCTGCCTGGATCCGGCCAAGGTGACTCCGATCGGGGGCTGGGGATCGCTACTGGACGGCGCCGGGAAGCTGGTGCTGCCGAGCCGGATCGTGTTCGACACGGCCTCGGCCGGGCCGGGCGAGCTGACGTGCTACGTGGACGGTGCGGAAGTGACGGTGGAGAAGCAGACCGGTGCAGGGGGCCGCAGTGTCCTGTTTCTGGGTGACGACGAGCTGGCGAAGGGTGAGCACAGCTTCGATCTGACCTGGTCCGGGTTGCCGGTTTCGCAGAGCCCCGGCTTCGTGTACGTCACCGGGTTGTCGGTGGGCGCGGACAAAGTGGTGCTGACGGGGCGAGGCCTCACGACGGCTCAGGTGGACGAGGTGTCCCATTTCACCATCGACGCCACGGAAGCGCTCTCCGGGAAGCCGGAAGTGCACATGACGTACGAGGACGGTGAGCCGCTCCCGGTGACGCTGCTTCAGCCCCGCCCGAACGAACTCATCTGGCTGGCCTCTTACAATCCGCACAAGTCCTCCGGTGGTCCACTCAGCCTGGACGTGGAGTGGAACGGGCGTACGATCAAGGGCTGCCCGCTCACGATCCCCGTCGGGCCGGCGGTCGATGCGGCCAAGGTTCTCTGCTCAGGTGAAGGCCTCCGCAACGGGGTCGTTGGGCGGGAGATCAAATCCTGGATCGACACGAGACGCGCTGGTCCCGGGGAGCTCACGGCACACTGTGCCGGGCCCCGGAAAGTTCCGGCGTACTGCGAGCTGTACGATCATGGCGACGCGACCTTCACGCTCAACGTTAAACCGCAGGAACCGGGACGTCACACCCTGACGATCAAGTACGGTGGTCAGCATGTGCCCGGCTCACCTTACACCCTGCGTGTGGCAGGCGCTCCGGACGCGAGCAAGGTGCGCGTGTATGGGCCCGGCATCGAGCATGGCGTCCTTGCCACGTTCCAATCGCGCTTCATCGTGGACACGCGGGGCGCCGGCGCCGGACAGCTGACGGTGAGGGTCCGTGGCCCGAAGGGCGCATTCCGCGTCGAGATGCAGCGCGAAAGTCAAAAGGACCGCACGATCCTGTGCAAGGTGAGTAGTGGCGAGGGTGAAGCCCCGATTTTCGAATGAATCCTTTCCCCGTCCGTATTGCAGTATGATCCCACCGAGCCGGGCGACTACCGGGTGGAGGTGAAGTGGGCCGGCGAGTTGGTGCCCGGCTCACCCTTCCCGGTGCTCATCTTCGACACGCAGGAGGAGCTGAAACGATTTCTTCACGGCAACTGAGACACCGCCGTCGCCGGGCGCCCGAACCCGAGACGCGACACCGATAGAGTAACCGGGGCTCCGCGGGGCCTCTCCTTTTCCCGCCTCCCTCCGGCGAGTGCGCTTGTGGTGCCCTCTCCGGCCCGATGTTGTTTATTTTAATGTTTTAAGTTTACAACCGCCTCCTTTTTACAACGAGCAACGAGCATTAGGCAAACGAAGCAGGATTAAAAGGTGTGGTGGGTGGGTTTGTGAAGGGCGCGGGCGGTGTCGGTCCGGTGCCTTCGTCTTGCTCCCAACACCCGGCGAGGACCCAAGGGCATCGGGCACGCCGTCGTGTCGCTGCACACACGGTAGGTTGTTAATGTGTACAATAATGAGCGAAATATGATGACTTAATGAATTGATCAATAAACGAGACATTGTTACTTAACCATTGTTGTTAATATTATTAGTTCACCAGCTTAAGGGACCGCGTTACGGGAGCTACGAGCGTTACGAGCGTTACGTTTTTCCGTTTCGAATGAATCTTTTCGTGGTGAAATATTTCAAAGTGAAACATTTCGATTTCAAACAGTTCCACGGTTCGTTTTTTGACGATGACCGCAAACGGTGGTAGATAGTTTAAAACCACGACCTAACAAGCGTAAGGTTACGCTTCTTTGATGTGGGAAGGACGATGAATAGAATCGAATTCGAGAGCGTTCCTTTCATGCGCTTCATTGTGAGGTTGAACATAATTTCATGATGAAAGGCACCACCAACTTGCCCGACCAAAGAGGTCCTCGCTAAATGATTCTAAATTGGCTGCGCTTTTATAGTTTAATCCTTCGTTTAATTCAATTGCCATTAAGCGATTAAAAGAAAGATGCAGCGATTCGATTTTGTATGGGTTTATACCTCGTTGATTACACATCCTTTGAAATGGATTACAAACCGCAAACACTTCTCGATCAAAACCATATTTTCTTTCGGGGATACATTTGCCGAATCCAGTGCTCTATGAGAAGATGACCTAGGGCATGTCCTAAGGAAGATGTCCTACATAACCTGAAAAAACGAGCGATAGAACTGGAAACAGTATAACTTAAGGTAGCAGAGCTTCTCGTGGGAAATATTCCGGCCTCTTTTAACTCATATATTAAAGGCTAAACCTTTCTCGAAGCTTGGAAGATGGCGTTATTGGTGACTATCTATAGAAAAGGTTCATTGAAGCTGACTTCGGCTTGAAAGCCACCTTCAACGGCGAGTAAGCTATGCGTTCAATCCGCCGAACTTCATGTGCAACAAGTTTATTTGACTTTGAGCAATCGATAGACTCATCTCGTCAACGCAATCCCGTTTGTTTCCATGTTTCGGATTATGCTCAGATGGCAGCCCTATGATCGTACCCAGACCGAAAGCAGTGCAACACGTTTCAATGTTATTATGAATTTATCGCTCTTTATTTCCGTTCTTTAATGCTCTTTGGTTACATATAAAATGAAAATATGATGAGTTAACATTCATCGACCATCTCTATTGCGATCGTGCGCGCGATCGATCCGTAAATCTAGCAACACATACTGTCTGGTACTGTTCCGCCGTCCCCTTCTCCATCATGCCCCATTGCTTTCGACTCTTTAACAGACTTTCCCACGACCGGCTCCCTGGTAATTACATTCATTCGCTGCAAGCGACCGTCTCCCGTTCTGTAAGCCCCTAGTAGTTCCCCCGTACGAACACTACAGTTTAGCGATTGTTTGAGTTTTTAGTTAGTTTTGCTGTGGTACAAACAGGTTCAACGCTACGATCCTTAACACTACTAACAATAAAACATCCCCGGTACCTCAACCGACGCGCTCCCTCGTTTGCGATCCTCCGACTGAACTCCGGCGCATATCTTATCGGTTGCGCCGTTGCGCTAATGTGGCGACAAAAGGTCGGCCAGAGTAGGAGAACCCAACAAATCCCAACTGAAAAATACATTTTAATGCTCGACCAGCCAACTAACGGGGCCAGGGGACGGGGACGAGGCGAGCATTGAAGCGAGGCAAGGAACCAGCACGGCCACGGCCCCGGCACCCAGAGGCTCGTCTATCGGAAACCATTAAAATAAACGAAGGGTTCTCTTCGGTGGTCCAACCACCGATTTCCGATCCGGTCCGGTGGCTACCGCTTCCCCGACAAGGACACCGGACATCGGACCGTGGCGCAACTGGGGCAGTTACGGTGTGGAAAAAGGATACTCGCCGTGGTTGTGGTGACCTTTGGCTTCTGTTTCCGGATTGTACCATGCTGCTCGGGAGGCCATGGGCCGGAAGTGAACTTTCCCCGGGCGGCACCGGGACGCAACTCTACTTCGCTTTCGTTCGCGTGTTCCATTATTCAGGCACATATTAAATTAAAAATTAATCTATTTCAATCCGTTCGCCGTCGGGTCCACACAGCTCACCGATGGTTATGACTCGGGCCAGGATAAAAAGCCAAAGTCCGAAACAAACAACCCGCTGGGTACCCTGCCGACCGTTTCCTGTCGGTCTTCGCCAAGGGGTTCTCACACTGGGGCTCGGAGATTCAATCAATGGCAAGCCCAAATGGTCGCTGGTGCCGTGGGATCTAGGATTTCGTGGGTCGACTGAATTTTTATGTTGCTTCGCCCGAACATTAGCCACGCAGGTCCACGGGACTGGCCACTCATTAGCCCGCTCCACGACTGCAAACCGTCCGTCCGGCGCCATTAGTGTGCACAACTCTATACACAGTGCTACAGAAATCCCAAGTTACATGTTTAATGATTCGAAACTACGGCCCAACAACAATGCGACAGGTCACTGTTCTGTGTCCTCGTGGGCCACTAGCAGGATACCGAGGAGGAGTGACCTAACACCGTCCACCACTTTCGGCGCGCGGAGTTCGCAACTTCACGACGGGTTCCCACGAGGACAACAGCCGCACGGCTTTGTCACTAAACCGGCCAATTGACCGGTAAGGTCGCCTCGGTGCGGTCCGGAACGCAGGAGGGGCCATTAGTAAGGCGGACGAATAAAACTAGACTTTCATGGCGTTTTGCGGAATGGAACCCACCACCCGGGGGCCACTTCCGGTAACTCTGTTTGTGTGTATGTTAAAACTCTCCCCCAGGCCGCTCAGCACTGACCGGTGACGGTCGCTGGTGTCGAAGAAGCGACGGTCGGTGCCGCTTTGCTGACCGGAATGACCGTAGCCAGCAGGGGCGTCGAGTTGGAGTTTAATAATGTACACGTGGCGCCCCCACTCGAGATGGTTCCGGTTCCGGTGCCATCGCCGGAATTACTGTCGCCGCTGTTGCTGGTGGTGTAGACGGATTTGCTGACACCCGTGCCGGCCGTGGCCGACGGTTCAATCGTGCCGGAGATAGTCACAATCGTGACCAGATCCTTGACCATCGTGCTGGATGTCGTGGTGACGATTGGTGCTTCATCAAGGCCGCTACTGACCGCAGGACACGGACTGGTAGGCCCGATGGCCACCCGATCATCGATTTTAATTATAGATCCCACCGACGAAGCTCCATTGGAGTGCGCATTATTATCGTCACTTCCGTCGGTGGCCGCGCCAGGACTGCTGCTGGACTGCTGGACAGGCGCTGGCGGAGGTTGCCGTTGAAGTGTTTCCACCACGGGGTGCAGCTCGACGGACCGATAGCTCGGCGGAAGCGTACTATGGCCGTCGCTGACACCGTACGGATTCGGAGGGTCCATGGCACCGCCGCTCGGTGAGCTGCTGACTCGATGATGCTGCTGCTGCTGCTGATGATCTGACGTGCTGCCGCTGACGTGGTTCACGCTGTTGCTCGATCCCCCACCGACGGCACCGCTGATGATGCCGCTGATGCCACCGAAAATGCTCGTACTGCTGCCGTTATTGTTGTACCGCGAGCTGAGTGGTATTCTGGAAGCGGACCGATGGGAAAACAAATAATCTTTCATTACAAAGACAATACCACGGACAGTGACGGTGTTGAGCGTAGGCCGGTGAGAGGCTCCTAAATATTAGCAATTCCTGTACAGTGGCTCGCGAAACAAAGTTTACTACAACGAAACAAAAGGTTCTATGAAATATGGGGATGAAGAATCAATTTAAGTCAATCACAAACAAACAACATTCCGTTGTTGCAACAACAAAGACGTGGTTATGTTATGCAGTGCTTTCGCCAGTCTTTAGTTGTTAGCATTCACCAGGCTGTTATAATTAATTTGGTTGATTTTGTTAAATTATGCGGGGTTCGCTTCGTTACTGTGAGACTCATCAATGACCTCGTTGAAGAGGTTTAAATTTTGCCGTTTCCACTTGATACGTTTTCTAACCAGTTAAAGGTAACGAACTTGCCAGCTTAATGCCAGAAACGCATTCCTCGACCACAATGCTCGTTACTTTTTTATGTCGATTTGGCACGCTTATGGGAAAAAGGTTTAGTTCAGTGATCTGATCAGTGATCAGTGATCAGTGCATATAGTATTTTGCCACAAAAAGCAAGAAGGTGAAAATCCGGTGATGCTAAAAATGCTACTCTTTTTACCCAATTGGCCTTAAATATGTATGTTGGAAAATTTTGGAAAACATGGTTAGATTTGCCAGAAAAAAATATGCTACTATGGCTCATGAATTAATATTTACTGATTGTAATGTCGAACAAATAAAAAATTGAATTCGAACTGCTCTTAGAACCTTAAGCTAACATTCCAGGTCTGTGAAAAGTGCGTAAATAAGTTAATAAACATATTAAAGTTAATTTTGTTTCGCCAACCATTGTATAATATTGTTATTAAATTAGTTTCATTAGTTTCTACCAGGGAACGCTAAAGAGCAATCTTCATAAAGATCTGGCCACCGAACTTTTTACAGCAATTGGCACCAAAACTTCAATAAAAAAAACTAATTCAGTTAATTGACATCTCTTTTGCCAAAACCCCGCTCCACAAAGGAACGTTAATCAATTTTATAAAAATAGTAAATCGCAGGCCATAAATAACCCGTAAATGCTCGCCTCGGGATGACAGCCGAAGAGTAGGCGATGACAGAACGATATGCAAAATAAGGCGCACTTAAATGCTGCAATCAAAACTCAAGAGAAAAAGAGGCACAGCGCACTGTGCTCCATACATACATATACAGACACAGATATCCTTGTGCCAGGTAAATTTGTGGCCCATGGGGACACGGCGATGGACGGCGCTGGCCGACCCGATCGAATGGAAAAAGTTAATTAAAGCCAACGATTAAAATATGTCATCAATATTAAATCAGCGCACCGGATCGTAACATCAATTAAGCCCGTTTTTACAATTTCACTCGCCATCCCGCTCTCTCTCCCGCTCTCTCTCTCTGTGGTCGCCATTCTCCTTCACTCCACCGGGCGGCCAGCTTCGATCGGTACTTCGCCTGCTTCACTCGAATATGTAAGCAGCGAAGTCGCACCACGTGAATTGAGTTTAAAAAATTCATTTGCCAAATGACATCGACCCGGAATGGGAAGTGTGTTTTCCATTCATCGAGTTAATTGAAGCTTTACGATTTGGTGTCAGTTTTTGATCTAATGGCGAACACAGAGGGAAACAAATCAATTACACGGAAACAGCAAGTGCCCGTGCCGTGCAAGTCCAACTAGACGGCGACTCGAAGTTTCCGCGAGGACTCACCTGAGAAGACTGCCCACGTTCGAGCGGTAGGTTGGCGGTGGCGATGCCGTGCTGCGCATCCTTCCCGACTGTCGGTCACGGTCCAGGAGCAGCAATCTGGCGACGACGCAGGACGAGATATGGGAACATGAAAATGGGAAAACACACATACAGTTTCATCATATTTTTTGCTTCTCTTTTTGGGACAGCCGAGAGGGTCGGCGGGCCCGAACCGAAAGGAAGTCCTTCCCCGAGGTCCTTCCTTTGCCCGCGGTGGCGCGACAATTTCGAGAACGTAATTAAGATAAATGCCACTCGACACGGCCTGCGTAATTACCGAGCATGTTTCTTGGGAAGCCCCTTCGTGTGCGGAAATGGATGGCTACAAGGCAAGGGCCCAGCACGAAAAGTGTCACTCCCGCGTGCGTATCTCGAATGGGTCCTCGGAGATACGACGCGCGCATTCGCAATAATTTAAACTCCCAGTTACACATTAGTCAATCTGAGGCCGGGCGCGATTCACGGAACCAACCGTTGTGACTAACTACCCTCCAAAAACCCAAACCCACCCCTAACCAGCGCCGGGCCACGCTGTCACGAGAGGTTCGGGGGCTGTAATTAATGGCCGCTGTGGCTGGCAGCAGCCATCGAATCATAGAGTCCGACGCGTTTGAAACGCTTTATCAATTATTCGAGAAGCGGGTTTTGCGCAATGTTGCACCACTGGCCAGGATTACCACCCGAGGGCCGGCTCAGATGTGTATGTGGTTTATCAATGCAAATTAGTTGCCAGTTGGTCCGCCAGGGTCCGTGGTGGCGGCGGCACTGTTTAGTGATTTGTGACCATTAAACACAGCGGATTACACGCGGCGGTGGGTTTTTGTTGGTGGGTTTACCTTCGGCACCAACTACCACCACCGGAAGTCAATAGAAAGAGGTATCGGACAGTGTTTAAACACGGGCGTACAGTAAACCGTGCCGGGGTTTGTGGTTTGGCCCCCGCGGTCCGTCGAATCCAATTGTGGTTGGCTATTGGACTTGGCCCGCCGAAAGTGATTAAAATATATCATCATGACGTTAACCAGAAAAAATTACAACCAGCGACTAGGATTACATTTAAATTACATTAAATCAAGCAAAAGCTCGAGGCTCGTTGGAGGCTGATTGGGAAGAGGACTTCATCGGCGGCATGTTCTAAAGTTGCCGGAACTGGAGCTAATAATTACCTTAGCCGATACTCCTGCATGCTCGCCTGATAGGAAGGTGGCGGTGGCCGATGCTGGAACTCAGGATACAGCAGCCCGTGCGGTGTGCTTCCGCCTCGTCCGCAGGGTCTCCTCGAGCAGCGGCCCAGATCGACGGTGGAACCGAGCCCCAGACAGGGAGGCGCCCCGGGAGCCGTCATCCGCCAGGCCGCGCCACTGACCGTCACCAGAATCACTCCGACACCTGTGAAGAACGGAAGAGGAAATCGAACGGACATTGTTAATGAAGCAATAAATGCAGCAAAACTCCTTTTCCCATCCGACGTTGGGTCCACAGAACTTTGTCGTTAATTCAATCAAACTAGACGCACGCGCCGAGTACATTCGCGCCACATTTTCCGTGCCATCAACGGAAGTGTCGCTGATTTGGGGCAAATAAAAACACACAGATCGAGAGAGAGCGAGAGAGAGAAGTGCCAGGATACGCATGTATAGCTGGCCTCGGACGCTGGAAAAGTTTTTTAATTAAAATGTTAATTTTCTTATACGGCGAAAAAAACGGCTCCGAGCTTTAATCCGTCGTTCGTGTTTCGCGTCCACGGCCTGGCGTCTTGCAGATGACAGGGACTGCTGCTGCTGCTGACAATTTTCAACGGGAAAATTCATTGTTCTCGTTTTCCCTTTCGGTTGCACCGTTGCACCATCCTGCCTGCCCGACTCAGCCGCATTAATGATAACGGAAAGTTGATATGATTTTTTTGCCCAGTTAAACACTTAGGCCACAATACCTTCATCTGGCGCTGGTTATCAACACTTTGGCTCCGACGGGCGCGCGGTTTCTTTGCGCCTGGCTTTATTGCCTCATTTGCAGCGCCTTACAGGGGAGAAGACCGGTCGCTGGTGCTGCTTGAGTATCGTCCTTTTTTCGAGGAAGCGAACGAGAAAGATAAGCAGGAACGCCAGATTTAATTGAATCACTCAACGGAAGGACCTGCACACAGTCAGTAAAGCCAGCTTGGTGGCCGCGTCAGCGAAACCCTGGCATACTTGGTGGTGGGAAATACGCTTACGCTCATTCAATTTCCCCCAAATCATGGAAAAATTAATAATCATCATCACAAAAAAGGCGGAAGAATGGAATTTTCCACCCCGATTCGAGAAGAGGGAAAAGTCGGCCGGCACCACGAGAACCTTCGGATCACCGGGGGGCTAAGGAAACTTTCTTCCCACTGAACGCGCCAACGGCCAAGATTGTTCGCGCAAAATGATCACGCTTCGATGGTGGTGAAAATGATGAAAGTGAAAAATTTATCAATCCTTCGCCGGCCGCGGGGCGGGTAATGCGTGCAGGCGGAAAACCAAGGCGGGAAGGTTTAGTGAAAATGTGGCTCACGAACGAGCCCCGAAGGCGAAGAAAGGGTCCGATGGGTGTCGGTCGGTCGGTTGGTCGGATCGGCATTTACAATGGAGCATAATTTTAAAGATTTTTTTTTCGTTTCGAAGAACGCGAGTCTGTGATCCATCGCTTAGAACCCCATTGAAGGGCGACTGTATAATGGTTCCTTCAATCATCCTGCTTTCATCGCACCGATAAAGCGTCGGTGAGAATAATATTTTTACAAGGATGCGCCACGTTGGTGGGATAATCTATTTTGCGCAATCCTGGATTTTTCTGGATCTCTGTGTATTCCAAGCCGGGCTCACTTAGTGTCCATTATGTGTTCGTTCCGTTTCAACAGAGCCATAGATTCCTTGAAAATTGGCTAGAGGTAGTTAAATCTCTGATTTTTCCAAATAGACAATTCAATGGGAATGCATTCACGCCTGACGCCGTCAGAAATCCTGGCAGGCATTCCTTCGGCCCCGTGTGTGTCTGGGGTTATCGTTCCAAAGCTCCATTATCGCGCCGCGGTCGTTTCGGTGGCCGTGGTTTCGTGACGCGTTTGTCGTCACGGAGAATGTCCATTCATAAATCATGACGCCCTTTACGGGCGAGCGTCTTCCCGGAAGGGAAGGAAAAAAGAATCCGAGACACGTCCCGAAACCAACGAGCCAACGTGTGAAACGACCCGCCAAATAAAACCCAGAAACACCCAGCTGGGAGAAAGAAAATTTCGCCATCCTGAACTTCGGAAACGTGCGCCGGAGAGCGCACAAGAAACACGATTCCCCCTGCTCGTGATCGTGTGTGTCGGTTGGTGGCCAGAAAGTCCAACATTGCCGCAGGCACATTCAACCAAATAGTTTACGTGTTTTGTGGCGTCCCGTACCGTTCGGCGATTGAGTTTGTCATCCTAATTGATGGCACTTGTGGTTGACGTAATTGCGGATGCCAGGTTGTGATTTGAGGCATTTGGTTTCGGACGAGATTTGTGCTATTCTTACATACGTGTAACTGCGGGGACACACGATGCGTAACGTAACAAGTTTGACGTTAACGATTAATGCCAAACTGCTGCGGCGCTGTCAAAACGTTTACGCCTCGCGCGAGCCGTAAACCCGAGCGTAATTATTTTTTTCATACGCTTTGCTTACAAACAGAGGATAATTTAAGTTCTTATTTGCTGGTATAGCAACAAAATCGGAAAAAACAGATAAAAATATTCAGAAATCAATTAATTTCTCTTTTATTTCTATTTTCTTGGACCAAAAACACGAACGTAAACACGTTTGACATTTCGTTTTTAATTTTTTGCTGCCACACGAAGCGTAAACGTTTTGACGTTACAAATTAATTTTACGCTAGTTTTCACGCTTCGTGTGTCCCCGCAGTAAGAAGAATGCTCCGCACCTCAACGGTGGAATCGATCATTTCGAATTAAAAGCGACTTGGATTGCATACTTTTAGGCGTTACACGTAGTGAAGTCACGGGCCGCAATTAGACCATTTTAGACCACTTTGAAGTGGAAACCAACCGATTTTGAAGAAGTTTAATGATTTGCGTTTTTCAACACAGTACGAGAATTATTTATCGCCAGTATATTACGATTCCAATTAACCAAGTGCGATGATTAAGTATTGGCAATTTCGCAGCTAGATTGCAATTTAAAACCTGCCTCAGATGACACAGCAATCTCAACCGACCAACCGAAGCCCTGTGCGGCCGCCGGTAAGAGAACGAGTTTTCCCACGCCTTCCGCTACGGTGCTGCGTTTATTTGCATCGTTGCACTCGACGAGCACCAATAAATTAGCAAAACGGTGTTAATCGATGTACTAGGCCATTTCCCAAGATCTGTTGGCCTTCTTCTGCCCAGGGCCTCCCCCGCCAGAGCACTGAGCAGTCGTGTTGTGGACGCAAGTACGGCACACGATGCTGTTGGGCGAGTTTATTCAGCCCGTTGTAAGTGCTATCAAACAGATGAACCGACTCACTCATTTCGCAACCGGTCCACCCGGCCATGCTCACCCTTCTAACGGTGAACGCCGGGCTCCAACTGTCACACTCGTCGGGCCGACGGTGCATAAATCATCATCAAGGCAGACAAAGGGCCCTGTGTCGTGATCCACCGACGGAGAGACGTATCCGATGGGCATCATAAATCATAACACACTTTACAAAAATTACTCTCTCTCTCTCTCTCCCGCCAGCTAGCGCCCGAGATGTTTTTGCAAGCCCCGCCTCGGGGGGACCCGAGACGGGTGTCGAGAGGTCGTTATGGCGGGGCCAACGTTTTTGTCTTAAGCCTGCTGCCGAACGATGTCGGCATGTTGTTCGGAGAAGTTTGAAATCGACGACAAAACCGTTCTTCGGCTTGAGTTGGGAGGCTTGCTTTTGCTTTCGATTTCTAGTGCAACCGACCGTGTTCCGGTATGTGTTTAGGGCGTATGATTTAATGCGACCGTCTTGGGATGCGGAACACAGTGCCGGCCGGCCAGAGGAAAATGGCCGGAATTTTAATTGTGACTGGACACACGCTTTAATACGCTTCGATGTTTCACTTTCGCACCGTTCCGAGGTTGGCGTGGAAAATCTTAAACGGTTTTCCTTCTCTGCTCAAGCGGCCCATAAAAAATAGCATATTTATGTGTGCCTAAATGTTGGTGGCCCCGCAGGCTTCGTTACTGTAATTGCACGAGGGCGAACGAGCGGCGGTGCGGCGAATGATTCATCGATGTCGGTAGAGAAAGTCGGGGTCCCCGCGGCCAACGCAAAAATAATCCAAAACAAGAGCACCGCAAACCGTTAGACATCGGAATCGAAGCCCGGGGGAGCTTGCACAACGAGCAGCGTCGTGTGCATCTCCCACGAGCGGCAAGTGTGAAGTAGGTCAGCAAGTGCGCGCTGAAAAGAACGGCCAAGGCTTGCCGCCATTTGGCCACTCACCCAAACGGCGAAAAACGCCATGTTTCCAGTGGTTCTTCCCCGAGGAGCTACATCCTGGCGGCCAAAGGGGGCGCCCTTTGGTTTCCCGAACGGCCCCGCCGCAGCCGCGTAATGAGACTCCGGGCCGTGATGGAATAATTACCGTAATGTTCGCCTTATTTTGTAACGAAATCTGTTGGTGCGAGGCGTGTTTTTAGGCAAGAAATAAATTTACGACCAAGCTGGTGGTACCAATGAATCCCGGTAAACGGTCGCCATTTCGCTAAGTGTTAGGTTAACCCGATAGTAACGCGCCGGGAGCATTTTGGTATGGACTTTGAACTTTGACTTTGTTTAAATAATTTAAAGTTTCTTAATTCAAAGTTTCTTTATCCAAAACACAGACTGTGGTCCAGAAGGTTCCCATAAAATTGATTAAAATAACGATAATGACGAACTCAAGACATTCGCCAAGAAGACAATCGAATCGAACAGACTTTTCACAGGAAACTTGCGAATAAAGCTTGAACGTGGTTTCAGAAAATACACGGCAACACTTTCGCACCAACCCAATCAGGGCACAGTATCGGAACCCTGCACTGCTACGAGCCGGCCGTTGCATCTGAGGTTCTCTCGAAATGCAATTCATTTCCGACGTTCGCCAACGCACGGAGCCCGCTCTGGCGTTGCAGTTCTTTTTTCGTAAAGCCCCCCTTTACTGACCCGGCCGTTGAGGCTCTCTGGCTCGCTGGCGCTGGGCGTTGAAGAAAATTGCCACTCAAAGCAGGTACCAGGTGGGGCGGCGGGTAGCTTTGGGACGACGTTTTCCACCTTCACCGAACAATTTACAACCACCGGAGCCGGAGAGGGTCCGCCAGCCACCCAAAAGGGAACCCACGAGTCTCTGGTAACGGACGAATGTGGTTCGAAATAAGGTCACACGCCATGTTAGAACGGAATGGAAGTAAACACCGAAGCTGGTGCGGCCACGGCTGTAACGGCGAAGATAAGTACCGATCGGAGCCGGAGCGATCCGTGTCCGTCCGGAAGCCGGGAGGCAGATCAATCGCGTTCCCCAGGGACCCGGTACAATCGTGTGGCCGCCCACCGTTACACCTGAGGGACCGAGGGACGACGGGCTGGTTCCGCCGGCTTAAGAAGCTGCGGGCGCGGACAGCAAAAGGAGCAATTAGTTTAATGGACTTTCGTTTTATTACACTTTCCCATCGATCGGGTGGATTAAGGTGCAATAAATTTAAACCCGTTCACTTCGCTCCGAACCGGCCTTCGAGAGCCGACCGAGGCCATCGTAACTCCCGCCCCACGGCCGTGGTAATGTTTACCCGGAAAAATGGTCTGTAATTAAGACCAATCGCAGGCCGTCTGAGGGATGGAGATGAATTCGCGGCAATCAGTGAGCATCGATTACCCGGGAGAGTGACGCAGCTCGGCACTGTTAATTTATCGCCAATCTACGGGGCCTGGGCCAGGATTTTATCGCACCCGAATCAACATTAGAATCACGCCCGGATCGCGCCCCGATAATGGCGCAAAGGTAAATATTAGATTTGCGATTGATGCAACGCAAAATCACGCAACCTCCGCCACAGATGTGTGGCCCGGGTTCCCGGGTTGTACAAAATAAATTATGGCTGAGGCCGGAACCGGACAAAAAACCGAGCACCAGAGACGGTCACTGTTCGCTAGCGCCTAAAACGTTATTATTCCAGCAAATCCAGCAATAAACCGGGAACGTGCATCGATTAAACGCTCGTTATTATCGGCATGCCGGGTCGGCCTGTTTCGGATAGCGCCGGCCACCGGCGTGCGTTATGTTGGCGGGGGCTTCTAATTGGTGCACCGACGCAAATCCTGCTACTGTGCCGCACAATTTCGTGCCGACAAATTTGTCAACTGTGGCCGCGGCAAGCGGTCGGCAATTGCTTTGCCGCGCTCTGTCCGCGTGAACGTGAGACGATTGCAGATTGACGATGTACCGGTTTAGTCCGCCGGGAATCGGGCGAAATGGAACACAGCGGTGGGTGTGCAGCAATATATTCGGACTGCATTGGCGCATTTCCGTCCCCGATGCAGCGGCATGCGCCGTGAAAATCACCACCGGCAAGTTAGGCACACGCTCGTTTGGCGTAGGTTCGTACGCGTTTTTATTTTGTTCATATTATCGCCCATAAAATATGTGACCGAACGGTGTCCCAAGTCGGTTTTTGGGTGGCCGCATCCCGGAAGTGTGGTCATTATAAAATGTAAGCCCCGATGGGATGCGCGTCCGTCCGCTGAAACCCATTCCCGATTCGGGTTCGCAGATAGGGAACGAAATTAGATTGGCGCCCACCGCCACCGCTAAATCCGCGCCCCCGGTGCTCGGGACGAATAATGTTGCAATGCTTCCGGGCTCCGGTTTGTGGCCACATTTTTTGTGGTTTCCACCGATTCAAATATTCACATTCGAGCAGCACAGATTTCAGTTGGCAGACTGCGGAATGAATTTAATTAAATTATTTTACAACTTTAAGGTGTCCAATTTATGATGCCCAAAATAGAAGCCCATAAAGCGGTCGGTCGGAATTTCCCGGTCGGTGGCACCGAGATAGGGCATTTGCTAAATTTTCTTCGACACGGTGATCAATTTTCCACCCGACAGAACCGTTGGGCGAGAAACAAAAACAGCTTTTCCGAACCAAACAAAAAACACAGGATGTTAGAAAATGGAAAGTACAAACAGCACAGCAGATAAGTTGCCGGAGTTTGCCAACCGAGACCGAGCGAGCGAGCTGATCTACGACGGTATTTGCTTGGGTGGAAGTTGCAACAAAACTGCATCCTTGATGATTGGCCGGGGCCGGGTATGCCCAGCGACTGATCCTGAGGAAGGCACGACGGATGAGTAAACTGTTTGCGGACCGGATTCAAAACTGCAACTCGCATCCGGTGGAGAGCGAGCAGCACCGTACCCGCACGTGGTAACTTTCTTCCTTATCGAAGTGAATTTTATTCTAGACTCGGAACATCTCGGAGCACGATGATCACCAGACGATGATGATGCTGATGCTGGGGCTGGTGCCAAACCATGATGGAGTGGAGAGGCGAGTCGGGAGTTGGCGCTGTTTGAACTTGGTTGCAAAGGCTTAAAAAAACGGCCCCGGGAGCGAGCTCGTTGAGTAAAGCATGGAATTTGTTTTGTTTGAAGTTTAATGTTTGAAACTAATCCAACAGATTGCGCTACGCGAAAGTGAAACTTTCTGTGCTTTCTGTGCTTGCGTAGAGTGTTTACCGGCGGAGCAAATAAAGGTTAAAGGCTATGAATTAGTCGCAAACTAATCTCCATTGAACCTCACGCTTTTTGTGATGGAGCGAATTTTTAAAATTGAATTTTATGACACGATTATCGACCCTCTTTAATGCACATCGAGTATCCGAGAATATGCCAGGATTAGGCCTTTAGTGGAATTTTCCATCACTTCCCCATTTGAATGCGTTCCACTTATAATCGGACAAATAATTCCTTCCTAAGGATTCAATTGCAAATAAACGCTCGGCTGCGCTTCAATGCGAACTCACAGCCAGCCCAACGGACCGCTGCATAGAAAACTCCCCAGCATTGGCGAGCGATAACGTTATCCGTGGGGGGTTTCACACCTCAAGTAGTGCAGCTTTCCCGGGGATTGGCCCTTTAGCACCGCGTAAACCCCACGGCCGTGCACTTTACGCGAGCTCCGTACGCGCGCGGGTCGCTTATTATACGCTTCAGTTGGCACCGATTATGCTCAAGTGAGCAATTCTACAATCCTGGGGCACCGTTTCCCAACACACACCGAGCGGGGTTAGCATGTAAAACGCAGCAAATATGCTAGGGCTGCGCTAGAAACAAAACCCACGGCGCTGGGTACCCGGCCACCCGTTATCATTATTGCATTTTAAATTGAAACCATAAATTGTCGGCTTCTTGCCGAGCGGTGCGCTGAGCAGGGCGTGAAATGGCGCCGTCTGTGTCGGGACCAAGCACTTTTCGCGCTTTTTTCGGGCCGAAAGGAGACGGAGCCGGATGCTGGCCCGCGGCCCCGGCGATGGTTCGCTGGATAAAAATTGCAACATATTTATCATCCACAGTCTTTACGACTTAGAGAGCTGCGTTTGCGTGCCGCGGTTGAGATAATTTTACGATTTTCCGTTAAGGGCGCCCACGGATGCCGCGGGAGAATTTAATGTGGTTCTTGGAGTTTGTGCCGGGGACACTAAAACTGGGCCAAGTATTGTTGAGGAACAGCGCTCGCAGAAACTGAGAACCGATAGGAATGATTGCCTGCGAAAGTGGCAAGTGTAACAGGGTCTGAAGTTCTCCATTTACATCGATCCCAAAGTGAGCTAAATTGAATGTAAAATTAAACACGAGCCTATCGAAACGTTAAACGGTCTTTTCAGAATCTAATCGTGCCGAATGTTTTGGGGCACCACGAGCCAGGACGAGTCAAGTGCTGATACTCGCGATGATCATAATTCCTGCCAGAAGTAGCGTGCAGTCCTATTACGCGATCCGGGGCCCGAAGGCTCGACACAGGATACGGAAATCAATATTTACGATATCGTTACCGGCGGTCGGCAGCCACACCAACAAATTTGACTAGCAACCCGGGTCCGGGTTGGTCCCGCAAATAGCTCGAGAGGAGTCCTTTCGAAAGGATACTCCGTTCTTTTCGCTTAGTTTTACCATTTTTTATGTTCCCGTTTCCCTATCGCACCGCACGTTTGGCCGGTCCCAAAGTTCAACCGTTTTTTTCTTCGAATTCTGGTCGTAGTGGCAACACTCGTCGTCACCACTGACCATCCGCTGGCCAGTTCGCAGGTATCTTTCGGACGTGCATGCAATATCATATAAGGTGGGCCGCAGAAAAAACCCGGCCGCAAATCAAAATGACCCAACGACCCGCCGCCGGACCAGGCACCGTTTCGCGGAAGGGCCGCCGTTCGGGTGCGCCGCGAATAAAAACACAAATCCGATTTGCTGGATGGTTTTTTGGCAAATAATTCGCTCGAATTGCTGTGTTTTTTTTTGTTACGCTGCTCTAGTGGCCGACCATCGCTGGGCTGGAACCAACCACTTCTGGGTTTCTGGATTTCGGTTCCTTTCCGACCGACCGACAAGATTTATCTCTTGATGTGCGACCAACCTACCCAGGGGGTGTCCATTTTTTTCGAGGCAAACATATCTAGCTGAAAAACGGTCGCGAACGCGCCGGTCGGATCCGGAAGCGAAGACACCACTAGCGGACTGCAAAAAGCCAAACCGGATTCCTTTTTTTTCCCGGGCTGTTGGGGATCCTTTTCGCAGACACAAAGGCTCGAGAGCTTTTAAAGCTGACAGTGTTTTTCCATTCTGCGACACACTTTACGTGGATACGCGGAACATGTTTTTGGGGAGATTTTTCGGCACTTTCGATGGCACAAAAAAAAAATGCTGGGAACCAAACGAAGCCAAGTCCCCACTCGGCTACGCTTGGTTCGGTTTTTGAGAGGGTTTAAACCGAGCATTAAAGTAAAGATCGTTCCTTCAGCTGCCTCGTGGAACCGTGGCCGCGCAAAACCAATAACGATATTTTTATGAGCCTACCAGAGCCAATATAAAAAGGATCTGTAATTAACCTGATCGGAGGCGAATGAGTTTCAAAAAATTATTCCCAGTGCCCGGTTGAAACATTAAACGGCTCGAATTGCGATCAGAAGCAATAGTGCCTGGCTCTCGAGCACCTCGACACTTTTGCCCTCCGAAAACTCGTTTACGACTCGAAGTCCCGAGAGAGCGTGTGAGTTGATATTATTGTTTGCCCACGGGTTACGCTGGCTACCAAAGTTCGGCCGAGTGAGTAAGACCTCAGCACGGACACGGACAAAAAAGGGGGGTCTCTCCGGAGCTCCGGGAGCTTTAAATCGAATCGAAAACGGCCCCCGATCGGGCACGTCCTTTGGGTGCGTGATTTTGGTGACGCAATGCGGCGGAGGAGCGGGTCACGCGCCCGCAGCGACCGGTGCGCGATGGTAAATCGATATAAATAAATTGAATTCATATTTTATAAACCCCTTTCGCTTGCCCGAAGTTGCACGCGCTGGAAGTGCGCCCCGAGGAGCCCGAGGGCCCGAGGGGCCCTACTGGGTGGCCTTGGTCCTGGCGCGCGAGTTCCAATCCACTCGAAAGCGGAAGGCCCATGTAAGCCCTGCCTCTCTCGGGGTCTAGGTAAATCCTATTTGGAGATTGTTTGTGATTTATCAGCGAAATCGTTACGCGCTTTGTGGACCGTAGGGTTCCCGCGAACCGAACTATTCCCGTCGTGCTCCGCTTACCTACGACCTATATCAAACCGGGCGAGGGAACGCGCCATTGGCATTCGGAAGAGGTGCGCCCCTGCTCGGCGTTGGGATCCATTTTTTTATGTTCATTGTGAAGCCAGCAACGCGACTTGAGAAAAGAGTGATGGTTGGCGGTGGCGCTCTATTATCCCATTCGGTCTGTGGATTGGCGCTGAAATCCGCGACGCCCCAGGGCTTTCCGCCTGCCAGGCCAAACTAAAGCCATAAAAACGGCCCCGGCCCCCAAACACAGTTTCCACGGGGAGCTGGTAATGAGCGAAGTTTTGCTTCCTTCCGCAGCTGCAAAAATTTGCATACTAATGTTTTGGGCCGTGAAGAAGGACGGGTGGGTTGCGGGGACTTATTTACGGAACGAATGCCGAAAACTCGAATCGTTCTCGAGAGTGCCATTGTCGCTCTCGAGAGTCCCGGTCGGTCGGTCGGTCGGTCGGTCGGGCGAAACGTAGCGAAATAAAATGAACGACGTGAAAAGACAATCGAAACAAAGTTTCCGTGTTTTTATTTCTTCGGCAAACGGTAGCAGCCGGGCCGAAGTTTTCCTGAAAACGCGGGCGCGAAAACTCCGCCGACCAACGGCTTGGAACGGGGAAGAACTTTGCGATGCCCGCGCAAAACGGGCGGATTTCCAGGGAACCATTGGCGACCGTGGACCGGAGCATAAGTAAACACGGCTCGATGGGCGGATACGGGTGGGGGTCGTGTAAGACAGTGGCTGGCTGCACTTGAAATGCATCCGTACCGGTCCTGCAGGAACTGCATCCTGCGTTCGGTGCCCCTGGAGCTGGGAGGGGAGCGAAAAATCATGAACCTACCTATCATTAATAAGGCAGCTGTTAGATGGGACGTTGGCGAACCGGCCAGGCCCGTGGCACCGAGAGCTGCACCGCCCAGGGCACAGGCCACACCGCCGAGCGCCACCACGGCTATGAGTGCCCGCAGCGGAGGTCCCGCAAACCAGTGGCCGCAGCATCCTTTGCGTGATCGTTCCGATGGTGAACTGCAAGGCGAGAAGGAAAAAGAATGGTTCAATTAGATAAATGTTGCTTAATTATATAAATATTAGATGAGCTACTAGGTGAGTCCATAGGGCTTTAGGTAATATTGACAAACAGAGTGGCCCTTTCGTGAGGTCCTTTCTGGGCTGGTCTGGGCATTATGGTGAATTTGCTAAAACCTTAACAGAATGACATGCTGTATGACTATTTGTGCTTTATGCATTGGTGTATTATTCTATTTCAGGATCCTATCTTGGTCAATGAGACGCTTTTGTCAAATATTTTGAACTGTTTTCTCGATAGTTAGTAAAACTTATATTTATAATGATTTGACCTTCTTCATTGATTAGATTGCTATATTTGAAGGTTTTTCGATATCTTAAAAGTCCGTCATCGCGCGTTTCTCATCCTGCATTGCGCATTTCGAATATCGAAACAAATAGCTAATCACGTTATTAATACTCACAAAAAAGTATTCGCAAACTAAATAAAGTTAGAGTATTCGCAAAAGTATTCGTGAAAAGAAGAGAATAAATGAGCACTGGGTCATCCAATTAGTTTGGGAACACGCACCCGACGTCCTTGATACATTAAATGGTGTAAATTTAATCCTTCATGAGCAGAAGAAAAAATAAATCATAAAATAAAAGCACAAACCCGGAACCCGGAACAGGACATGCTTTATTCGGTGCGGTTCGGACCGGCAACGGTTCGTTGTGACACTTCACCACCGATGCCAACACAATGTAACACTCAACATCGCTTTACACGTGTAGCCAGCCCAGGCCGGGAAGCTCCCGGCGTCCTCGTAGTCGTGTGGTCGCGCTCGGAAGTGGATTGCACATTTGTCAGTCGATCGCACATTAATCGCACGACAACGGCAGCTGCTGCCGTTTTGCGCGGTTATTTGCAACACTTTGTTTTATGCTTCCGCCAGCGACCGAGCGAACCAGCATCGGGTTGGGTGGATTTTCGGTGGCACGTGATTAAGGCCTCGATCAACAATGGAAAACTTAATCGGAAACGTGCTGCGGCCGGCGCGAGCTGTTGTATTAATTATACCTTTCGCCCGATTTCCGTGCTGATTGCGGACTATTTGTTTGGCGCTCGACTGCAGTCGAAACTGGCTGATAGAAAACCGAACCGATGCTGCCCGACTCACTGATGTATGTGGCAGCCATCCATTTCACGTCCGTCAAAAATGGCCAACATGCATAACGGGGGCCGAATTTTTGGTTCGGAAGGATATTAATCGTACGCGCATCCATCCTTTCCGTGGGGCCAACGCTGCAGAGGGAAGCACGTAAATCTCCGCAATCTCGTGCATGTGTGTGTCGGCCCGATTGCGGCTGATGTATCCATTAGCATAAAACATGCTCGTTCTTTTCCGACGAGTGCCGGTGCTGAAAGCTGCCAGCGTACCGACCGAAAACCGGTACAAACTTGTGAATTTCAGATTTTACGATTATTCCACTTGTTTTCGCGATCAAACGTTCTCCCAAAAACCTCGTGCTCGCGCAGACAGCCGTTGGCAAGTAACCGAAACACGGGGAGAGGGCTCCACGGTACTGGTTCCTTTTTTTGTTGCCGTAGCCCACTTACCCACCACTACTCTGCTTACCGTCGTGGAAAATGCAGGAAGCGAATCCGGAGATGTCGGCAAAAGCTCATCACGACGTTCGCCCGTGCGGAGTAGTGGAGCACCAGGACCAGGAACTTCGTCGAAGATAAGGACATTCCACCGTACCGAAGCTCGCTTCTTGCGGGGGAAACAGGGAAAAGCGACCCGACGAAAGTCGGTATCCTGCAGTGAAGGAGATATCCCCCGGTAGGGCCGTACCAGTGCGGCACGATCGGAGTGCTGAGGGCAGGTGAAATGTTCATACAACATAAACACAACATTGCATTGTTTTGCGCGAACGCGACGGCTCAGCGTGAGGGGGGTCCGTGCCATAACGGAACTATGATTTTATGGAGCAGTTTACACCGCATCTGACGGTGGTTACGCGCTCACGATCCGGCCCATTGAATATGCTTTCCACAAGCTCCTGGAGCGGGGACGCCCCAGGTGGACGCCCTCACGTAGCGTGTGTATCTAGGGCACCGCACGGGACGCCACCGGAAGCTCAGCTAATAAGAAAACTTGGCCTCCGACCCTTAAACGGCCGAGGATGAGGCGGTTATTAATGTGACACACCGGCCGTGTCCGTGGAAGTGACATCGGTCAAGAACGGCCGACAGATAATCCGTGTCACTCCCGGCCCCGGGCAGAACCCAAAAAGGGACGCCTTGCGTCGGAGATCCTTTGTGATTAGAGTTTGGGGAACTTCTTGAACCATTCATCGAAAGGACTGGCAAACGGGAGTGGGCCACGATGGGCGTTGCGTTGTAGGCAAAGTTGCGGATCGCTTACCGTGTCCTCCCCCCACACACATGCCGGGCGGGGACAGTTTGTGTGTTGTGCCGGAGGAATTTTATGGGATAACTTTTCGGGGTCCTTCTGGCACCGGGGCGCACTGTAGAGCACAAATGGACTAGGGGACGTTGATTTGCTTTTTTGTAGTTCATTGAAACACTCCCCGACAGCCCGAGGGGCGAGGGACAACTTTGCAAAGTCAATTGTGGCGTAGAAGCGCCGCCGCAGTGGAAGAAGTTTAACTCCCGTTTCGGGTTACCCAACTCTTTTTCCGGTCAAGTGGGTCTCAACGCTAAAGTCAAACACGAACCAGGGTACGAGCGGTGCAGCTGTGCAGCGCTTTTAATCCCTTTTTCTGTCTAGAGCATGAGCATTTTGGGTTTTAGAAGAGGTATTACATTGTTCCAGTAAGACTCTGGGAATGTTGCAGAATAGCGTAGCCTAGACATTGAAGGCCGTTGGGTAGCTCACAGTAACCGCCAAACAGCCACCGATAGCAGCACTAATCAAAGTCAATTTATTAGCACTTGAAGCAGAGCGTTCCGAGTGGCAAAACCTCGAGGTACCGGACAGCATCATATATCATAGACAGACCACACACCTGAGATCGCCTATCGCCGACCGCAGGCACCATCGTGAAACCTAAGCCACGGGCCAGCAGTCACAGCAGTGCCTGCGGTTACGCTTCCTAGGCCCGGAACCCTCCCCAACCGCACTGATGGGTGGTGTGGTTTGATTACTTCACCGTCAACTACGTCCACAGGCCCGGCGGCAGACATTATGGATTCATCTCCGATCGATGGGAAATGTCAACAGTATTATTGTGCGGCGTGCTAATTAATATTGATTGCATCGGTTGCGGTGCCCGGCGGGCCGGCGCTCCGTTTGCGCCTCTTGGTAGCTACCGGTACCGGCCCCTTCGGTTCCAGCCCCGGGTGATCCACAAGCCGGGGTTCTGGCGTTGATTACAAAATTAACCCCGACACGCCGCACACCGAGCCGTGCCGTGGGGCTTGAAGTAGATAAATCTTGAGGCTGTCAATCTGCCGCTGCCGCCGGCTACAAAGGACACCGCAGATTGATTGATCCAGTGGACGGAAGTTGTTTAGGAATGGCTACTTAATATATAATCTCTGGAAAAGGGGGCCAATAGATCTCTTTTTCAGATCGAATCGAACCAAACGATTGAGGCTTTGTTTGGAATAAATTGCGTCCAAATTAGGAATCTGGGGAATCTGGTCTAATCTTTGGTCTTGTTTGGACTAATTCTAATTAAAATGAATTTGGGCTCCACTTGCTCACGAAACAGTCACAAATCTAGGATGATCTCGAAGGGGCCAACTCACGGCGCCGACTGCACGGTCAAGTACTGGCTTCTGCGAGCCCGACGGGGAAGCAAACACCCGAGAAGGGACACATTAAGTGCCATAGTTTAAAGCCATTCAAGTGGAGGGTGAAATAATTATTTTCGAAACGATATTATCACCATCATCGCCATCGGAGCGAGTCCGCCTGATGATGGGGTGTCCGCTCGTCCTTTAGCCTGCGACACATACACACGCAGGCCGGCGATTCGAGCCGAAGGATTCAAAAGGAGCATGAAGCACGGCGAAATTTATGATGCAAATTGAAATTCGTTCCATAACAAGTGGGATCATAATTAGAGAAAATGTTGCACGGCGTCGCGTTGGTCGGGAAAGCGCGATGGCAGCGCGGAAGGGGACGGGCCCCGCACTCTGACGGTGGGCGGCCCACAGGCTCACGTGCGTAATCCACAAGTGATATTCAATTTAATTATTCACGCCTTCGTGACAGCGCCAATCGGGGTTGGCCTTTCGGTTGGCGTGCGGGAAATGGCGTTGAGTGGGGCTTTCAAACGGCGACCGGTGGCGGTGATGGCCGGCACGCGATTGATGGTTATGGGAAAACGAAATGACATTTTGAAGGTTAACTATAAACACCGCACCGCTCAAAGGGGGGACAAACCTCGGCTCCTGCGGCCATATTTTGCAGCAATGCAATCAGCGATACATAACGGGACATTATGAGAAACAATATTATCATAATAGCGCGCCATAATTCCTGGGGCGGACTGTTTTCCATTTTACATTCCGAATGTTACCCATCATTCATGCATTATGTGCATAATCAAGCGTGTCGTAAGGATTACAGTATTAACGAAAACCCGTTGCGGCAACACAACGTTGATGCTGGCCGCCGCCTCATTTAACTAATTAAACCACCATTCAGAAAAAGGACCTTAAAGTATTCAGCGGAAGAATTCATATGTGGAGTTCCCCATGTTGCCAGCGACAGCTGATCGGATAAGCGGATCACGTACGAAGCGGTCCTCAAATTTTATTTGTGCCCTTTCCGAGACGACATTGAAACGTTACGCTACCGACCCCCAGATGCCGCTGACGATTACATGGCGTGCGTTCGTAATACGTAAATGGCCTCGGAATCTAATTTTGGATGGCAGGAGGTCTATCGGAACAAACCAATTACGCTGATGCACGCAAATGCCTGGCCGCGAGCTGGCCTCGGTTGCGAAGCGAACCCATTTTCCGTTGCAGACTCTCGATCGGTTCACAAACGAGTGTCATTAGCATGTGTCAAGTGAAGTGCATTCACGAAATGCCCTGGAGTGCACTGGGAACAGCGGGAAGCGAACCAATCGAATCGTGTTGTGCGATTTTTTTCGACTTGCCAAAGAGGATTTGGGACAATGTTTTGGTGTCGTGACAGGTCGCACGGCTCTCCCGGTTCAAATCGAGAGCTCCAACATGTAATTGGATGGGACGCTTAAAAACATTGCCAAATTACTTGCCGAAGGAGCTAGCTTATGCGATTCGATATTATGCGAATATTTTACATAAATCTAATCCAGAGGAGAACCACAAGCACCGTGCCCTTGTTCCAACATTTAAGGACCCATCAGCGTGGCGCCCGTGGAGAAACATGTTGCGTCAATTTGAGCGGTCCCATATTTCAGCGGTCGGCAGCAAATCCAAACACACACACATACACCTCTCCCCTAATTGACATTGTGAGATGATTTATACCAGACGCTCAACAACAATGTCCTCCAGAACGTAGTCCTTTTGTGCTCCGATTCATAACCGCTCCAAATAGCCTCGTAACCCTCGGCGGCAATATGCTTCCCTTTCACCGGGGAGGGGCCCTTCAATGCTCACCCGGCCGCTCACCCCGACCCACCCCCTCGATTGTTGCCCGAAGCCGAACAACTATAAACAATTTCATCTACAAAATCAATTTATCATGAAACACAAGCCGAATGCCGGAAGCCGTGCCTCCGGGCGCATTCATAAATGTCAAACCTGCCGCAAATTGTTCCGACCGACGGCCCCCTCGTCCGCGTCGTGTGCTCGAGAATTCTCCAAGAGGCGTGTGTGACGACATCCGGTGGAGGATGTGGGAGGCCGCTCCACGCCGCTCCATCGTTCACCGTAATAAATGCAAGCGAAAACTCGTATTTATCAAAATCGTAAACAGTACACATCTGCCGGCAAATCTGCCACCCACTCTCCCGGAGGCTTGCGGTGGCTCCGGACGAGCCCACCCTGCTGCACACTGTGGGTGCAAGGTGCCCCTAGCCTGCCAGACCAAGGGGACAACAACAAGCGTGTCACTAATATATTGGATATTTCGAACAAAAGTTGCGGAATTTGTCGTCAGCAATGGACGGAGAAGCCGAACCGCTTCACCTAAATCTGCACCCCAAATCTTTCTTCCTTCGGAGGGGTGGAGAGCGGTGGGAGTGTGTCGGGCCGGGAGCTGGTGGTCTCCGTTTACCGGATGACGCCACAATGGCAGCATAAATTCCGTACTTTATTCTTCTTATGAAATATTGTTGTAAATTAAGTAATTTTATGTGCATGTGTTCATTGCTTGTTCCGACCAGGGACGGGACGGGTGTCCTGGTGCCGGGACGCCCGGGGAGGACAACATCCTATCGTACCATGAATTTTGAATGTCTCCGTACCCGAGTGTCATCCCAATCCCTGCCGAATCCCTGCCGAACGGAGAGCGTCCTGAGTGTCGAGGAGGAAAAGTTTACTTCACTGCGTCTGGGCCGGAGATCCGGTTGCTAGCCGGAACCGGCACCAGATGACTTTCGGACCGACAAAAGAGAGAGAGAGAGGAAATGAACGGAAAACTGGAAAACTCTCGAGTGGCATCGAAAGCGGCGGGCACATTAAGATAATACAGAATTCAGGAGGGATGGAGCCAGGAGCGAAGGACACGGGACGGGAAAAACAGCTTCCCAACTTGCTGTCGGGAAACGATTGACGTGTCGCGTCGTGCTGCGGTTCGGATCCGCTCATTGGCACCGAAATCACGTTCCCCGGTTACGACCTGAGGCTGCCAGTCCTGCGTCTGTTGGCCAAGTCGCACCGGTTCCGATAGCCGATTGTTACGAGAGTCGGGCAACAACACCAGGCTCTGTAACAGGCCTTTCTTGGTGGTGCTTTTTGGGGTTTCGGTTCTCTTAATCGGTAAACTTTGCCGGCGCCAACGACTAAATAATCGATAAGTGCGCGCGTGAACGTGGGCGCCACGAGCCAAACGGACCGGAAACTGATTAGAAAATTGGATACCTAATACTCGCCACGGCCGGATCCGATCGGATTGGAGGGCAGGCAACACGTACAAACGAGAGATTTTTTTATTTGCGAAACTGTCTTACAAGCGAAGGGTTCTCGTGTTTAGTGGCTGATATCAACAGAGTTGAACATTGGAAAATTAGTAGCAGTCGATTGGAGTTTAATTTGAGGCTGGGTACCTTGGCCACACGGTACGGAAATGGCTCCTAGCAACGGTTGGAATTTTGGGATGAAACCAGCCGTGATCAACGGGGTGGTTGGTATGGAGCGATACTTCGACGTACACGACATTTAAGATCCGGACCTGCCCTACACTTTACTCAGATGAACATTGGTCCGGACATAGGCAGACACTTTAATTTTAATAGCAGTCACTCGTGCTGACAGCTTGACGGAGTCTTTATTGTGGCAAATGGCAGCTCCATCAATCATTCTACTTGATGCCCTGTGATGTATTTATCACTTTTATTTATTTATTTATGTATTAAGGCCTTGTTAAGCACCGGCTTGAAGTATTGCGCTCAAGGTTCGAATTGACGTCCTTCGGTTAGGGAATGATCCATTTTCATTTAATAGAAAAATCTAACAAATGTAGAAGCGAATAAAATATCGAAGAATAAAACATTGAATTACAATGAAATAAAATAAACAAGCAATAAAATGGACAAGACAAACGCAAAGATGACAAAATAAGAGATACTGAATAAACAATCCTGAAACAAGAAGAGGAAACGAACCAAGTAAACTGGTCAATTAACTGGTATTTGCCGGCCTCAGTTGGCAGCTGGCAGAACCCATACGTAACCTTCGGACCTCATTTCTCGTTAGATTTCTGTTTTTTGCCCTGTGCCCTACAAACGATACCCTGACGGGGCCACTCGTCACTTCGGGCATCTCTTGAGATTAACAGAGCGCACCAGCCACCCCATCAAGGCCACCCCCCACAGGGAGAGCTGTCAGAACTCCCGCAACTCCGGCACCCCCGGCGAACACCGAGAAGCGAGGCAGGATAGGACATAACGAACCGGGTCGGGGCGCAGCTCAAAAAGTTGCTAACAACTTCATTCAACATAATTTGCACAAATTAAGACCGGCGCCAGTGTGCGCCCAGAGTGGGTGAAGTGTTTCCGCCGCCCTCCCCGTCCCGTGTTCCGTTGGTGGTGTATATTTCTTTCCGGTTTTTTGCCCCGTTTTTTTTCGTCTTGCCGTTTCCTTCTCATTTTTACGCCACGTCACTCTCACACCCTCACCCGTGAGGAGAAGGATCCAATGGCCGGTTGCTAGCTGAGTGCCGGTTTCACTTTCAGTCGGTTGCCCCAAACAGTTCCCCGGGTGTGTCAGGGGGCCTGGTGAAAAAATCAGGCCCCCACTTCTCACGACACTTTTCCGCGTTATTCGGGTGTCAGAGAGCTGGAAATTTATACCGACCACCGGTCTGCCGTTGACAGCTGCTGACGACGGGTAGTAGCTTGAACATAACGCGCCTCATGATTGGCGGCGACCAAACGGAATCGTACTAACCGGTGGAGGGCATCGTCGGGAGGACGAGTACTAATGAGTCCTGTGAGAGCGAATTAAAAACTCTGGGACGCGTCATGCGTCATCCCGATTAGTAGCCGCGCGGGAGTTCGGCGTCAGCGAGGATCATTGAAAAGTTTCACCGTAAACGACGGCTCTTAAGGACGGAAAAGGACGACCGAAACAAGTCATAACTTTGCCCTTCGTGACACCGACGCGTCGCGAAGCTCACGTATGAGGCCGCTCATTATCGTAACCATCAGCGTTAGCGCCATTAGCAAATCTGGCCCCATGGGGACACTGGCCGCAGCCGGGCTAATCTGCATACGAATTCAATAAAAGTTTATGTGCGCCGCCCACCGGGTCAACCAAGTACCGAGGGTGACCGACCGACTGGCCGCACCAACCTGATTATCTCCGTCATTTAGTTTATCAAATAAAATCCCTTTCGGGCGGCTTTTGCGGGTATTCGGAACGCTGGACATACACGGCACGGGGCTCTGACTCACGGTCAGGGATCGAGGTACACGACGAGGTGATGATGATGTTGCCGATGACGATGATGTGGCCAACCGTCACCGTACGTTCTGGTCTGTGGATTCCCTCTAAATAAACCTCCCAAAACGACCACATCAAACGCCCCAGCAACCGCCAGCCGGGCAGACGAGCGAGCGACTGTGAGGTTAGTTTAAAACTAATTTTCGCCATCAACAGCCAGCAAGGGGCCGCCACCACCAGTGAGGCGCAGTCGGTCCCCACGGGAGAGTGTTTGTGCTGGGAAAACCACCAGACAAACATCGAACGCAGCCAGCCAGAGCCGGAGAGAGAGACTGCTTGACGTACGGAGGGAAATCGTTCGACAGCTTCGATTCGTTAAGCCTGTTTATCTGACCTTTCGAAGGATCGATGCCTTTCGAGGCGGCCCGGCTAGCCTTTAGCTCTCCTCGGTTGGCTCGGCCGAAGGTCGGTGTTTGGAGTTGTTTAGTTGTTAATCTGGGCGGCCGCCTCGAGGGCGCTCTCCGGTGGCTTCGGAGCAATTTGGAGCAACCAGAGTGGTGCTCTGCAGTTACTGAAGGGTTTCGTGCGCTTCGGTTATGCAATGGTGACGATGCCTCGAACGGTTTAAACACACACCAGAGCACGTTTCTGGGCCGTGGCTGAGTTTATATAATTTTGTGGCTTTGCAAAACTCTGTTTTTTTACAACAAACAGGATGCTCGATTTTTGAAAACTTGCTTCATCGCAAATATGAGTCTCCGACCGACAGTCTTTTCAATTTAAGCCGACAGCGCGCTCGCAGCTTTCGGTTGGCGCGGTCTAATGAGCACCACTTCCTGACGAGAGTGCTTCCGGCGCTTGAAAGGTGTTTGGACAAAAAATGACACATCAGCAGCCGGCAGGGCACCCCGCATATTGGAACTGAAGGTCGCAACAATTACCGGCCTGTGAGGGTAACGAAAAAAAAAACGGTATCTCCCAAGTCACTAAAGGCGCCCCCATCGATCAATCATGACTGGCGCTGACATGCCGCTAGTACGTGATGAGCTCACGGTTTTGGAGTTCCGGCCACGATGGATTCGGAGGTTGGGACCTCTTTTAAGTCAGTATTTGCCGAAGGAAGACGGTCTACAGAGCATCAGCGGTTTTGTTTTTGCCACAAGCCAACGGAGCTCTGACCAAGGGCTTCTCAGCAACCGTGAGCACCACCATTCAGTAGACCACCCCAGGACCTTGACGTTGATTAGCGTTGCTCGCCTCGCAGTGAACCGTCTAATTATAGTGATCGCCGTACCATTCGGGCGATCTGGCTTAGAGTGTCCTTGGCCGGTGATCTGACGATTTGTTCGGCCGCCGGCCCGCCATGCGATGCGTTACAATTGGATTCGTTCGGCAATCAATCGGCAATTCGATTGGAGGTTAATGGGAAAAACGTTTCCTGAATGTGAAGCCGGAACGGAAGCGCTGGACACTCTGAGGCAGATTATAATTCTGCGGATGGCTGGTGAATTGCGTCAGATGATGAATCAATGAATTGTTTTGAAATTTTTCCTGTAATTTGATTATCTCTATATATAAAAATGGATTTTGGTATGTCGCGGTGGTGTCCGCAGCGAGCAGCGCACGAAGCTGCGCCTAACGCGACCCGAGGTCGACCCGAGGCGCGTTCGAGCGAGAGGGCATAGCGAGGCCTTCCAGTCGGTGAAAAAGAGATCACAATCGTCGATCGTGCCTATCGTGAAAGCAGTGTTGGAGGAGGACGAGGACGAGGAGGAGGAGGAGGAGAAGGAGAAGGAGAAGGAGAAGGAGAAGGAGAAGGAGAAGGAG